>NC_133666.1:438625104-438966904 GCF_037893015.1 Macrotis lagotis
TCCATCAGCCAGCATCACATCATCTATATATGGAATCATTAATTACAGCAAATGGAGAAGTTTTGAGAATTGTGGACAAGTTCATTTACCCTGGAAGCATACTTTTCAGGGAGGTTCACATTGACAATGAGTATTTGGGAGGCTCCAAAAGAAAGTATGGGAGAGAAGAGACTGACTACCAAACTGAAAGTCTACAGAGTCATTGTGCTGACCTTGTTGCTGTATGCTTGTGAATCCTGGGCAGTCTACTGTCACCATGTCAGGAAACTGAATCACTTCCATTTAAATTGTCTTAGGAAGATTCTGAAGCAAACACCGAGGTCCTTATCTAGAGCAAAACTGCCTAGCATTCCAACTACAGAGAGTGCAACAATGATGAACTGGACATGTTATTAGAATGGCAGATGTAAACTTGACAAAAAAAATTATTTAATGAAGAACTCACACAGGGTAAGCACTCACAAAGGGGTCAAAAGAAGCAATACTGGGACACCCTGAAGATCTCTTTGAAGAACTTTAGAATTGATTGTACAGCATGGGAGACACTGACCACCCAGCATGGTGTGCCTCATCAGTGAAGATGCCACTATGAGGAACGCAGAATTGAAACAGCTCAAAGGAAACATGATAACATTAAGTTTAGAGTATTCTACCTCCAAGGTGTTCACATGGACTATTTGTGTCCAACCTATGGTAGAGTATTCCAGGCTCGTATTGGTCTGATCAGTCACAGTCGGACCTACTGTAATTTGTCTCAGTGATGTCACTTTGGTCTCCTTCAATAACGAAGGACAGAACCAACCAACCAATCGGCCAGGAGGCAGTTATTGAATTGCATGGGGCATAATTTGACCTATGAGATAGCAATATTCATGAAATAATGTCATGTTAAAATGCAATTTCTCAAAAGAAACAGCTTTAGGATTTTAAAAACCCCATCAATCTTAGCTCTAGTAAGATTTCTGAGCAGAGACTGCTAGGTCTGCTTTAATGAATAGGAAAATCAGAAGCATTTATAATTTGCATATTAATTACTTTGTGTTTGAATGGAAAAATCTTAAGAAGATGCCTCAGGGTCCAGTTTATCCCACAGATTTAGAGCCCAAACCCTTGTTTTCACAGATTGCCCCTAAGTTAACTTGAGCCAAATTTTGGTCAAATTATTCTGAATTCTGAAAGAACAAAGCCCACATTAATGGGGGAAGGATTGCACAGTCTGTGGCTGTTACCCTTACTAAGACCAGTTCTACCACAGTCACTGAATTGGCTATTTTTTCAGTTGGTTTGCTTTCTTAGTTTATCTTCAATGGCAAGCACAATTGGTTTAACGAACCCTGCTGGGAGCTGAATGAGCCATTAAGATGGTCCAAACACAGCATTGACCACTTTTTGATACTGTGTTTTATCTCATGGAGTCACGGGCAAAGTTGATCCCTTTGATTCTTTGATTTTTTTTTTTTTTTTTTTTGTTCCTGCCGAACTTGTTAAATAATGGTAATCCTACACATAGAATCTCTGCTGAAGAGGCTGGGAAGCCAAAATAGCCCTAATTCTCTATTGTCCATGAACCTACACAGAACATCACTTTCAAGTAATTCTTTTTTTTTTGGTCTAGGCTTTCCTGAGTCTCAGCATGGGATAGACTAACCACTTCACTGGTGTATTATTATGGTAAAAAAATAGGGTCATCAATGCAATCTCTTTGATGCATAGAGGTAACAAGGCTTTCATTTTTACTCTATAGTTGCCTAATCTGATAACAACCCATCTCTGAAAAACAACATGGAACTGAACTATAGATGAATTGTACATATTATGATTTCCAAAGAACAAAACATTTCCTTTAATGTGTAATGTCAAATCCTATTTATGCAGAACGGCTTGTTAAAAATGTTTCTTATTCAAAACATAAATGCTGATGTGGAACATTTTAAAAGGACCATCCCACATAATCCAATTTAAATTCATGTTTTAGAGACAGGAATGTGATTTACTTAGAATCTCTGATTTCTCCTCTCAGTTTTGTTGCTAATCATGGTTACTGACCTTGTTATTTCAACTAGTTCATCAGATAATATTTATTAAGCAAATAGCACTTATTAGGCAGTCTTCTACCCTTAGAATTACAAAAAAATTTCTAAGGCAGTATTTGTTAAGCAAATTATAATTTAAAGGGAGAAAAACAAAGTGTATAGATACATTAATTTATTTAAAGACAACTTGATGGTGCAGTTGATAAAAGTCTAGGACTGCACTCAAGAAAACTCAACTTGGGTGGCTAGGTGGCACATGGGTGGCTGAGTGGCTAGATAATTGGGTGGCTAGGTGGTGCAGTGGATAGAGCACCCGCCCTGGAGTCAGGAGAGTATCTGAGTTCAAATCCGACCTCAGACACTTGATAATTACCTAGCTGTGTGGCCTTGGGCAAGCCACTTAACCCCATTGCCTTGCAAAAACCTAAAAAAAAAAAAAGAAAAAAAGACTCAAGTTTGTGAGTTCAAATCTGGCTCCAGAAACTTAGCTGTGTGACCCTGGGAAAGTCACCCAACTATTCTTTCCTTCATCTTTTGGCCTTCTGAGTTTGTTCTTTATATATCACATTATCAGTTAGATTAGGAAAGGGGAAAAGAATAATCATTTACTTAGTGCCTGTAATGAGACAGGCACTGTGCTAAGACTATATACAATTATTTCATTTGATGCTTCATTTCAATCACCCTATCCTATCTGTTAGCTTCAGTAATATTTAGGAAAATCATTTATATGGAGTTTTGTGTATATTAATTACTTAAGTATTTGTTGAATCAAATGGAATAAAAGGACTTTAGTGCCTTCATTTTCTCTTATTGAGAATATTTTTTTTTGATATAGGTATTAAACATTTAGTAGAATTCATTAGTGAATCTGCATAGACTAGGGTTCTCCCTGAGTTTCATTTATACTCTCTTTCTGATATCTCTACCTCTTTTTTATTATGAGTGCTTATTTGAGTGCTTTATTTTTGTAGGTTATCAACTATTTCTTTTGCTATCATTTTATTTCTTATCTATTCTTTGTGAATTATCCTTTTTCATTTTATTCTGCTAACGTAATTTTTCTTCTTCCTTTTTTTAAAATTTATTTTTATTAAACATATTATTTGAGTTTTACAATTTTTCCCCATCTTGCTTCCCTCCCCCCTCCCCCCCACAGAAAGCACTCTGTCAGTCTTTACTTTGTCTCCATGTTGTACCTTGATCCAAATTGGGTGTGATGAGAGAGAAATCATATCCTTAAAGAGAAGAGAAGTCTAAGAGGTAACAAGATCAGACAATAAGCTATCCGGTTTTTTTCTAAATTAAAGGGAATAGTCCTTGCACTTTGTTCAAACTCCACAGCTCCTTCTTCTTCCTTTTTTGACTAGTAGTTAATAGTTTATCCATTTCCTCAGTGTATTCAGGACACCAGCTCTAATTTTGTTGATCATCTTTGCAGGAATTTTTAGTTTTGATCTTGTTCACTTTGCCAATTTTCAAGATTTTTAATATTTTTCTTGTTTGGAGTTTGATAACTTGTTATTTCTAATATTCTTTTTATATTTTATTAATAAAGTTTTTAAAATATGTTTCTAAGACACTTTCATTGCATTCCTCAAATTTTGGCATGTATTCTGATTGTTATCTTTCTCTTTGATACAGTTATTACTTCTAGGGTTGGTTCTTTGACTCACTCATTGTTTTGATGTCTTCCTTTATATTCCTATCATTTGCTTGTCTTGAATTTTATGTTTTAATTACCATTTTTATTGTGCTAAAGGATGTTTGATATATATGCATTTTTATATTTTATAATTTTAATGTCTTCTTTGTCCAAAAACAAATTTTTGTTGTTTGTTCTTCATTTTCAAAAAAGACCAAGACATCAAGGAGGAGATGCCACAACAAGCTGTGCTAAGTTACTAGCTTACTTTCTCCTCCAGAGCCATCTGGGTCTGGTGCTCAGATATGGAGTTAGTCTGGAGTTAGTCGTGGATATGAGGCAATCAGGATTAAGTGACTTGCCCAAAGACACACAGTAAGAATCTGAGGCTGGATTTAAACTCAGGTCCTCCTGACTTTAGGGTTGATGCATTACCCATTGCACCATCTAGATGTCATGTAACATTGAGAAATATGCATATTCTTTAATTTTCCATTTATAAAGGTGCCCTAAATCATTCAAATGGACTATAAAAATGTCTTTAAAAAATGTATTCACCTATTTGGTTTCCTTGTTTATCTTTCAATTAGATTTTTCTGACTCTGAAGGAACATTAAAATGTATGTAACTATTGAGTTACTAGCTCTGTCTATTTTATTTACTTTCTTTATGAATTAAATGCTATACCATTCGGTGCCTACAAATTTTTTGTTGTTTTTGCAAGGCAATAGTGTTAAGTAACTTGCCCAAGGTCACAGCTATGTGTGTCTGAGACTGTATTTGAACTCAGGTCCTCTGACTCTAGGACTGGTACTCTATCCACTGTGCCACCTAGCTGCCCCCTGTTACCTACAAATTTAATAAAAATAATAATTTAATTTAGATGCTAAACCATTTGGTGCATATAAAAGTAAATAATAATAAATTTAGCATTGTTTCACTGTCACTGGTACTTTTAAATATAATGTAGATTCTTTCCCTCTACTTCTTTTAACACTAAAATTTTTTATTTTTACCTTATCTGGTATCATGGTGAAAACCTTTGCTTGTCTAGAATATTCCAAAGCATGGTAAATTTTGTACAGCTCCTCACTTTCATATTGTACATGCATTTAGTTTTAGATGCTTTTCATCTGCATCAAAAGGTTTCATTTGCATCAAAAACCATTCATTCTACCATTCTTTTATTTTTTTGAGTAGCTTCATTCATTCATATATAAGATTATAATTGCATTTTCTTCCTAATTATTTTGTTGCTTTACTCACACCTCCTTCTTTTTGAAGTCAGAAATTCTTCTCTGCCATCAGGTTATGTTATTCTAATTTAATCAGTCATTTTCTATATACGCTCCTTATTTTCCTTCCCATTTTTCTCTTCTATCTCAAGTTTCTTAAGTTCTCTCTCCCTCCATTCCCTTTCTTCCTTGCCTCCCTTTGTTTCTCCCATTGGTCAACTTTGTTCCTTCTTTCATTTTTTTTGTTCCTTCCTCTCTTCTTTCATCATTCCCCCCTTCCTCTCTCTCTCTCTCCCTCTTTCATCTTTTCCTTCTTCCCTACCTAGACAAAAGACCATAATGTTGTTCATTCTATGTTTCCCTCTACCCCTGCTTCCTACCCTCTTCATCCCTTTGGGCAAATGCATCCATGCATCCATCTTCTTGAGAAGCATTCATTTCTGGTGTTCTTTTCTGAAGAGTTTTTAATTTGTTTTGTCCCCATTTTAATTTTCCATTTCAGTTTATTCTGAAACCTAGTCTCCCATTCAGATACTATATTCTTTTTGTTACTATATGTGTGTGTATATATATATATATATATATATATATATATGACTATATATACTGTATATGACTCTTTGTTACTATATATCTCAGTTTTTTTTTTTGCAAGGCAAATGTGGTTAAGTGGCTTGCCAAGGTCACACAGCTAGGTCATTATTAAGTGTCTGACTCCAGGGCCGGTGCTCTATCCATTATGCCACCTAGCCGACCCGTTACTATATATCTCATACAAGGAAAGTCTTCTGGAAGAAAAAAAACTCTTTCCTCTGTTCCGTTCATCTGTTAAAATGATCAGACATCACAGATATTCCCCTCTTCTACTTCAGATCCATCAGATGGTTGAAGGCGACAAAAAAATGATAGTACTAAATGTTGTAGGAGCTGTGGGGAAAAAGGCACATTGATGTTCTGTTGGTGGAACTATGAATGGATGTAAACATTTTAGAAAGCAATTTGGAATTATGTGCTAAAAAGTTACAAAATAATATATTCCCTTTGACTTGGCTAAGCAAAAAAATATCAATAGAAGAAAGTTAAGTACAAATGCACAAATATTATAGCAGCACTTTTGTGGTAGCAAAAAAACTGGAAAGTAAAGGGATGCCCATGAATTTTAAAAAGTGCTAAATGAGTTGTTTCTATTATTATTTTATTGTTGAGATCATTTAGTTTTTTGAGGGGCCTTCTCTTGAGCTTAACTCTTGGGAACACTAATTCATGGAGAAAATATCTTTCTTGCTCATAGAATCTGGTCCTGCTCCATGGACTTAATTCACCACTTATCCATTTTAAGATAATATCTTGCTAATTGTTTAGCTGTGAAAAGTTAAGGAGCTCCTGGGCAACTTGAGAGATTGGGAGGTAGGTAAAGAATAAACACTATATACTGTCTACTATTTCTCATTTGCTAAGTTTTTAATATATCTCATTTGATCCGGAAAGATAGGTGCTTTTATTGTCCCCATATTATAGCTGAGGAAACTGAAGTTGACATAAGTTAAGTGACTGGTTCAAGGTCACTCAGTAAGTATCAGAGGTCATATTTGAACTCAGATCTTCCTATCTCCAATTAGAGTGTTATGGTTCTACCTAGCTTCCTAGATTGGGAGACTCTGCTGTGCAAATACTTTATTGTTCAGTTTTCTTCCTTAATTACAGAGGGTTGAAAAATCATGTTTATAGGCAATGAGGAAAGATTCTGTAGAGAGATTAAAGATGGGAATGGTAGAAATGTTTGTAATTACCTATTTAAATTTAAGGCCACTTCTTTTGGGCCTGAGTTGTTAGAGTAGAGATTGTATCCTGGTTTGGGGCAATATGCTTATTCTGCTATTCTTACTGTATTAATTATTCATTTATGAAAACCAATTGATGTTAATTATTTAGCAACCATTTTGAAGAGAAATTGATGGGTTAATTTGTATTGGAACACTAATCACTAATGATGATGTTGGGGAGAACACACTGGAATGAGCATTAGAATAAGTCCCTCAGGGTATCCCTAGAATCTTGAGAGGGCAATGTAGCCAGCTACTTTGGGGACCCTACTAACTAGAAAATCTTTGGGCTGACAGAATCTAGAGTCTCAATACAAGGGGCTTATCTTGGATGAGAAATCTCACAAAACCTGTACCAAAGCAAAGAAACTAGACTTTGGAGATGGTGGTCCCATTCCAGATATAAGCTCCATGATTTTATATATATATATATATATATATATATATATATATATATATACATATATATAAACCTTGTGAGAAAAAGAGACCCTAAGGCCATGTCCTTATCAAGAAGAAAAGGGAGGATGAGTTCCTCTGTTGGAGCCCATGTATGTTTAGGAGTATTAATCAAAATAATTACATATACAGATTTTTGTTAATATGCTATAGTGGAGAAAGGTCAGGATTTACAGCCAGAATGACCTGAGTTCACATTTCATCTTGTTGATCAACTATGCTTGTATTCTTGGTTCTTGTTCAGCAATAATAAAAAGGTTTTTATTTATCCTGGAGTTAAGAGACAGGAAAGGGCATCTAGGTAGTTAGATAGCATAGTGGATAGAGCACCAAGACTAGAATTAGGAAGACTCATCAGCTTGAATTCAAATCTGACTTCAAAGACTTACTAGCTATGTCACCCTGGACATGTCACATAACTTGTTTGCCTTAGCTCCTCATGGGTAAATTACACTGGAGAAGGAAATGGCAAACTACTCTAGTATCTTTGTCAAGAAAACCTTAAATGGGGTCATGGAGAGTCAGACAAGACTGAAATGATCTAACAACAAAAAAGGAAACAGGAAATAATCATGGCAAAACTAAATTGGAGCCAGGGTCCTTCCATTAAAAGTTACCATGCATTTCCAGAGTCAAGTTGATCAAATCTCCAAGCAGACTGTCAGCAGACAGAGTCTTTTGTTCATAATCTGAGGACTAATTGGGCCTCATGGGCCTATCCCCTATTACCTCTATAAATGTGAAGAAACTGAGTAGGTTTAGAGAATCTGGCATTTGTTAATGGTGGGGGGCAAGAGTATCCTAGAAAGTCATGGGAAACAATAGAGCATTGAACAAAGATAAAAGTCATAAAATTTACTGCTTTACTTAAGGCTGCTCTTGCTATAACCCCTGGTAAACAACTTGATCTACTCTGCATATAAGGAGAAAATAATGTTTTACTTTGAATTTTTCAATAACTCTTTAATTTTTGGATTTCTATCATCTCAGTAGAATTTTTATTTTCCATTGACTTTGGGGGCAGGGGGTGCTCCTTGAGCATAAACACAACTTTCATTATTCCCATAAACTATAATCTAAATTATTTAGATGAGAAGAAACCCCAGTGTTCTGGCTAATACACATACTAAATTACTTAAAATGATTTGATGATGGCTATTTATAGCAGTAAATATATCTTGTTCCAGAATGGATGAGTTCCTACCACGCAGCCCCTAATTTGGCCTCATTCAGTAAAAAGGATGATATTAATTCCCTTATTCTAGTAGTAAATCTTTGATATTTCCAACAAATTTTCAGGAAGGAAAATATAGAACTGTTTTAACCATTTAAAAATAAGATTTTTTTCCCTTTCTTTTCCTGTTAATTAAAAAAAAAATCAGACTCATCTCGATTCAACTAAACATTTTTCTTGCTATTCAGAATTGCATACATATATATATAAACACTTATCAACCTAAAGAATAATTTTTCAAGCAAATGTTTCTTTTAGGCATGTTGAGGATGCAACTCTATTTAGTGGAAAGAGAATAAGATTTGGAATCACAACATGGGTTCAAACTCAGATTCATCACTCACTAAAAGGGTGACTGTAGGCAAGACAACTCCAAGTTCTTTGGAGTTTTCTCTTCTTTAAAATGAAGGTAATACTTGAATTCTGGAGTTCACAGGATGTGTAAGAAAAGCATATTGAAAACTATAAACTGCCATCAAAATATGTCATTTCCACTATTACTTCATTCTATACTTGTCATGGATATCAGTGATTTAATCATTAAGTATACTTTCTACCTGTGGAAATTGAGGTTCCGTTTATGAAGTTAGTACATGATTTCTATGGTTGAAAAATCAATACTTGTTAGTTGAACCTGAGCCTCCTTGAATTTATATTGGTCCTCCCACAATAGCTATATGTTCTCTTTTCCGTCACTGGGTTGGAACTCAAAGCCTTTCCAAAATGATAGGAACTATGATAATTTGTACTTCGCTAATAAATGCTTCAAAACTCCATAATCCATACAAGCCCCTACTATGCTGAAGCTTCTTATTCTAGGTAGGGATTTTATACAATTATTACAAATATTATCTCATTTGTTCCACATTATAACTCCGAGATGTAAATGCTGTTATTATTCCCATTTTACTGGGGTGAATTGAGGTCAGGTGACTTGCTCAAGGTAACATAGTTAGTAAGTATGTGAGGCCAAATTTTAACTTAGGTCTTTTTGAATACAGGCTCAGCACTGATTAGAGGGACTAGTGATCAAAAAGGTCACCTAGCTGCCTATGTATTCTTAGGATCATTAAATAAAAAGAATTAGGTATATAACTTTTGCCAGTTTAGTGTAGTAAATAAGGCCTTGGAATTAGCAGAAAGTTCTTATTTCAAATCTTACCTAAGATATGTACTAACTGGGCACCCCTGAGCAAATCACATAGCCTTTCCTTGCCTTAAATGTCTTATCTTTTGAATGTCCTCTTCAGTTCTTTCCATTGCTAAATCTATAAATTAGATAAAAGTGATACTAGAATCTTCTTAAAATAAATTCAATTGAATTTTAATTAAATATTTTGAATATTATGTACATACATCCAAAACTTTATTAATTCACTCATTCATTTATCTACTTATTTATTCACTCATCAATCCATTTATTTATTAATGTATTAATTTATTTGTTTACATAAACTTTTTTATCTTTCCTTCTCACTATCTTCCTCCCCACTGAACAAATGAACAGTGACCTCAGCAGTTTGCCTAATCAGGTGTCTGATATAAGCAGAAAATAGAACAGGTCAAAATTCTGATGCAGAGCAGAGGAGAACTAGGACCTGTGACTATCCCCTACATGTATCCTGTGGGTGAGACGAAAAAGCCAAATATTTCCTTTTTTTCTAATTAAAATTTGTTTTAAAGAAGAAAACTTCTTTTTTTTCGCCATTTATCTTTGGGGGAATGACTCTCAGTCTTACAAATTTGAACCAGTTCCTTTTATATTTTGGAAGTGAGACTGTCTCTACTTAGGTTCTTCAACTTTTTAAATAAATTATTTGTATAAAAAATTTTTGTATAATCAAAACTGTCCATTTTATTTTGTGAGAACTTTCTATTGTTTGTTTAATATTGAGCTCTTTCTTTGTCAATTGATCATAAAGATAATTCCATCTTTGCTTCTCTTCACTTATGATATCAACTTTTGTGGCTAATAACATATATTCAAATGAAATTGCTCTTATATGGTATAACATATCAGTTTTTGATTTCTGTCAATTATTTTCCCCCAGCAGTTTTGTTAGTAAGGTTTTCCTCTAGTAACTAGGTCTTTTGGTTGATTGAACACTATGCTACTGTTCATTTACTTTTGTATATTGTATGCATAATTTATTTCATTAATTGATCTATTTTAAAACTAGCATAAACTCCTTTTTGTTTTTGTTTTTGCAAGGCAAAGGTTTGAGTGGCTTGCCCAAGGGTGCACAGCTAGGTAGTTATTGTCTGAGACTGGATTTGAACCCAGGTACTCCTGACTCCAGGGTCAGCATTTTATCCACTGCTGCCCTCAAATCAACTCCTTTTAATGATTATTGCTTTGTTGTATAGTTTGAGATCTGTTGCTTAAAAATCCCCTTTCTTCCTGCTTTTTTGTTCCATTATTATAATTGAGATCCTTGGTCTTTTATTCTACCAAGTAAATTTAAAAAGTTTTTTAGAATTGTTTTCTAGTTCTTTGAAGTAATCATTTGATCAGGTGATATGGTATTGAAAAGATAAATTAATTTAGATAGTATTGTCACATGTATATACATTTCACATATTTTTAATGTTCTTTTAATGAAGAGTGCATGGTCCCAATCACATTGCATTACTGATTTAGAGCTAGAAATTTATCTGGCATAGATGTGACAATAGTAAAGTAGATTTTTGTAGGATAAGCCAAAAAGCTGCTTGAAATGGGAAACCAATCACCTGCAAAGTCATTCAGTCTAACACTTGCCTTTTTAAGAAGAGAAAACTAAGTTCTTGAGATAATTAATTTATTCAACTAGACAATACAATGGAGAGAGTCCTGGACTGGAATCGGGAAGTCCTGAGTACAAATTTGACTTCAGACACTTCCTAATTGACCCTGGATAACTCACACTAAAGAAAAACCAAACAACTAAATAACCCCACACCCCTCTATCTGCCTCAGTTTCCTCATCTGTAAAATAAGAATAATAACATCATCTATACACCAAGGTTGCTTTGATGATCAAATGAGATAATATTTGAATGACACTTTGTATTTTAAAGTGTTATATAGAAATGCTAGCTATAATTATTGCTATCCTTATTCAAAGGTCACAAATGTAATAAATAGTAGAACTGGAATCCAAACTTAAGTCTTTTCTATTGCTGCAGATCAGCAGCTGCTCTATAACTTTAAACCTTAGACTAGAGATTAGTAGTAGAGCAGTAGACTAGAGAGTGACTTGGACTCCTGAGGTGTTGGAACTTGCCCAGAACATACAATCAGTATGTCTCAGAAGAGGGTCTTGAATTCAAATCTTCCTGACTCAAGTCATCATGCCACATTGACTATCAACTAAATTAATACATTTATTTCACAAGGAATTTATGTTATTGACTTCAAGTAATTGCATTAAAAGTTTGTAAATGATGGTGCTTCTACTTAAAACTTCTTCTTTAAGAGTCAATAAATAAAATGTGGCTATGGTGCTTTAGGGAATTTTAACCACCCATATCACTCCATACAGAAGCAGTCTGGTTGAGTTGGAAAAGACTAAATAATGCCAGAGGATCATAACTTTAAAGTCAAAGGGGACCATATTGATCATCAAGAACAGCTCCTTCATTACAGATGAAGAAACTGAGACATAGAGAAATTTAATGACCTGCTCAGGGTCCTACAACTTGTTACACTCTGGCTTCATTTCTTGTTTTATGTAGACATATATATGTATGTGACTTTGGACAAGTCTTTAAAATTCCTTGGCCTCAGTTTCCACATATGTAAAATGAGAGAGTTGGATTAGATAATCTTTAAGGTATTATGGACCTTTTTGGTTCAAAAGTCTACCATCTCTTTAAAGTAATATTGGACTTTAGAATTTGTTTCCTTCTTCTGCCTTATATCTAACTCGTAAATTAAGACAGTATCAAAATTAGATTGTAAGGGGTTAGTGTGACAGATTCTGCCCCATAGCATCCCAGAATTTTGGTTATTGCTGATATCTAGCAGATGGTGGCACCCTCCTCCACCAAACTGCCTAATCTGATCAATCACTGCTACACTACATTGGTAAAAACTGATCTTGTCAATATGGGCAAAAGATTATGTTATATGTTCTCTACTGATTTTACTGACTAAGCCTGCTGGAGTAACAAAAGAGGGATTTGAGATTTCTCCCTGAAATCTATTTTAGACTAGCTTATGGTATCCTGTAATTAGATAATTACATTAACTAATCATTTTTTCTTTTTAAATTAGTGATAGCAATTTATTTTACTTCTATCACATCAATTTTTTATGTTAAAATATAAAATTTGCCTTATGAGCATAAATTCCATTTCATATAGGTTCTATTGAGGTCTCCCTCATTAAAATCTTTATTTCAGCAAAGAGAAAGGAAGATTCTTTGTTCTTTCATGGGATAATGAAACCTTTATTTTCTGCCTTTCAAAGAAGTTTTATTTTAATGGAGAACACTTCAAAGGAGAAGGGAAAAATCAATGTTCCAAATCTGCTTACTAAATATTCTGATGTTTCTAAGATAGCAATGGAAATAAAAGGATAAACAAGAAAAGAAGCCAAAACTTATGTTCAATTAGTTGACAGCAGACAATTTTTTTTTCTATATTCTACATTTTTTCTATGATGTAAGGTAAAATAGAAAATATCACTGCTGATGTACTTTATCTCACACTGCTATATTTTCTTAATGGTACAAAAGAGATATTGGAATTTTACTTTCTCAGCATTACCCTAGTGTGCATTTTTCTTTTACTTTTAGAAGAGGGATATTTTTAATGTTTTTGTGTATCATGGATCTTTTTGGCAGTCCTGTGAAGCCAGGGATGGGAACCTTTTTTTTTTCTTTCAAGAGCAATTCCACTGGATTAGGAGGACCTTTTTATATCTTTTAGCTCAGTCTTTAATTTTATTTATGAGCAAAATAAAATCCAAAGAATTTAATTGACTTAACAATATGCATGTCAAAGTGATATTTAAGGCACTGACCTTGGAGTGAAAGAAGACCTGGATTCAATTCTATCTTAGACACCTAATAACCACATGATCTTGTCAAGTCACAACCTCTCTGTACTTCAGTTTTCTCACATATAAACTAGATGTCAGATTCTATTGCCTCTAAAGGCCCTTCTAGCTTTAAATTTATGATCTTCAGGCCCAAAGTTATATTGCTACTAAATATCAATGCTGGTATTTAAAGTAAAATCCTCTAAAAACAGGGTTCTTTTTCCCTCAGCAAGATCTTGTCATTAAAATAGACTATAATGACTAAATTTTAAATGTGGTAGGGTCTTGCCCTATATAAAATGTAGTAGCCTGATGATTAAATCAATAGGAGTATTTTAGACCATTTTATCTTTTCCATAAATTATTAATATATGAATCATGTAGAAACTTATTATCACAGTTTTGATTTATTATATGGTATTAAAATGATTAAAGATACTAAAAATATGCTGAGAAGCAGAGAACCTTTTCTTTAATACAAATAATTCCTTTCCAATTTCACTCACATATGTATATTTATATAAAACTAGATTTTTATGTATTTTATTTGCTTATAATGAAGCATACTCATGTTCAAATTCATATCTATCAAGATTATGCTATATATATATTTTTACTAGTGAGAAAAGGATTTTTACTTTTCATCTACTCCACTAATGGAAACAGATAATGCTGTGATATTTTAGAGGGACAGACTAGTACATTATAGTTAATGGCTTCATTGTGAAATGTTGAATAAGAGAATAAAACACTTTGGAAGAACAGGCATAAAATTGCTCAAATCCATTTTCATTCCTAGCGCTGCTTAGGAGTTTCTAAGATTAAGTCAGATAGTTATCAGTAACAAAGGATCTCAGTTCCAGAAATGGGTTCAGAGACCTAATCTTAACATTAATGAACCTTGCTTAGTTTTTGTAGATAAGATCTATGGCTCATAGCTTTCAGTTATTACTAAAGAGCTATTAACTTTTTAAAAAAAATCAGGTAGAGGATTTCCAGTTACTTGTGATTTGCCCTACTTTGGAGCAAAACAACTGGCAGGTGACCCTGAAGAGATAAATCCCAGAAACTGATGATAAGTAGCAATGTGTAGTATTGATGAGACCAATGAAGATGCGTTTAGTAGAGTGTAGACTAGATAAGCAAAAGAGGCAGGGAACAGTCAGAAATACTGGTAAGAGATAGGTAAGTGGTAGACACAAAACCAAGAGGGCAGCAATGGACCTTATGTACAGATTCAGGCCAACCAGAAAGAAGAGCCCAGTGTGGAGAAAGTTCAGAGAAAATAGTGCAATGACATTATCAGAAGATATATGTGCTCCTATTGTATCAGAAGCAGAAATTATCCCCGAACAAGTTCTTGACATATGCATGTGTGTATCTTGATATATGCTCTTATAAGAAATGTTTGTTATGTGTGTACCTCTCTTCATCAGTGTCCTGGTCCTCCTATTTGTGGAAGAGTTGGCTCTTAGTTTTCATAATCTGCTATTCTATTGAATGCCTTTGCTTTGATCTAGTTTTTAACTAATTAAAATAAATGGATTCTAATAGACTAGTATAAATAAACACATTGGCTGGAGCTCATGCTCTTGATGTAGAATGTATAAAGAACTATAGACAAAGGTTCAGATATTGTACAGAAATCAGTAACAAAAAACATCCCAAAGAAGAAGAAGTAAACAAAATGGCTGTCTGATACAAAAAGCTGAGAAAAGAAGGAAAATGAAAGGTAAAGGGGTAAGGATAGATATATCCAACTGAATGAAAAATTATAAAGAATAGCAAGGACAGATATGAAGCTTTTCTTAAATGAGCAATGCAAAGAGATAGAAGAAAAAAATGCATGAGAATAAGAGATCTCTTCAAGAAAATTAGAGATATCAAGAGAAAATTTCTTGCAAAAATGAGCATGATGGGGCAGGGAGTGACATAGTAGATAGAACACTGACTCTGGAGTCAGGAGGACCTGAGTTCAAATCTGGACTCATACACTTAACAACTGCCTAGCTGTGTGACTTGGGTAACCCCAATGCCTTAAATAAATAAATTTTTTTAAAAATGGGCAAAAAAAAGACAAAAATGAGAAGGACTTATCAGAAGTAGAAGAGATTAAAAGAGTAAGAAGATGTGGCAATAATATACAGAAAAGCTGTACAGAAAGATGCCAGCATCACTGATAAACGCAATGATTAAGTCAAGTGAGACTTAGGGAGCATTGCTAACATTAAATCTGGTGGAGGTGACAGAATTTCCAGCTGAGTTATTTAAAATCTTAAAGGATGATGCTGGAAAAGTGTAGCACTCAATACTTCAGTCAATTTGGAAAACACAAGAGTGGCCATTAGATTAGAAAATATCAATTTATGTCTCAAACCTAAAGAAGAGCAATGTCAAAGTGTTCAAATGATCAAGCAATTGTGTTTATGTCATACATCAGCAAGGTTATGGTTAACATTTTACAGTCTAAGCTTTGTAATATGTAAAGTGAGAAATGAAGGTTGATTTTCAAAGAGGCAGAAAAGTTAGAGATGAGATTTGCCAATATTTGTTGTATTATGGAAAAAGCAAGGGAACTCCAGGAAAAAAAATTATTTCTGACTTCCTGATTAGTCAGTACATTAAATGTACAATGCCAGTTATTCCTGGAAATTATTCTTTCCTTCTTTTTTTCCTAATTTCCTTTCTTTCTTTTTTCTTTCCTACTTCTGTTTTCTCATTCTTCCTTCCTCCATTCTTTCCTTCCTCTCTCCCTTCCCCCTTGTCTTCATGACTTCTTTCCTTTCTTCCTTTCCTTCCCAAAGTGAAATAGATTTAGTGGTTCTTTATACCCTGAGGAACAAGAGGACAGAAGGTACAGGAGAGACAGACCTATGGGATGAATGGTTCAAACAGAAATTGTGGTAGAATAACTTTCTTTTTTTAATTATAGAAAGATTTTATTTATTTTCAGTTTTATAATTTTTGCCCCAATCTTGCTTCCCTCCCCCACACCCCACAGAAAGCAGTTTGTTAGTCTTTACATCATTCTTATAGTATGCATTGATCTAAGTTGAATGTGATGAGAGAGAAATCATATCCTTAAGGAAGAAACATACTGTATGAGATATAGCAGAATTAAATAAGACAATTTATAAAAAATTAAATTAAAATGCATAGACAATTTATAAAATAAGACAATTTATAAAAAATTAAATTAAAATGCATAGAAATCTTTGGTCTTTGTTCAAACTCCACAATTTTGTCTCAGGATACAGATGGCATTCTCCATCACAGATATCCCAAAATTGTGCCTGATTGTTGCCCTGTTGGTATGAGCAAGTCCATTAAGGCTGATCATCACTCCCATGTTGTTGTTAGGGTGTACAATGTTCTTCTGGTTCTGCTCATCTCACTTAGCATCAGTTCATGCAGATCCTTCCAGGCTTCCCTGAATTCCCATCCCTCCTGGTTTCTAATAGAACAATAGTGTTCCATCACATACACATACCATAGTTTGTTAAGCCATTCCCCAATTGATGGGTATTCCCTCAGTTTCCATTTCTTTGCCACCACAAAGAGAGCTGCTATGAATATTTTTGCACAGGTGATGTTTTTACTCTTTTTCACAATAACCCAGTAGCAGTATTGCTGGATCAAAGGGTATGCACATTTTTGTTGTCTTTTGGGCATAATTACAAATTGCTCTCCAGAAAGTTTGGATGAGTTTACAGCTCCACCAACAATGTTTTAGTGTCCCAGATTTCCCACATCCCTTCAAGCATTGATCATTGTCCTTTCTAGTCATATTGGCCAGTCTGAGAAGTGTGAGGAGGTACCTCAGAGATGCTTTAATTTGCATTTCTCTAAGAAGTAGTGATTTGGAGCAATTTTTCATATGACTATGGAGTGCTTTGATTTCCTCAGCTGTAAATTGCCTTTGTATATCCTTTGTCAATTGGGGAATGGCTTGTTTTTTTTGAAAATTTGATTCAGTTCTCTGTATATTTTAGAAATGAGTCCTTTGTTAGAAATACTAGTTGCAAAAATAGTTTCCCAATTTACTACATTTCTTTTGATCTTGTTTACAGTGGTTTTGTCTGTGCAAAAGCTTTTTAATTTAATGTAATCAAAATTATCTAGTTTGTTTTTAATGAGGTTCTCCATCTCTTCCTTGGTCATAAATTGCTTCCCTTACCATATATCAGAAAGGTAAACTATTCCTTGATCTTCTAGTTTGTTTATAATATTGTCTTTTTATGTCTAGATTCTGTATCTATTTTGATCTTATCTTGGTATAGGGTGTGAGGTGTTGGTCTAATCCAAGTTTCTGCCATACTAAGAATTTTCCCAACAATTTTTATTGAATAGAGAGAGTTCTTATCTCAGAAACTGGACTCTTTGGGTTTCTCAAACAGCAGATTACTATAATCATTTCCTGCTATTGCACCTAGTCTATTCCATGATCCACCACTCTATTTCTTAGCCAATACCAGACAGTTTTGATGACTGATGCTTTATAATATAATTTTATATCTGGTAAGGCTAAGCCACTTTCGTACTTTTTTTCAGTAAATCTCGAGATTCTTGACTTTTTATTTCTCCATATGAATTTATTTACAATTTTTTCTAACTCTTAAAGTAATTTTTTAGAACTTTGATTGGTAGGTCACTAAACAAGTAGTTTAATTTTGGTAGAATTGTCATTTTTATTATATTAGCTTGGCCTATCCACGAGCAGTTGATGTTTGCCCAGTTATTTAAATCTGATTTTATTTGTGTGAGAAGTGTTTTGTAATTGCTTTCAAAAAGTTTCTGAGTCTGCCTTGACAGGTAGATTCCCAGGTATTTTTATACTGTCTGTGGTTATTTTGAATGGGATTTCTCTTTCTAGCTCCTTCTGCTGTATCTTGCTAGTCATATACAGAAATGTTGAGGATTTATGAGAGTTTATTTTATATCCTGCGACTTTGCTAAAGTTGCTAATTATTTTTAGTAGTTTTTTAGATGATTTTTTTTGGGATTCTCTAGGTATGTCACCATGTCATCTGCAAAGCGTGAGAGTTTTGTCTCTTCTTTCTCTATTCTAATTCCTTCTATTTCTTTTTCTTCTTTTATTACGGAAGCTAACATTTCTAAGATGATATTGAATAGTAGTGATGATAATGGGCACCCTTGTTTCACCCCTGATCTTATTGGGAATGCCTCTAGCCTCTCCCCGCTGAATATAATGCTTGTTGATGGTTTCAGATAGATACTGCTTATTATTCTAAGTAATAGTCCATTTATTCCTACACTCTCTAGTGTTTTTAGTAAGAATGGGTGCTGTATTTTGTCAAAAGCTTTTTCAGCATCTATTGATATAATCATATGATTTCTGATAGGTTGTTATTGATTTAAATTAATTATACTAACAGTTTTCCTAATATTGAATCAACCCTGCATTCCTGGGATAAATCCTACTTGGTCATAATGCATTATCCTAGTGATGACTTGTTGTAATTGTTTTGCTAAGATTTGATTTAAGATTTTTGTATCTATATTCATCAGGGAGATAGGTCGATAATTTTCTTTCTCTGTTTTAACTCTTCATGGTTTAGGTATCAGCACCATATTGTATCATAGAAAGAGTTAGGCAGAGTTCTATCTTCACCATTTTCCAATTAGTTTATATAGAATTAGAACCAGCTGTTCCTTAAATGTTTGATAGAATTCATTTGTGAATCCATCTGATCCTGGAGATTTTTTTCTTAGGGAATTCAATAATGGATTGTTGAATTTCTTTCTCTGAGATAGGGTTGTTTAGGTATTTAATCTCCTCTTCATTTAACCTTGGCAACTCATATTGGTGTAAATATTCATCCATTTCATTTAGATTATCAAATTTATTGGCATAGAGCTGGGCAAAATAATCGTGAATTATTACTTTAATATTCTCCTTATTGGTGGTGAGTTCACTTTTTTCATTTATGATACTAGCAATTTTGTTTTCTTCTTTTTTTAAATCAAATTGACCAGAGGTTTATCAATTTTATTGTTTTTTTAATAAAACCAGCTCATGGTTTTATTTGTTCAATAATTTTCTTGCTTTAGATTTTATTAATTTCTCCTTTAAGTTTTAGAATTTCTAATTTTGTATTTAACTGGGTTTTTTTAATTTATTATTTCTCTAATTTCTTAGTTGCATATTTAGTTCATTGATTTTCTCTTTCTCTAATTTATTCATATAAGCATTTAAAGATATAAAATATCCCCTGAAAGCAACTTTCAGTGAATGCCATAGGTTTTGTTATGCTGATTCATTATTGCCATTATCTAGGATAAAATAATTAATACTTTCTACAATTTGTTGTTTGGTCCACTCACTCTTTAAAATGAGGTTATTCAGTTTTCAGTTTATTTTGGGTCTATATCTTCCTGGCCCAATATTGCATAAGATTTTTATTGCATTATGATCTGAGAAATATGTATTCACTAGTTTTGCCTTTCTGCAATTGATTATTAGGTTTTTATGGCCTAGTAAGTAGTCAATTTTGTGTGTGAATGCCATGTACTGCAGAAAAGAAAGTATATTCCTTTCTATTCCCACTCAATTTTCTCCATAAGTCTATCATGTCTAAGTTTTCTAACAATCTATTTACTACCTTAACTTCCCTCTTGTTTATTTTATGGTTAGATTTATATAAATCTGAGGGCAGGAGGTTGAGGTCTTCCACTAGTAGAGTTTTGCTGTCTATGTCTTCCTGTAGCTTCTTCAACTTCTTCTCTAAGAATTTGAATGATATACCATTGGGTGCATACCTATTTAGTATTGAAATTACTTTATTGTCTATGTACCTTTTAGGAGGTTATAGCTTCCTTCTTTATCTCTTTTAATAATATCTATTTTTGCAGCTGCTTTGTTTGAGATAAGGATTGCTACCCATGCTTTTTTCACTTCAGATGAAGCAAAATATATTTTGCTCCAACCTTTTATTTTTACTCTATATGTAGCTCTGCCTCAAATGAGTTTCTTATAAGCAGCATATTGTAGGATTCTGTTTTTTTATCCACTCTGTTATTTGCTTACATTTTATGGGAGAGTTCATCCAATTCCCATTCAAAGTTATAATTACTAACTCTTTTTTTGCCCTCCATGCTATCTTCCTTCTATTTGTATTATTCCCCTTTTTTTCACTTTCTCCAGTATTTTGTTTTTGAATACCACCACCTTCAGTGTGTTTGCCCCCTTATATCCAGCCTCCTCCCCTTTCTTTCCCTTTTCCCTTTTCCCCTTCTTCTTTCCCTTTCTTCTGTTAGTTCCTCTTTTCCTCCCCCCTCCTCTTCCCCCCTTTTAATACTTGAAAAGAAAGATAAGTTGCTTATCTTAACTGGGTGTGTGTATGTTAACTTTAAACCAAATCTGATGAGAATAAGATTCAGGTGGTTCTCACCTCCTCCCCTCTTCTCCTCTATTGCAATAATTCCTTTGTACCTCTTTATGTAAAGTGGCTTACTCCATTTTGTCTCCTCTATCCTCTGGTCTCTTTACTGTCACTCTTTGTTTTTAAATCATTTTATCAGACTCACTGTTAAGTCATGAGTGTCCATTATTTCTGGCTAAGTATATTCTCTTTAATAGAGTTTCAATTCTAGAGAGTTATGGGAATCTTTCTCCCAGGTGGGGATATAACCAGTTTCATCTTATTGGATAGCAGTTTTTTTCTCTACTCCCCCCCTTTTTTTAAACCTTTTTAGGTGTCTCTTGAGTCTCTTTTTTGAAGTCCAAATTTTCTATTTAGCACTGGAGGTGGGAAGACACTGTTACTGTGCTTATCCTGGGAAGAGGACTCCACTGAAATGAAAGTTTGGAACCCACAGTCCTACAGACCAGCCAAACCCAGCAGATCAATGTCTAGCTGCACTCTGCAACTCTCTGTGCTGGAACTTGCCCTCCAGCCACACTGGAGTGCCCCAGTCCACAGCTCCCACAGTCAAAGCCCCCATGGCTGATCTTAGGTTAGTCCAGCTCTCATCCCACCCCTGCTGGTCTCTGCTCTCTGCCTCCAGCACACCCAAGATCCCTGGAGACAGACCTTGTTGGTAGATATTCTTTTCCTAGTTTCTTTTTCTGGGTTTTGTCGATTGAATTCCTGATAAGAGGTTACTTATGAGAGAAAACCAGGAGACCTTAGCACATTGCCTGTCTTCTCTTAACCATCTTGGTTGAAAGTTTGTCCTTCCCTCTTACTGAAGAGCAGAGGCTGACTTTTGCCTTGCTCAGTATATTTCTGGCACAAAAGTATTTCATAAAAATTTATCACTAACTGATAAGTCTACAAAAATAAAGCATTGAGCAAAATGTTTCCTTTTTGGTTGAAAAACCTGAAAATTGATTTCACAGAAATTAGTTTGTAAAATTTCACATAAATTTTATACCATATGTAACAATAAACATCAGCTAGATTTGCAACCTGAATGCCAAATGCTATTCCATTTAAAAAATAGACAAGATGAGGTACTTTTCCCAACTGTGACCAGGGGAAGACAGCTACCTTAAATGAAGGATTGAAGATAAAGTAGACAGTTTCAATTAAGTAAAATTTTAAAATTATTCCAATAAAATCAATTAAAGCCTTACCAGGAGGAAAAACTTGTAAAAGTGAAAAATATATCATATATTACTTGTAAAAATAGAATACAAAAAAAGAGATAGATTTTTATTTAACCTCAAGAGATAAAGTTGACACTTAAATTATTATTGGTTGTTTGGTGAGGTTTTGCAAGATGTTTGCTCCTATGTGTAGATGACCCTATGATATTTGTGGCCACTCTCAATATGTCGTAACGCTTTATGGAAAAGTTTAATAACCATTTAGAAAGATTTTCCTAACAATCCTCCCAAGAAACCAAATGAATGAAAAATGTATATTGTCTAGATTATGGCAGGCAGTTATATGGACTACGTTATAGAATATATGTATTTATGTTTGCATATATGTTTAGATACAAATGTAAGAGTGAAAAAGATGAGCTGATCATGAAGCAAGGGAAAGAGTTAACAAGTGGGGACCTCAAGTATCTTACTAGTATCCTTTTAATATCAAAAGAAAAGAAGGTCTTAGGTCTATTAAAGTATACCCCCCCTTTAGTGAATCTGAAGGAGTACCTGGACAAGAACTAAAGTGGATAAGTAGGCATAAATGAGTTGTAATTGGCCTTTGTAGGTGGAATATTCAAATTAATCAAAATGAAGATGCATTTAATTATTTATGAATAAGAAAAAATCTCTTGACAATTAGATTTATCTTAAAATAGAAAGGGCTGGTTTCATTCATTCAGAATCTTCTAAGTTTTCTTGACAGAAGTCTTCATAATATTTAGGTGTAAGAATTCTCAGTGATGTATAAGACTGGTCATTTGTATTTGTCTCTGCTTCAGATGAGTTTCTTGTTAGCAGCATATTGTAGGATTCTTGTTTTTAATCTACTCTGCTATCCTCTTACAATTTAAGGGAGAGTTCATCCCATTAACATTCAAAGTTATAATTACTAACTCTTTATTGCCTTCCATGTTACCTTCACTCTGTTTGTATTTTACCCCCTTCCCCCCCTTTATTCATATTCCCCAGTGTTTTGTTTCTGAATACTACCACCTTCAGTATGTTTACCCTCCTATATCCAACCCCTTCCCCCTTTCCTTTTCCCCCTCTTTCTTCCCTTCCTTCTGTTGATTCCTCTCCCCCCCCCCCTTGCCTTTACTACTTTTAGAACTTTAAAGGTAAGATAAGTTTCTTAAGATAACTGAGTGTGTGTATGGTAAATTTAAGCCAATTTGATGACAGTAAGATTCAGGCAGATCTCACCTCCTCCCTTCTTCCCATCTATTGCAATAACTCCTTTGTACCTCTTAATGTAATCAGATTTACCCCATTCAGTCCCCTTCATCCTCCCATCTTTTTACTGTCCTCCTTTTTAAGGAGGTATCATTTTTAAATCCTTCCATCTGAGTCACAGAAAGGTCATGAATGTCCATCACTGCTGGCTGTTTTCTCTACTAGAATTACACTTATTGAGAGTTATTAGAATTTTTATCCCAGGTGAGGATATATGCAGTTTCATCTTATTGGATAACAGTTTCCCAAATAAGTCATGCGTATCCATCCTTTCTGCCTAATTAAATTCTCTTTAATAGAGTTACAATTCTCAAGAGTTTTTAAAATCTTTCTTTCAGGTAGGGATATTGCCAGTTTCATCTTATTTCATAACAGTTTTTTTCCCTTTCCCCTTCCCTTTTTTTTTAAATTTTACCTTTTCACATGTCTCTTGAGTCTCCTGTTTAAAGTTCAAATTTTCTATTAAGCTCTGGTATTTTCATCAGGAAAAGTTGGAAGTCTCCTATTTCATTAATTGTCCATCATTTTCCCTGGAAGAGCAGGCTCAGTTTTGCTGGATATTTGATTCTTGGCTGCATTCCAGGCTCCCTTGCTTTTCAGAATATTGCATTCCAGGCCCTTCAGTCCCTTAATGTTGATGCGTCCAGGTCCTGTCTAATCCTTACATTGACTCCTTGGTATTTAAATTGTTTCTTTCTGGCTGTTTGCAGGATTTTCTCTTTTATCTGATTGTTTTGGAATCTGGCTTCAATATTCCTTGGTATTTTCATTTTGGGATCCATTTTTGGAGGGGATTGATGTATTTTTTCAATAATTATTTTTCCATAATATCTGTTCCATCACTAAATCCTGTAATATTAAGCCTTGGCTTTTTGTTCTCTTCAATGTTTTCAGGATGACTAATAATTTTTAGGTTATCTTTTCCTGATCTATTTTCTAGGTCAGTGGTTTTGTGGACAAGGAATTTAATATTTTCTTGTATTTTTTTCAATTTTTTGGTTTTTGTTTTACCAATTCTTGTTGTTTCATGAAGTCATTGGTTTCCATAGACTCCATTCTTTTTTTTTTAAGGAAGAATTTTCTTCATTTACTTTTTTGCAACTGCTTTTCCAATTGGTTAATTCTATTTTTTGCAAGAGTTTTCCCTTTGCTCATTTGAGGTTTGGAGAGAATTATTTTCTTTTTGCATTTGTCCAGTTGTATTTTCCAAGGTTTCATTTTCTTGTTGCAAGGTGTTAATTTTCTCTTGGGTTTCTTTTCCTAAATTTTCCAAATGATTTTTAAACTACTTCCTGATTTCTTCAAGGAAATCTTTATGTGCTGGAGACCAAATCATATTCTCCTCAGGGGTTCTACATCTCTCTGAATTAAGGTCTTTGCCTTCTAGGAATTTTTCTATGTTCCCCCCTTCCGTTGGCCTTTCTTCATTTTCCTAAGACCTTGAGTTGGAGAGGGGCTGGTTCACAGAGGTTTGGTGTTGGGCTCCTTAGAGGCTTTACTCACTGAGTGCAAGATCTCCAGGTGGCCAGTAAGGGGGTATTGGAGGTTTTGTTCACTGATGGGCTGGTAGGGGGTGCTGGAGGCTTTTCTCCCTGGATGTAATATCTCCTCCTGGCCAGTAGGTGGGTGCTAGAGGATGGAACCTACTCTCCAGCCCTCCTAGTAAGTCCCAGACTGACAGCCCCACAGCCACGCCTCCACTCACTGGTTGTTTCTCAGAGCAAAGTGGTTCCACAGCGAAAGCCCCCCAGGGCTGATGTTAGATTAGTCCTGCTCTTGCCCCTCCCCCACTGGCTGTGGGCACTCTGTACTCACCCCCCCATCCCCAAAGACAGACCTTGAAGTAAATGTTTTTTTCTTAGCTTCTCGTCCTGGGTTTTGTCAATAGAACTTCCATTAAGAGGTTTGCTTCATATTGTTTATGAGGGAAGATCAGGAGATTTAACACAGGACAGGGCTTCTCTCTGCCATCTTGGCCAGAAGTCCCAGAATAACTTTCTATTAATATGAATATGATTATTTGATGAAATAACCATGTTGTATTTTAAAAAGTACCTGCCTTGAAATCCATCAGTCTGTATGATATAATAGATAGAACCTGTATGTGCTATTGCAAGATGCAGATCAAAATTCTGGTTTTGTCATTTATTAACTGGATGACTTTGAGCAAGTTATTCTGACTCTTTAGTCCTCAGTTTCCTCATCTATAAGTGTTAGACTATATGCTTTCTAAGGCTCCATTCAACTGGAATATATAATCTCTAAATTCTCTTCCAAATCAGTTTCTCTAGTTATGATTTGTGTGATTTGGGGCAAATTACTTAACTATTCTGGTATTTCTAGTTTCTTTAAATGGAATTTCTCTTTCTAGCTCTTACTGCTGTATCTTGCTATTAATATTTAGAAATGCTGAGCATCTAAGGTTTTTTGTTCAGCATTTGATGATATATTTTTGGGAAAGACAGTGATAATATGAATCTATGGACTTTCTCAATGATGTTTTTAAATGTACAAAACAAAATACATAGGATTACATTTAAAAAAAAAATGAATGAATGGGGGCAACTAGGTGGCTCAGTGGATAGAGCACCAGCCCTGGAGTCAGGAGTACTTGAGTTCAGATCCAGCCTCAGACACTTTCTAATTATTTAGTTGTGTGGCCTTGGGCAAGCCACTTCACCCCCATTGCCTTGCAAAAAAAAAAACCCAACCTAAAAAAATGAATGAATGAATGAAAAAGTATTCCTTATATGCCAGGGACTGTGGTAAATACTTGGAATACAAGTACAACCCCCCCCCCCAACAAAAGTCCTTGGTCTTAAAGAACTTACATTCTACAAGGGGGAAGCCAATGCAAATAGGGAATTGGTGGATAGAGAGGAATATGTTGGTCATGAAAGTCACAGGGATTGTGAGTGGAATCAAAAAAGTAATGGATACTTATGTTCTTTCCTGGAATGACAGAGTTGAACTGATTCATCTTCTCAGAGCTCAAAGTAAAAAAGGAGAAGGATGAAATACTGCCTTTGTTATGGCTTGGAAAAGTTGAGAAGCAGAAGAAAGGTGAGTCAGGGTTAGATTAGAAAGGGTAAAGTTTTACCAATCAAAAACCCAAGGCTTCGGGGGTGGGAACTTGTGTAGTGTGTCCTGGACAGATATGGAAGCCCATGAATGAAGACACCCAGGGATCAAATTTAAAGGGATAAATTATTATGTATACAGAGGATAGTAGCCAGGGTGTTGAAGAGGATAACTGAAGAACCTGGGAGTATTTAGCCTGGAAAAGACTCAGGCAGGTCTTCGTATACTGGAAAAGATTTAACTTGGAAGAGGGATTAAATTTGCTTTTTTGTTGTTGGTCAGTTCTATCCAACTCTTCATGACCACATTTGGAGTTTTCTTGGCAAAGATACTAGAGTAACTTATCATTTTGTTCCCCAGCTCATTTTACAGATGAGAAAACTGAGGCAAATGGGTTAAATGACTTTCTCAGGATCACATAGCTAGTAAGAATCTGAGGTCAAATTTGAAATCAGGTCCTCCTGACTCCAGATCTGGCATGCCATTCAAAGAGCAGAACAGGCAGAACTTGCAAGGAGTCAAATTTGGTCTTGAGCTAAAGGGATAATTTGTAAATCTCAAAGTTCTGTAAATAAATGCCAGTTATTTCTTTCCCCATTTAAAGTAGGATGGATTGCCTGAGAATTAGCAGGTACCCCCACCCTCCATGAAGTTCTTAGGAAAAAACTGTATGACCATATGTTGGGCATATTGGAGAAGGAGATCTTGTTCAGATATGGGTTAGAGCTGACAGCCTTTGAAATTCCTTCTAGTTTGAGATTATGAGACTGTGATTCTCTTCCCATTCTAAAGAAGTAGCTAAAGTGATGATACAGTAGATAGCTTTGAATTTGGAATTAGGAAGATCCGAGTTTGAATCCAGATTTATGCATTTACTGAGTGACCCTGAATACATTAACACCTTACTTTAGCCTTAAATCTCTGTTTGCCTCAGTTTCCTCAACTGTAAAATAGGGATAATCATATTACTCACCTTCTGGGTTATTACACAATTGAACAAGATATTTAAAATTGCTTATTGTGGTACCTGGCATGTTAAAAATGCTTATTTCCTTCTAACACTCTATAGTGCTTTAACTTTGGAGTCTTAAAGGTATAGGAGAAGATAGTTTTTGTAGGCTTTGGAAATTGTTCATTATTCAAAGAAAGGGGCTACTCCAATTGTTTCAATCCCCTTGTCCTAAAGCACAGAGATTGAAAGTGGGAAGGATATCTTGGGATCTTGTTTCCCATCTAGTCCGTGGTCTTTGTGCTTCTGAGAAGCCTGTAGCTCTGATGATTTCTTAGCTATTGACAGCTTTCCTGCTAACTCACTTACATATGGCCAATTGACAGTTGGCAGCTGCAAGATAGGCAGCCCTTAGATGTCCAGATGTCTGATGAATAGGGGGGCACAAAGGTGGGGTCAAGTCACAGTCTGACAAATGAGTTGTGCTGTCTTCATTTCAGGCCATTCAGTTGTACCAGTTGGAAATTTCCATTCATGAAAACTGATCTGGTAACCTTGGTTGAAACCTCTTGTTCCTCCAGACGAATTTGGTCCAGAAGAAACTGACATTCACTTTTCTGGTCTCTTCTACTTGAGGAAAGAACATTCACCAGCATGAAGATCAATTAATCAACCAAATGACCAGTTTTTTTTAAATGCCTTTTTTGAGTCACTCATATTCTTGGGAATATGAATATAAAAAAAATCAAAACAATCTCTGCTCTCCTCAAGAAGTTTATATTCTATCAGGAAAAATAATAATATATATAATAAATATATAATAAATATAAATACATACAAAACATTTATAAAGTGATTTCTGTAGGGTAGGAATGTACCAAGATCCCACCTCATGTAGGAGGTAATATTTTGTCTGAATTTTGAAGGAAATTGGGAATCCCAAGTGGAGCAGATGAGGAAGAAATGCATTGGAGAGGAATGGAGGGCAAATGTAAAGAGATGCTCGTTAGATTGCTAAGAATCAATCATTCAATCAAAAAGCATCCATTATGTATCTGGCACTGGCCTAAATGTTTTGGGAGAAATATCCCCTTTCTGAATTCATGTGGTTGGTAACTGCTGCCAAATATATCTTTTCCACAATGTAGAAATTATAGCAGTAAAACCTTAGCTTTTATTATGATGTTCAAATATAGGTTCATGTCTCAGAGAAAACCTGAACAACCATGAGGATTCTGACAAGGCTTCTTAAAGGCAAAATTCTGTTAGAGTAATAGAGAAATAATCATTTTATACATTGCAATCTAATACATTTCTCTTAGGTCATGAATGTTTAAATTGAGATAGACCCTTCCCTTCCTTCAATGTTATAAAAGTTGAACAAGTTAAATTAAATAGTCATTAAACTCATACTCCCCTAAGGGAAACAGTCTTTATCAAACAAGTTCTGTAGGTAAACTAAGTCAAGTTACAGATTAAACTACATTTAGAGGCTTCACAAATAGGCCAGCTGAGGAGAGGATTTACATATTGACAAGAATCTGGGACAGCTGAGACTCATCCTCTGGGTTCTTATCTAGAGAATGTTTAAGGTTCTAAGTAAAGGGAAAAATTTTGGTCAGGTGAAATTAATATTAAGACATACTTCTAGTAAACAAAAATTTTCAGGAAGAGTGTCTCTGAGTCCTAAATATTAAAAGGAAATAAAAAATTTCCATATCACTAGTCATGGATGAAAAAAGAAATGAAACAATCCCAACACATAGAGCTTATTTCTATTAGGAGACCCAATATACACACACATATAAATATTTATATATAAATACACAAATATATGTATACCCAATATACATATATAAATATTTAAGGATATACACAAAAAAGAATACAAGGCTGTTTGGGAGGGCAGTCCTTTGTCAGTTTCTCCCAAATCACCCACACTATTCTAAAACCCTTCAGAGACCTTGAGATTGTCCCTTTATTGCTTCTGATCACTAGGAGGATGCTTCTCTTGTTTGAGTTCTCTGTAAAATAACCTTTTAGGCAAGCATAAGTTTGGCATTCCAACATGTCCAGCCTATTGGAATTATACTCTTTATGGTGGAGTTTGAATTCTTGGCAGTTTAGCTCAAGACTTTCCAGTAACCACTAATACAATTTGATCCACACTAGAAAGGCTTTCCCATGTAAACCTGACCCTTGCTTTATATAGTCGACTAGCAATTTTGCCTTTGAAAACTAAAGTCACTCCATGATTGGACCAACTTTTTAAATATCCCTTTTTAAATTTAATTTATTTTTTACTATTTTTATAGGAAAGAAACCAAACCAAACTAAACCAAACAAAGAGAAGAAAACTGAACTGGATTTCTCAATAGAATTACTCAGAAATTCTGAAGAAAAATAGAAACTCCATATACATTTTTTTGTCCTTTTAAACCAATCTTGTCTTACCAGGCAGGAAATTAAGCATAGCACTCTCTTTTAGATTTTTGTATTAAAATTAGTTTTCAAGTAAAAATATGATCTTTTATTATGTAGAGTATTTAAAAATACTTTAAGTTATTTAGAATATTTTAAAGTGGGGAAATATTTTAAAATATTCTAAAATGAAGAATATTAAAAAATTATCAACCCTGGAACATCCCACAATTAAAAGACTCACAAATAATGTTTATGCTTTTCTTTAGTCATACTTCATCTACTAGATTTTTTCATTTTTCAGTTATATGAATGTTTTCTTTAGATGCATACTTGTAAACAATTATATTAAAATAATTCTCTTTTCCTGTAGTGCATGTTACATCAAAGGTATTTATTAGTACCCAAAGGATTGCAATCTCTTTTTTTTTTAAGTTTTTTTTACAAGGCAAGCGGGGTTAAGTGGCTTGCCCAAGGCCACACAGCTAGGTAATTATTAAGTGTCTGAGACCAGATTTGAACCCAGGTACTCCTGACTCCAAGGCTGGTGCTTTATCCATTATGCCACCTAGCTGCCCCTACTACGCCACCTAGCTGCCCCTACTACGCCACCTAGCTGCCCCTGGATTGCAATCTCTTAAGGGACATTAACTCTTTTAAGATTATAAATTACTTTCCATATTTTTGCATGTGCTTTCACCTAAAGTGTTATTTTCATATAATCTTATTCTTTCTTATTTCATGAAAAAAACAGTCCATTTTAAGGACCATAAAGATCAGAGTGTGGCACTTAAGGAGACAAGAATAGGTATGTTTTCTATCCTTTTCTCCTTCCTTTTCCAAGGAAGACTTTGATTCTTGCCAGGTGTGGAAACAAGAGGCTGAGTTCAGAACTTGGTGACTCTGCTCTCCATAGAAAGAGGTGGTACTAAGGCTAGAAGTATATCAAATTTTCCCTTAGATATCATTAGTCTAGGGGAGGTAATTTTTAGGTTCAAGCTAAATTCCTAATCACTATTAATGGGGCTGGGAGAATAGTCATAATTGAAATTCTACATGTTGGCTCCCCCAAATCTTTCTCTTTCCCTGTCTCCAAAGGGAGGGTGAAATCCTGCTCTTCCTCTCTCTATCTCTTCTCCCTGCTCTTGACTTTGGGAATCAGGTTACATAAGAATTATAGAATAGATAACAGAAGAATACTGAGGCATACTTGAATTCTTTTTTTTCTTAATTGAATTTTTGCATCAATAACTTGCAAAGATGGCTTTTTCATCATTCATTTTTTGTAAGATTTTGAGTTCCAAATTTTTTTATTCCCTTCCTTTCCACCATCCTCCCAAAGATAGCAAGAATATACATGGACTGTTAAACATATTTCCACATTAGTCATGTTGTGAATGAAGAATTAGAACAAAAGAGAAAAATCATGAGAAAGAAAAAACAAAAAAAAGTGAAAAATAAATTTCAGTATGCATTCAGACTCCATAGATCTTTCTCTGGATGGGGATGGCATTTTCCATCATGAGTCTTTTAGAAGTATCTTAGATATTTCACTTCTAAGGAGAGCTTAGTCAAGGCAAGATGTTCATTGCACAATGTTGCTATTATTGTATACAATATTCTCCTTGTTCTGCTCATTTTACTCAGCATCAGTTCATGCAAGTTTTTCTAGGTTTTTTCTTGCACATCATTTCTTTCATCCATCCATCCATTCATTTTCATCCATATGCACATGTATTGTTAAGTTACAAAATTTCCTTCCACCTTCCCTTCCCATCCCCCTCCCCTCAGTGACAAAGTCAGGTTAGCATGGTATAATGGCATATATATATATATATATATATATATTTTATAAAAATGTTTACAGATTAATTAATACTTTTCAATATGAGGACTTAGAATTAAGGGAAAGAGGTACATGAGATAATTTTTATAAAGTGTTCATCAGATTCTGAAGGGTTTGTTCTGTTTTTCTTCCTCTGGATGGGGATAGCATTGTCCATAGCTGGTCTAATTTGGTGTCCTAGCTCTCTGAACTGCTGAGAGGAGCTGCTTCCATCAAGGCTGTTCATCTCACAATGTTGTTGTTGATTGTATATTGTTCTTTTAGTTCTACTCCCTTCACTCAGCATTAGATTCTGTAATTCATTCTATGCTTCTCTAGAGTCCAACCATTTAATGGTTTCTTATAGAATAATAATATTCCATAGTATTCATGTCCCATAACTTGTTTAGCCATTCCCAATTGATGGCATCCCCTCAATTTGCTTACTACAAAACGAACTGCTATGAATATTTTGGAACATGTAGGATTTTTCCCTTTTCTATAATTTTTTTTGGATATAGACATAGAATTGGAATTGCTGGGTCAAAGGGTATGAAAGGTTTTATTTCTCCTTGGGCATATGGGCATAGTGCCATATTGCTCTCTAGCACCTCATGTCTTATACAGTAATAGTATTCTATTATATTCATATTCCACAACTTGTTTGGATGTTTCCCAATTGATGAGTATTCCCTCAATTTTCAATTCTTTGCCACCAAAAAGTTACTACTATAAACTCTAGACCTACTGTGATAATGCTGGATCAAAGGATTTGAACATCAACTAAGAGAATTATAACTCCAGCACTGTGCATACATAATCATTTTCTTCCATCTATTTTGTCATGGTGGTTACTCTATGGAATACCTTATGGAATCACAGCAGTACTTTATGGAATCATAAAAAGAATATGTCAACTATGACTTAGTAAATCCCTTTGGCATGCAACAAGTCACAAAGATAAGCAAATATCTAGATTCAGAGATATGAGCCAGAAAAAAATGAAGTCCATCACAAATTAAAAAAGGTTAGAAAGAAATCATTCTTCTGGCTTATTTTTACATTTCCCAGACTCATTTACAACTGCTACAACCAACAAATTTGATTTTTAAAAATAATTTTATCAACAATTTTTGTTTTTATTTCCCATGTGCCCTTCTTTCTTTCTCCTTTCCAGAGTTTTCCCTTATAACAAAGAGCAAAAAAAGGTGAGTGGGATAGTTCACAAAACTAACTCACACTGAAGATCTGACATTATATATGCAGAATTTCAGATTGTGGGGGGCGGGGAGGCAGAGTATTTTCTCATATATTTTCCTTTGGCACCAAGTTTGGTCATTAAAATTATGAAATATTCTGTTTTGGTATTTTTAATAACAAACCTTTTAAAGTTTAAAGTTTTTAAAGGACTTTGTTAGATGTGAGCGGTTGAAAAAATGAAATGCTTTTAAGTTTTTAGTCTTATCTAAATAGATAAGACAAATAATCAAATATGTATGACACAAGTTAGAATAACGTTGTAGATGGAGCAAAAAATATTTTTTAAACAGGGCAATTGGGGTGACTTGTCCATGGTCCCACAGCTAGTAAGTGTCAAGAGTCTGTGGGCACATTTGAACTCAAATCCTCTAGGCTGTTGCTCTGTGCACTTGGTCACCTAGTTGCCTTGACCTTTGTTTTAGAGGGGTCTACTTTTCTTGTAATGAAATACTTCTACTGTTACCACACCACTTTTCTTGCCTGATACCCTATCCTGTTTTGAAACCTTCTAAAAACTTCCATATCCCATGTCACCTGGATGATCTTCCCCACATATGACTTCAGAGATGGGAGACACTGACACTCTTTACACAATACCTCGACTTCTTCCATATCTTTAGATTTACCTGATGGTTGGATAGCTTTGATGATGGAAGGAGCAACAAGAGCATGGTCTTATTTTCCCTAGGTGAGGAATGTCTTGCAGAAATGAGCAGGTCATAATTCACTCTATTCTGCCCTAGGCAAATCACATTTCAAGTACTATGTCTAATTTTGGGTGCCACACTTTCAGGACATTAGTTAATTTGAGACTGTTCAGAGGAGGTTAATCAGTATCAATTAATCAAATCTACAAGCATTTATTAAGCCCCTACTATGTGCCAATATTACATAGCAAGGGACTTTGAGTTCATTTCATATGAAGATCAGTTGAAAGAACTGAGGAAATTTATTATGGAGAAGAAAAACTACTCAAGAAGAAATGTTGTCATACAGAAGAAGTATTAGGGTTGTTTTTTTATTTATCCCCAGAGTGAAGAAAAAGGGGCAATGGGAAAAAGTTGTGAAAAGACAAACAGGAGGGGCATCTAGGTTGCTCAGTGGATAGAATTCCATCCCTGAGTTCAAATCTGACCTTAAACATTTAATAATTGCCTAGGTGTTTGACCTTGGGCAAGTCACTTAATCCCATTACCTAAAAAATGTTTTTAGAATGATTTTATTTATTTTGAGTTTCACAGTTTTTTCCCCTAATCCCCCCCCCCATAGAAGACAATCTGTTCGTTTTTACATTGTTTCCATGGTATACATTGATCTAAGTTGAATGTGATGAGACAGAAATCATATCCTTAAGGAAGAAAAATAAAGTATAAGAGATAGCAAATTTACATAACAAGGTAACAGTTTTTTTTCCCCTAAGTTAAAGGTAATAGGTCTTTGGTCTTTGTTTAAACTCCACAGTTCTTTCTCTGGATACAGATGGCATTCTCCATTGCAGATATCCTAAAATTGTCCTTGATTATTGCACTGATGAACTGAGCAAGTCCATTAAGGCTGATCATCACCCCCATGTTGCTGTTAAGATGTACAGTGTTCTTCTGGTTGTGCTCATGTCACTCAGCATCAGTTCATGCAAATCCTTCCAGGCTTCCCTGAATTTCCATCCCTCCTAGTTTCTAATAGAACAAAAGTATTCCATGACATACATATACCACAGCTTGTTAAGCCATTCCCCAAATGAAGGACATTTACTTAATTTCCAATTCTTTGCCACTACAAACAAGGCTGCTATGAATATTTTTGTACAAGTGATGTTTTTACCCAGTAGTGGTATTGCTGGATCAAAGGTATGCACAATAAATACATTTTTTTTTTAAAAAAAGAAAAGACAAACAGGATTGTTTGAAAGTGATATCCTCAAATAGAATGGGCTATCTTGAGCAAAGGATTCCCTTCTCTGCTTGGGATTCTTCCAACAAAAGCTACATGATTATTTGTTAAGTATGTCACAATTTGGGCTTTGGGTTGGACTAATGGCCTATGAGTTTCCATCTGACTTTTAAATTCTATGATTCTGTAATGACTGAGGATTCCTTCTTTTTCCTTTTTTTGAGGGGCAGGAGTGAATAATGCTCTAATATTTATCCCTTGTCCCCTATTCTTCCCCATTGAATGTTCTCCCTGTGGCATCTCTACTTAAGCCATGTAGCCTTCTCTTTAATGGTCCAAAATTTTGACCTGGTGCTTTCAGGACTGAGTGACTTATTTAATTCTTCTGAGAACCCCTCTTTCAAGTCTAAGCAAAAGACCATAATAAATGTGATAAATAGAGTCAATCAGAGAAAGATGAGAGACATCTCTATTCATAGAGTGCATGGTGAGCATTTTAGACAGCTGAAATGCTAGACACAACAGGGGCCAAAGAAAAGCACCAAGAAAATAATTTAAGACAGAATAGAAAAACCAAGGGGAAGACATTTCCCTTACCCTGGATTTATAGTTCCATAAAATATACAATAGAGTGGTTTCATTAACTGAGTGTACCAAATGGCTGACCTAAGGAGCTTATAAAGTAAAACTTACAGACTAATAATAAACTCAGAGGAATGACTCTCATTAGTGTATTTCATGGCATTCTTTCTAAACTAGGCTTTTCCTTCAAAAAGCTCTAAGAATCTAGCATGATCATGAGAAACAGAATGTTTCTTATGGAATTTGGTTCAGTATTGGCTTGAAAAGTCACAAACACATTGTAAATATGGCCTTTGGTTCAAATCCCTTCCAAACTTTATGAGCTCCAAAAAAATAAAAATTGTGGTTACCAGTTCAATCTTACCATTTTTGAAAAAGTCACTAGAGCTACCAGAAGCTCATTGTCTCTAACACGTTTTTAAACAAGTAACCCCACATGAAAAAATACCCAATGGCTCTGAAAGTAGTACTTAATAAGCTGATACCCTTCTGCTTCATTTTAAAAGGTAATGTTGAAAATTTAGAGCTGGAAGCTATGTAGTCCAACACCTCATTTTATAGATCAAGAAAATGAGTCCCAAGGTCACACAGTTAAAAAAAATAACAAAATTTGTATTTGAATGCAGATTATCTAACTTTGAATCCATGACTATTGGTATTAAATATGCTTGAACAATTCATAGCATTCTATGTATAATACCATCTTATCCATATTGTGTAGAAAGTTCATTAAAATACCACTGATTTATATTCTGGTTCTATTTACAATTCTGCATCTGCCTCAGTTCTAAGACAAACTAGAATTGATATAACGGTTATCATTATATATTCAAAAATTCTTAAACCCCAAAGCATCCTTAGTGATCTATTTAAATTCCAATGTCTTATTGTATGAGAAAACTGAGGACCAGTGAAGTCACATCAAGACTGCACAGCTAGTTTGTGTCAGATCTAGGACCCAATCCTAGGTCTTCTTTTTCCTAATTAGGTGTTCTTTTAATTAATGCCATTGCTATAGTTGGGTTAATCAATATTTAATTCAAACCAGGTATAATTTAGAAAAATGCTTTTACTGTGTCTGGAACATAGTAGGTGCATAATAAATGTTTATTAATTGAATTTATAAAATTAATGTTTTTTTATAAAATTTGATCAAAGCACATATCTAGAACTTTAAATAATTTCCATCCCTGATGATAGACAAGTCACAAATTTAAGCCTCAATTTCTTCATTTGTAAAATAGTGACACTAATGTTTATAGGTTACTGTGAGATTCAAATGATATGATTTATACACATCAATTATTATTATTACCTGTCTTACAAATTTATGAGTATTTGGAAAGCTGTAAATTTATCAATAATGATATTCTTATTAATATTAATTGCTAATTAATACCTATCAGGAAATTTTGTTCATCTAAAAACAATCTCAATCAAGAAAGTAATCCAAAAAGATCCTTGAATAGACTAATTTGAAGTCAAATTGAAGTCAAATAGTGCAGTTGAATACTAAGCACCAACAGGTTCTGTAGGTCAGTTAAACTCAGAGACTCCAGAAGGAATGAGTTTTTTTAAAAACTGTGGGAAAACTGGGCAATTAGGTTTAGATCAGTGTTTCCTACTATATACCAAGGCAAGCTCCAAGTGGATATCTGAGCTGTCCATTAAAAGGTTATATAAACAGCTGAGAGGAGCAAGAAAAAAAGATATCATTTGAGTTTATGGATAGATAGAGGAAGATTTCACAACTAAATCAGCAGTAGAGAGGATCTTGTAAGACAATCTTGATTATGAAAATTGAAAATGTTGCATATAAAAAACTCGATGTAGTTAAAATTTGAAGGAAACTAGATAACAGGAGAAAAAAAAACCTTGCAACAAATTTCTCCAATAGAGGTCTCATATCTGAGATACATAAGGAATTAATTCAAATCTATCTATTTGACCAATAGATAAATGAACAAAGAATATAAAGAACCATTTTTCGAGGGGATAAATCTAAGTTATCAACAATCATGAAAGATACTTTAAATCTGTAGCAGGGGACATCAAATTAAAGCAACGGACACTCATCAAATTTGCAAAGATGACATGAAAAGGAACTTGGCAAATAATAGTCAGAGAGAAAACTGGTAGATGAATGCATATAACTGGTCCAGTTATTTTGAAAAACAATTTGGAATTGTGCCCCAAAAGTTAAATACTCTTTGACCCAATGGTATCACTATCACTATTAGGCTTATATTCTCAAAAATTGAAAAGGAAAAGGACATATATGCACAAAAATATTTAGAGTAGCTCTTTTTTCTTTTGATAGCCAAAAGCTGGAAACTGAGGGACTATCTTTTTATTAGAGATTAGATACATAATTATGGTATATAAATGCAATGGAATATTAGTTTGCTATAAAAATGACTAAGTGGACAGTTTCAGATGAAACTGCATCTTAACTGGGAAGAACTGAGGAGAACAAGAGAAGAAATTATACAATAGCAACATTAAAGAGAAAAAGAAATTCGAAAGATTTTAGAAGTTCTGATTAAAGCAATTTTTTTTTAGATTTTTTTGCAAGGCAAATGGCGTTAAGTGGCTTGCCCAAGGCCACACAGCTGGGTAATTATTAAGTGTCTGCGGTGGCATTTCAATCCAGGTACTCCTGACTCCAGGGCTGGTGCTCTATCCACTGCACCACCTAGTCACCCCAATGCAATTTTTTTCAAAAAAATGAAGAGAAACCACACTGTTCACCTTTTTGCTAGAGATGATGAATTTAAAATGCAGAAAAAGTCATTATTTTCAGAAATGGTCAATGTGGCAATTTGTTTTGATGCATTATGCATCTGTGTATTGAGGGTTTTCTTTTTCAATCTTCTGTTTTACTGGCTCATTGTGTAACGTGGGGAGCAGTTTAGATTCAGATCAATAAATAAAAATAAATTTTTAAAGGGAATCAGGGATATCTCCGTTTTACATCCTTTTTTATTATACATTTTATTGTTCCATCATTTTCAGTAATTTCTGATTCTCTGGCACTTTCTTGGCAAAGATAGTGGAGTGGTTGATCATTTCCTTCTCTATCTCATTTCAGAGATGAGGAAACCGGGGCAAACAGGGTTAAATGACTCACCAAGGATCATACAGCTAGTAAAATATCAGACATCAGAGTTGAACTCAGGAAAATGATTCTTCCTGGCACCAATCCCAGTACTCTATCCACCATACCACCTCACTGTCCTAATATATACTGTCTAAGTTAAAAAAAAGACTAATTCATGTGCACTGCATGGACCACACTTAGGGGAATTCTAAAGAAGACTATTTCAATAATGTCATTGTTCAGAGTTAAACCTCAAGGCATCCTAGTTTAACTCTGAACAATGACATAAGGAATGTTTTTGTTTCCAGGTTCTTGAATTTCAAGATAAGCCACATGCTAGATTATTTTGTTCTTGGAGTGAAGAAAGAACTTACTTCTAACTGACTCTTTTTTTAGGTGTTTTTTTTTTTTTTCAAGGCAATGGGGTTAAGTGGCTTACCCAAGGCCACACAGCTAGGTAATTATTAAGTGTCTAAGGTTGTATTTGACCTCAGGCACTCCTGACTCCAGGGCCAGTGCTCTATCCACTGTGCCACCTAGCCGTCCCTCTCTAATTGACTCTTAACTGATTTGATAACTTTTACTTAGCCTTAAAAATAATCAGACCAAGTCATTTCTTAGGTTAGGCCTTTTTTTAGGTTAGAAAAATACAAATAGATGCAACTACATAAAGAAAATGTAACAACATTCTAATACTAGCTAGACACACAAAAATGGCCAGATGTAATAAATAGACTCTAGTGTTAAATGCAAAAGATCCTCTGATATAAAAAACTGGGTTTTTAACTTTCCATACTCCATTACTGAATGTATATTTCCTTATATTAGTCCCAGTCTTTTTTGCTTTCCAATGATTGTTGAACATTTAAATGGGAGGCTTCTAATCTGCATTATCAATCAGCAATCATCATATAGGATTTTCCCAAGATTTCAACTATGTTTCTTAATAATGTGGTTTTCACTGTCTTCAACTTTCTTTCCATACTCAATCTGTTGCCAGGGTCTGTTGATTTCCTCTTTGAAGCGTCTCTATTACATTCACTTCTCACCTCTAACACTGTGGTGTAGGTTTGCATTACCTCAACCTGGACCTGTTGGTGGGTCTGTCTGCCTTGTCTCTACTTCAGTTTACCGTCTACTCACTTGTTAAAGTGATTTTCCTAAAGTAAAGATCTAACCAGGATCCCCCAACCCAATAAACTCCACTGGTTTCTCCAGGATCAAATGTTCAATTGCTGTTTGGCATTCAAAGACTTCCATAACCTTCCCCCTTTCCTTCCAATCTTCTTACAACTCCCCAGGTACCCTCTGATCCAGTAACACTGACGTCCTCTGCTGTTCCTTGAAGAAAACATCGCATCTCTTAGAGTATGATTATTTTTACTGACTATCCCCCCATGCCTGAGATCATTAATATATCTTCATTTCCTTCAAATCCCAGCTAAAATTTCACCTTCTATAGAAAGTCTTCCAAATTCGATTATTCCTTCTATTGGTTATAAACAGTTAATCCCCAAAGCATCTTATTTGTACATAATTATTTGCATATTATCTCATAAAACTATGAACTCAAGAGCAGGCACAGTCATTTTTTTTTTGCTAGTTTTTGCAAGGCAATATGGTTAAGTGATTTGTCCAAGGTCACACAGCTAGGTAATTATTGTCTGAGTTCAGTTTTGAACTGACTCCAGGCTGGTGCTCTATCCGCTGTGTCACTTAGCTGCCCTTAGTCTATTATCTTTCTTTGTATTTCTGATTCTTAGCACATAGTAGGTGATTGATGCATTTTTATTGATTTACTTTTCATCTTATTTCATTTTCATTCTTTGCTTTTTCTTTGACCTCTTTATTTACTATGCCCAATTTAATTTTATTATGCGATATTTGAGGATCAAGTTCAGTCCTTTGAGCTCTGTGGTTAAGAAAGTGAGAGTCAGAGTGCCTGAGGGAAAGAGACCATGCCTGAAGTACATCTTTCATATAAATCCAATGTGGCAGACCAGAAAGTTTATCTCACTTTGTCTGGAAAAAAGAAATTGAAATCATAGGGCTTCTGAACAGGTATGTTTGATTATGAATCTCTGTTAGGAATGTGTTGGTCCTCCATAACACTTTGGGTTGCTAATGATCATAGTAAAGATTTGTGAACTGCTTAGTCCTAAGGATACAATAGTAGGGTATATACAAACTTTAACTTCTCTTTTTCAGTTTGTAAATAGTTTTATCATCTTATAAAATCATTCTGATATGAAAATGACAACTTAGGTTATATGAGAAACCCTTTTGTCAGAGACTTTCTTAAGACAGGTTATATTAAATTCCATAGAGTAAATTATAGTGTACAGTATGAGCCTTGGGACGGTCCTAAGCCACAAACTCTGTCTGGCAGTATGTGCATTAGAATTTAAGTCTTCCTGACTTTTGGTCTGTTATAATCCCTACCCTTTAATAAAAGTCTCATCAGATCAATCATGATGATAGAATTTGTGTTATTATTGTTATAGTAAAAATGCGGCACATTTGCCCCAGACTGCCCTACAGCCATTATGGAAGATTTCACATGTCTTCAAGGGCATAGAAAAAATGCATTGTTTTTTTCAAACAGAACAAAGAACCATTCACAACACCATCAGAGCAAAAGATGAGGTTCAGCTGTTCATACCTTTCAATCACAAAAGTAATCAATTACTAATTTCCAAAACTGACCTAGTTTGACCAATTCTATTAGTTATTCATTCCTTGCCCCTCTGACCCCCCTCTCTATATTTATATCTGTTGATAATGGATCTTTTTAAAGAAGGTTTATCCTTAGTTTCCCTGTGCTTCTCCTACTTTCATTTATTTTCACCCTGATACCACCCCTCTGAAATAGGTAGACTTAGAGTTATCAAGGTCTAACTTTGAGTTAAAGTTCTGCTTGGGATGCACTGTTGCTGGAGACCCTAGACAAATCCCTTAACTGCTTAGTGAGCTAGACTCTGTATTTCCAAGTTGCATAGTAATATATTGACATTGGTGGAGAACTTATCTTTATTAAAAGTTGCTTTTAACAAAGAAATTATTCGTCTTATTAAAAAAAGCTCTCAGCGGATCAGCTGCAGATCAGCCTGATTAGTGGCAGGGTTGGAGCCCCGGGAGCCTGAGGGCCAGAGAGTCAGACCTGCTTGATCAGTGGGGCTAGAGACTGGTCAACTATGGGGGCTTGGGTCAACTAGGGAGCAGAGGCATTGGTGTTGGAGCTTACTGACGGGGCCAGTGGGAGAGTTTCGGTACAGGAGAGCTGTGGGCATCATCCCTAGACTCCTCAGGTCTGAGGAACACCAAGTCCATGCCTCCATTGCCACTGAGGCCCCTTCCCAGAACAAACAAAATTATAGACTACTTCTGCCCCAGGCATAGGTGTGTGAGCAGAAGAACCAGCCCAACTGACTTTAGGGAGAGTAATGACCTCACCCCAGGATAGAGCCCACTGTTCATTGAAGACAAAAGTATTTAACAGCTTCAATCACTCCCTCCAGACAAAGGCTTCAATCAAGGTCACAGACATTCCAGAGGAAGCAACAAGCACCTCCTACTGGCCGGCTGGAGGTATTGCACTCAGTGAGTAAAGCCTCTAGGGATCCCAACACCAAACTTCTGTGAACCAGCCCCTCCCCAACTCAAGGTCTTAGCAAAATGAAGAAAGATCAATGGAAAGATGGATCCATAGATAAATTCTTGGAAGGAAAAGACCCTAACTCAGAGAGACTTAGAACTTTTGAGGAGAATATGATCTAGTCTCCAGCACAGAAAGACTTCCTTGAAGAAATCAGGAGGGAGTTTAAAATCAATTGGAAAAGTTGGGAAAAGAAACCCAAGAGAAGATTAACACCTTGCAACAAGAAAACAAATCATTGGAAAATACAATTGGACAAATACAAAATGAGAATAATTCTCTTGGATCCTCAATTGGGCAAATGCAAAAAAGAAAATAATTTTCTTAAAAACCTCAATTGGTCAAATGGAAAGTTCTTTCAAAAACATAATTGACCAATTGGAGGAGTTGCAAAAGGTAAATGGAAAAAACTCTCTAAAAAAATAGAGTCTGTGGAAACTAATGACTTCATGAGACAGCAAGAGTCTGTTAAACAAAACCGAAAAAATAGAAGAAAATGTAAAATACCTCATCAGCAAAACCACTGACCTCAAGAATAGATTGAGGAGGGGCAACTTGAGAATTATTGGACTTCCTGAAAACATTGAAGAGGAAAAAAAAACCTGGACTTAATATTACAGGATCTAGTGATGGAAAATTGCCCTGATATTATGGAACCAGTGGGCAAAGTAGTTATTGAAAGAATACATCGATCCCCTCCAGAAAGAGATCCTAAAATGAAAACACCAAGGAATGTTGTAGCCAAATTCCATAACTATCAGATAAAAGAGAAAATCCTTCAAGTGGCCAGAAAAAAAACAATTTAAATACCAAGGAGCCACAGTAAGGATTACACAGGACCTGGCTGCATCAACATTAAGGGATCAAAGGGCCTGGAATGAGATATTCTGAAGAGCTTGGAATACAGCCAAGAATCCACTATCCCACAAAGCTGAGACTTCTTTTTCAGGGGAAAAGATGGACATTTAACAAAATGGAAGAATTCCAAAAATTCCTTATGAAAAGACCAGAGCTAAATAGAAAATTTGGACATCAAACAGGAAGTTCAAGAGACACATGAAAAGGTAAAAAAAATGGGGGGGGGGCTAAAGAAAAAAAAAAACTGCTATCCAATAAGTTAAAACTGGCTATATCCCAGCACGGAAAATTATTCTCATAATTCTTGAGAATTGGAACTCTAACAGAGAGAATATAGCTAACCAGAAGTGATGGACAGTCATAACTTATCCATAAGACAGCTATCCAATGGGATGAAACTGTCTATAGCCCTACTTTGGCAAAAGACTCATAACTCTCAAGAATTGTAACTCTATTAGATAGAATGTGCTTAGCTAGAAGTGACAGATACTCAGAATTTTCTATGACTCAGATAGAATGGTATAAAGATACCTCCTCAAAAAGGTGGACAGGAAGGAGACAGGAGAAGGGAGGGGATTGAATGGGGTAAATCTAATTACACTGAGGTACAAAATACCTATGGTAATAGAGGGGAAGAAAGGAGGATATGAGAAACACCTGAATCTTCTCATCAGACTTGGCTTAAAGTTAACTTAAAAAACATCTAACCTTTCAAGTATTAAAAGGGGGAAAGGAGATGGGGGCAGAGAAAGGGAGGGGGAGAAAATGGGGAGCTAACAGAAGGGAAGGGAAAAGGGAAAAAGGGAAAAGGGGAAAGAAAGGGTAGGGGGTGGCTATAGGAGGGCAAACACACTGAAGGGGTGGTATTCAGAAACAAAATACTGGGGAATATGGATAAGGGAGGCAAAAGGGGAAAAATACAAACAGAGGGAAGATAGCATGGAAGGCAATAAAGATTTAGTAATTATAACTTTGAATGTGAATGGGTTGAACTCTCTCTTAAAATGTAAGTGAATAGCAGAGTGGATTAAAAACCAGAATCCTACAATATGCTGCTTACAAGAAACTCATTTGAAATAGAGAGATACATATAGAGTAAAGGTAAAAGGTTGGAGCAAAATATATTTTGCTTCAACTGAAGTGAAAAAAGCAGGGGTAGCAATCCTTATTTCAGACAAAGCAGCTGCAAAAATAGATAGTGTTAAAAGAGATAAGGAAGGAAACTATATCCTCCTAAAAGGTACCATAGACAATAAAGTGATTTCAATACTGAATATCTGTATCTATATCTATATATCTATATCTAGCTATCTAGCTATATATCTATATCTATATCTATCTATCTACACACACACACACACAAACACACACACACACACACACACACAAAAACACACACACCCAATGGGATAGCATCCAGATTCTTAGAGGAGAAGCTAAAAGAGCTACAAGAAGACATAGACTTAACAAAACTCTATTAGTGTGAGACCTCAACCTCCGGCTCTCAGATCTAGATAAATCGACTCATCAAATAAACAAGAAAGAAGTTAAGGAGGTAAATAGATTGTTAGAAAACCTAGATATGATAGGCTTATGGAGGAAATTGAATGTGGATAGAAAGGAATATACCTTTTTCTCTGCAGTACATGGCATTTATACAAAAATTGATCATGTACTAGGACATAAAAACCTAATGATCAACTGCAGAAAGGCAGAAATAGTGAATACATCTTTCTCAGCTCACAATGCAATAAAAATCATATGCAATATTGTGCCAGGGAGATATAGACTCAGAACTAATTGGAAACTGAATAACCTCATTTTAAAGAATGAGTCGATCAAATAACAAATAATAGAAATAATTAATTATTTTATCCTAGATAATGACAATAATGAAACAACATACCAAAACCTATGGGATCCACTCAAAGCAGCTGTCAGGGGATATAATATATCTTTAAATGCTTACATGAATAAATTAGAGAAAGAGAAAATCAATGAACTAAATATGAAACTAAAAAAATTAGAGAAAGAAAAAAATCCCTCAAAATTATGGAAGTAAATATCTTTTCCCATTACCTCTATCTTCCTGTACCTATTCATCAGTCCTGACATTTTAGGTTTTACTCTTCAACTCAATCTTTTGTCACCATCCAACCTTATTCCTTGGTACATCCACCAACTCTGAGCTCTTCCTTTTTTCTGTAAACTCTTGGTTATATACAATCTTTTGGTTTCCTTTACCCAATGTTTATTTTTTTTAATTGTCTTCACTTCTCTCTCCCTTTTCTTATCTTCTACTTCTTTTCAATTACTTCTTCTTCTCACAAATATGGATCTGGGAACAGATAGACTTTTATATAATTATACAAGGTACAATTATATACAAAGATAAAATTAAAAAGGTAACTAAATATAACTCATAAGCTACTTATCAAGGATGTCACTATGCCATGAGTAGGGTTATGTGAAATAATAACTAGGTAGAGATTCCTGAAATGACTTTTCCACTTTCCACTTTAGTATTGTGCTAGTCCAGGAAATTAAGAGTTTGAAGCCAGGTACACCCAGAGGTCTCTACTGGCATAGAATAATGACTGATACTAATTTTGAACATTTATGAATTTGTTCCCAGGCTGGTCTGGACAATTTTGTCTTCTTTATGAAGTACCTGTAAACTACTTAGTATTTTGTTTCCCTCTTTGACAATTTAATGAGGCTGTGGCAGCCGTGCTGGGGCGTTGGAACTCCAGAGCAGCATTACTTGGTGGGGGGTATAGCGGGACATTTTCTTTTGCCACTGAAACAAGTGGGCCTACCTCTTTAACCATCCTGGCTTGATCTAGTTGTTATCATTACCACCTCCCTGAGAGGAGTCCTTTTTCCTCAAGAGATCACAGTGGAAGGATTATGGGAAAAGAAGGGAAATGGATGAAGTAGATTACAGGTTTCTACAAATCTTTTTTCTCATACCATATATCAGAAAGGATGGACATCAAACCTGTGAGAAATCCCACATCAATAAGGTGATTGCTGCCAAGATGATCAAAGAGACTCATGAAATATGTTGATGGATGAAGGCTTTGACTTTGCATCATGTAAAGAAATTCCAGTATTTATACTTCAGAGGTTCCTTAGTCATATCTGGAAGTGCTCTAGACCCCATCCTCTCTCTTCCCATCATACTATCTTTTCCTGACTTTTGTCAGGGAGGAGAGATGGCCATAGGTTGATCCTGGCTTTGGAAATATGTTTTTTTAAAAAACTTTTTAGCACATGTACCAATTTTCTGAATATCCTGTGTGTATCCTCATATATATATATATATATATATATATATATATATATAATATATACATATATATGTATATCAATGTGAGATATCAATGTGAGAGATAACCTTCAGTGAAGTTTCTTCATGTATACATTCATCTCTTTTCCACATTTTGCAGATGGGCTCAGTTTCGTTTCCCAAGTAACCCATGATTTCCCAGGAATGAGGTACTTTTTAAAGGGGAACAAGACTAGCCCTCTTCTGATTGGTTGCCTCTAAATTTGGTAAAAAGGAAATGCCTAATGAGGTTTTGTAAACTGCTTTGCTTTGATAGGACATAGATTAGTTATGAATAATTACGGTAACGAAGGATTAAAACTGCTTTGCACCAATTAGTTAAGAGTAATAGAAGACTGTGAGTTTGCCTCACCAGCCAATGAGGAGGTAGGACAGCCTGTGAGTTCTACCCTCCTCATTCCCCTTGCAGCTGCTGTGTCCTTTCTCATGAATAAGAATAAAACCCTTTTTTGACTCAGGCTCTGAACTTTTGATTTTGGTGCTCATCATATCACACATCAACAAGGTTACCAGTGCTGTACTCTGGATGGAAGGTGGGATTTTAATACTAAGAAGACCCACCAGATTGGACCACAGGGCAGGTTTGAAAGGGAAAGAGGGTCAAGAGGTACAAATGATGCCACTGCCACTGACTTCTCAGTTTATTATTCCATATCCTTTCAAGAGGCCTTTTATCTCATTTTCCCAAAAATAGTCTCTCCAAAATGGTGGTCTTCTTTACCACCCCTTCCTGCCAGGCAGAGTGGGAATATAATCTGCTTTCCTTTTCTTCAGAAGACAGATATATTAAATTGCCTAAAAGAACTTTTCCTCTGGTGGAACAACTGATTATTTCCCTTTCTTGTCTTCTGGTAAAGTGAGGAAATAACAGGACCACTGCCTCTCTACTTGAGCCAACAATTTAATTACCCACTGCATTTTATGTAGTTTAACAACTTAAATAGCAATTCCCACTCTGAGGTCTAGTCCAGACAGTTTTTCCTCCTCTTTTCCTCCCTCAACCCAAGGCCACTCACCCTTTTTGCACTTCTGAAGCTAATGGGGATGGTGTTGGAAATGCTCCCATCATTACACAATATGCATGTCTTAGGGTTTTCAAGTTCTGGCAGTGTCAGTGCTCTCCTCCAAAAGACTTGCTTCAGCAGTGACACCAACTCTTTCAGCCCCCACCCCTACCCTCCATCCCCTACCCCCCCACCCCATGCTAATTACTTGGTGATTAGAGACCTTGTATAGTTATACTACTTATTTCTATGTATATCTTGGGTTTTCTATGTGATTTTTCTGTGTAAGTGATTTGAAGAAGGAATTTAGTAGAAAGAGAAACCTAACCTAGTATTTTATATAGTAGTTTGTTTACATGAGGCTTTTTTTCAATTAAAATTACTAGAAACAGAAAAAAAAAACCCCAAAACCTAATCAAAATCAGTAACTCAAACCTGTCTTAGAGTTGACCAGAAAGAAAGGAAAAAATCCTAGGATGACTGGCAAAAGGATTTTGCCTCTTCAAAATCTTCCATATTGGGACCTACTTGGAATTGAAAACTATATCCTATGTCATGCTAAGTGGAATCAGTACTCTGAATCTGGCCTCAATCTAAACCCAAACCTTTGGATTTGGGGTTGTCTTTTAATCTAGCAGTACTAATTCTGCAAAGCTTTTGAGGACTATTATTGACCAAAGACTTTAATGCCTTGGTAATAACCTAAATTATCAAGTAAATAAGATAATTGTTTGTGAAAGGTAAATAAATAAGCACTATATCTAATGACACTTTTTCTGCCTTTATAATATGTATTAAAATAAAAAAAACACACTGCAGAATACAACAGGACTGCTGTGTTATAAAAGAATTTTTCAGCATTTCATCTCCTTTACTCCATAGTTACACCAATAACTCTGCTAAATATAATTATGCCCTCCAATAAAAATTTGATGGAAAAAAAGTATTCAAAATGAAGGCAGTGCATTTTGATGGCTATTTTGGGGGCCATCCAACACACCATACAAAGAAATGAGAGAATATTTTCATTTCAAAAGAAACTAGCAAGGCAAGGTCCTCACAGTTAATCATAATAGTTGGGAAGCTGGGTTTGGTTTTTGACAAAAGATTTTTTAGGTGAAGTCCATAAAGCCTTCCTTTACTTAGCCACTAGCTCTCCTTCAGTGTTTTAAATTTTAATAGGGCAGACCTGTGTTAAAATCAAACAGTGCTGTTTCAGAAGGGGTGAAAAAGATAGACTGCAGAATTTATTTTTTTTAAAGCTCTAATGGATCAAGGTCACTCTCACCCACCAAAGCATTTTCAATTAATTTAAACAGATGGGTAAAGGTGCCAAGCGCATTCAGAGATTTATCTTGACACAATTTATAGCTTCTGATAAGCCTTTCTCTGGTTCCTTTCCCATGTGCCTTATAGTAAAGCCATCATCCAGGGAAGGGGGTTAACTTCAGAGTCCACTGACATTTTGAGTCAGTGAAGGACATTCCGCATACATTTGCTCCTTCTCTCCATCAAAAAGGTACTATTGGTGCAAAGTTAAGCCTATTTTAGACACTTTCCCAGTTGTCTTTAGGTTTCAGACAGGAGAGAAACAACTTGTCAGGGTTAAAGTGCCCCTCTAAATCCTGACCATTCATTTCCCCCAAAGCAATCTTTCAATGGTTGAATTATACTCTGCTCACTTCATCTGAGAAGAAATCTGAGCTGCTGACTCTCAGCAGCATTGTCCACCAAATAAGTACAAGTTCATGAGAAAGTAGCAAAGGGTAAAAACTAACCCCAAACCACATCATTTTCCTCACTGCAAGAAGGAAACTTCCTTTATTTTAATTAAAAGTAACAATTTTTGCTGTAAAAAAGCACACATTTGGTGTTGTGTGAATGCTGAAAAGATTGCCTCCAGTTGTCTCTCAGCCTTTTCTAATTAAGTACAATATGAAAACTATCCTAGATGATAGAGATATTGCCTTAGAGTAAGGAAGACCTAGGTTCAAACTCTGACGCTTAAATACAGGGGGTCCCTAAAATCTTAGTACAGTTTTCAGTTTACTTTAGTAGCTGGAAGCTACTAAAAATTTGGGGACTTTGTATATTAACCTGTATATTTTTGAGAAATAGGCTCAGGTCTCCTGAGTTAGGATTGGGTAAATCCCACTATACCTTATTTCACTCTCCTTTCCCTCAGACCTCTCTGAAACTACATTGATATAAGGAATTTTTTTCATCTGAAGTTTCCTTCATGAATTTGTGTATCATCCTGGCTCAGGGACCACCCTAATCTTCTCTGTATCTTTCCAATTTTAGTGTATGTGTTGCTGAAGCCAGCACTCATCTGATATTTCCTCTACCAGTCATAGGCCCAGTCCCATCACATTCCCTGAACACAAAAATCGGGGTTCATTTTTTCAAAAATCCTTTTTATTTTGAAGTTAAACTGTGAATAAAAGTGATTCTAATATTTGAATATATGTAAAATAGAATTTTATTTTTAAAATATATTGTATATTTATTTTATATATAAGGTCTATTTTATATGATTTTGATATATAAAATTTAAAAACTATTCTATAATTTTAGATATATATTTTAATATATAAAAGCAGAAAAGAGAATTATGGAGGAAATTATGAACTACTTTTTTATGTATATTTTTAAAAGTACATATAAAATTTCACACAGTATTAACAAAACTGTCCTGTTTGTGTTCCATTCTGAACTTCCTTCTGCTCCCTTCAGTGAAGACTCAGTTTTCAAAGTAAGGTAATGCTTTTGTTAGCAGAGTTCTTTAGTTCACATATTTAGTCAATGGACTTAAAAGTAAGCCCAGGAGGCTGGCAGATAGCTATGCTTTCTCCTGGGGGTCTTAAGAGGGTCCCAAACTAGGAATGTGTAAAGTTGAAAAGGATTTATTCTATTAACCCTCCACCCTCACATTCCTTTTCCAGTGCTTTTTTTTTTTTTTAGGTTTTTGCAAGGTAAACGGGGTTAAGTGGCTTGTCCAAGGCCACACAGCTAGGTAATTATTAAGTGTCTGAGACCAGATTTGAACCCAGGTACTCCTGAAACCAGGGCTGGTGCTTTGTCCACTGCGCCACCTAGCCATCCCTTCCAGTGATTCTTAATGGCATGAAGGTGATGTGGCATCTCATGATCTAAAGCCTATGGAACACAACTCCTGGCAGGTCTTTTGAGACAGGGAAAAACTCTGAATATTTAGCATTTAATAGACTGTATGCTCTTCAGTTAGGTTGGCTAGGTCCCCAAAGGCTCATTGCCAGGTCAGCTTCATACTGCAGTTCGATGAATTCTTGAACTGACAGCCACTCTTAAGTAAGGGTTGCCACTAGTGTCAGTGGGGAGAGGTCTCACAGTAAAGAAATCACATATCCCAAAATTACTTAAGCAAGCCCATGAGCCAGATTAACTTGATCAGAATCTAGAATCTCAAGACTGATACTGGCAAACTTGAATTCAAACTGACATAGAACTCTAAGGAGATGGAATTTTGGTATGTCCCCCAGAGACTGGGTCAATTAAGTATGAACAGGGAGGAAGAAAAGTTTGTCTTTTTTTTTTTGCAAGGCAGTGGGGTTAAGTGACTTGCCCAAGGTCACACAGCTAGAAAAATTAGTGTCTGAGGTTAGATTTGAACCCAGGTCCTCCTGTCTCTAGGGCTGGTACTCTATCCATTGTGCCACCTAACTTCCCTAAGAAAAGTTTTTCTTATGTTAATGGATTCAATGTGACTATCTTAGAGCAAGATTCCCCAGCAGAAGTAGGGAAGGTATTTTGGTAACTTGAAAAATCCAGGATCTTAAATTGGAGAGTAAGCTAGAGAAGGAGAAATTGCTGCCCTAGATTCAGGGCTTAAATAAAGATAAGTTGAAGAGGATTCCAGTCAAGTTACTTTAATAAATATTTATTAAGAGAAGAGAATAGGCATTTATTAAATGCTTGCTATGAACCAGGCACTGTCCTAAATATCTCATTTTATTGTAAATATTTTACAAGTTCTGTGTTAAATACTGAGAATAAAAATGCAAGTAGAAGGAAAGATAGTTTCTGCCCATAAGGAACTTGCATTCTAATGAGGGAAGACAACAACAACAAAAAAAATGAAAAAAGATTGCTGGTGGTAAAGAGGATAGTTGAAGAGATTCTAATCAAGTCACTTTAATAAATATTTATTAAGAGAAGAAAATAGGCATTTATTAACTGTTTGCTATGATCCAGGCACTGTCCCAAATATTTCATTTTATTGCATTTATTTTACAGGTTCTGTGTTAAATACTGAGAATACAAATACACATAAAAGAAAAGATAGTCTCTGCCCATAAGGAACTTGCATTCTAATGAGGGGAGACAACAAAAAAACTGAAAAAGGTTGTTGGTGGTAAAGAGATAAAGATACCTGGCACAAGAGCATTGTAGAGAAAGTCTAAGAGTTGAGAATACAATTGGGAGACTAATGGAGACAGAGATGACCAGAGTTTTCTAATAAAAATGAAGGTCCTGGGAGAAACCAACTAATCAGAGGGAAGAAGGTAACTCCCAGTGTTTGAAGACCAGGGGTAGAATGAGCTTCCATGGTAAAGAGGTTTCTGGAACATTGTAAAAAAAGACCAAGAGAGACAGTGGATCATAATGAAGGCATTTGGTCAATAACTACAGTATTATTGTCAGCATCAATTGGGAAGCAGCAGAAATAACTGAGTTGAGAGGGGTTTGGGCATGTTATTGAATGATGCTAAAAACAGAAAAAAAAAAGATTTCCCCCGAAGAGAAGCTTTAAATGTTTTGGTTTTTTGCAATGCAATGGGGTCAAGTGACTTGCCCAAGGTTACACAGCTAAGTAATTATTAAGTGTCTGAGGCTGGATTTGAACCCAGGTCCTCCTGATTCTAGGGCTGGTGCTCTATCCACTGTGCCACCTAGCTGCCCAGATAGTTTATGTTTTAATGGATAAAAAGGAGCTATCACTTCTAGCTTTTTGAGAATGGGGAGGAACTCCTATGGATTCATATACTTGATTTTGTTGATTTTTAAGCCCTGAAAGACCTAATAAAGGCCCTGATTAAGCTAAGGTAAATGGTTCTTCCTTATGCACTCTCATTTTTGATTCAGTGATTCAGTCTATATTTTTAATTGACTTTTATCATTTCTAAGCAGGGTGGCAGCATCTGCTTGCTACAGATCGGATGTAAACTTGCATTGAAATGCATATCATAATAAATCAGCATTATTACCAGAATCCATGAGAAAGCTCCTTCAGATCATTTGTAGCCTGATATAATCAATATAAATTTTATATGTTCTGAATCCATGATCCTATCACATTCTGGAAAGTTAGCAATGCAAAGAGAATTTCATGGCATCCTAGATTTAGAACTAGAAATGATGTCAGAGGTCCTATATTCCAGCCTCTTCAGTTTAATAGATAAGGAAACTGAGGTCTAAGGATATAGAAGGGACTCTCCTAAGGTCAAAAAATAAGGTTCACCAGTGTTAAGATTTGAACATAGGCCTCTGACTAGAGCTACAACTTTCTGTATTAAAAAATAAAAGCAAAAACTTAATTTTTTCCCCCAATAATATTTCTCTCTCTCTCCCTCCCTCCCTCCCTCCCATTTGGATGGATAAGAAAAATTCCTACAACTCTCTAATACAGAAACATTTAAGCTATCTGCTTGAACTTATAATTTTTAATTGATATTTTATTTTTCCAATTACATACTATGTTTGTTTTTCAACATTCATCCACATGCATATGCATATTTTTAAGTTATATAATTTCCTTCCATCTTCCCTTCCCAGCCCCTTCCCCTTGGCAACAAACAGTTTGGTGAATATTATAATTACACATCTGTGTTTAACATGTTTACAGATTTGTCATTTTCAGTATGAGGAATAAGGATTAAGGGAAAAGAAAGAAAAGTATGAGATAGGAAGGAAATGCATAAGTGAAATTTTAAAAAAGTGAATATGGTATTTATCAGATGTTGAAGGGGTTTCTTGGCTTTGTTTTATTTTTCTTCCTTTCCATTGTGTATAGCAGGTCTCCTGGGTTATCCTAGCTCTCTAAACTGCTGAGAGGAGCTGATTCCATCAAGGTTGATCAACTCACAATGTTGTTGTTAACGTGTACATTGTTCTCTTGGTTCTACTCCCTTCACTTAGCCAAAGTTCCTGTAAGTCATTCCATGCTTCTCTAGAGTCAGACCATTTATGGTTTGTTACAGAACAATAATATTTCATAATATTCATATACCGTAACTTGTTTAGTCATTCCCTAATAAATGGGAACCCTCTCAATGTTCAATTCTTTGCCACTACAAAAAGAATTACTAGGAATATTTTGGAACTGTGGGACTTTTCCCAATTTTTTATGATTTCTTTTAGATATAGGCCTAATATTGTTATAACTGGGTCAAAGGGTATGATCAATTTTATTGCTCTTTGGGCACAGTTCCATATTTCTTTCTGGAATGTTTGTTTCACAACTCCACCAGCAATACATCAATGTTCCAGTACTTCCACAATCTGTCCAACTTTGATCATTTTCACTTTTTCTCATCTGGGCTAATCTAATAGGTGTGAAGTGATAATTCGTCGTTTTAATTTGCATTTCTCTAATCAATAATGATTTGGAGCATTTTTCATATGAATTATATATAACTTTAATTTTTCATTTGAAAGCTGTTCATATCCTTTGAGCATTTATTAATTGGGGATGACTCGTAATCTTATAAATTTTATGCAATTCTTTATATATTTTAAAAATAAGACCTTTATCAGAACCACTAGCTGTGAAAATTGCTTTCCAGCTTTCTCCTTTCCTTCTAATTTTGGCAGCATTGGTTTTATTAGTGCAAAACTTTTTAAATTTAATATAGTCAAAACCATCCATTTGCAATTTATAATGTACTCTATTGTTTGGTCATAAATTTCTCCCCTTTCCATAGATCTGACAGATGTAGTATTTCTTAGTCTATTAATATGTCTAAATCCTTTACCCATTTTGATTTTATTTTGGTATAGGGTGTAAGATGTGGTGCTATACCTAGTTTTTGCCAAATGATATTCCAGTTTTCCCTACAATTTTTGTCAAATAGTGAGTTCTTATCCCAGAAACTAATGTCTTTGGGTTTGTCAAACAGATTATTGTAGTCATTAACTGTTTCTTTCAAATCTATCCAAATCCACTGATCCATTACTCTATTTCTTAATCAGTACCAAGAAGTTTTGATGATTTCCACTTTATAGTATAGTTTTAAGTCTGCCACATTTCTTTATATATTTTTTATCATCAGTTCCCTTGATATTCTTTATTGTTACTTCAAATAAATTTTGTTACTATTTATTCTAGCTCGGGAAAATAGTCATTTAGTAGTTTGATAGGCATGACACTGAATATGGTATTTAATTTAGGTAGAATTGCCATTTTTATCATTTTAGATTGACCTCACCATGAGCAATTGATATTTTTCCAATTGTTTAGATCTGACTTTATATTGTGAGAAGTGTTTTGTATTTGTGTTTATATAATTTCTGAGTTTGCCTTGGAAGGTAGATTCTCAATTTTTTAATGGTATCTGCAGTTACTTTAAGTGGAATTTCTCTTTCTTTTTCCTAAAATTTTTTTCTTATTATTGTTTTTTCCCCATTTATTATGTTCTCTCTCTCTCTCTCCTTTTACTGTGTCCCTCCTCTGAAGTATGTTGTATCTGACTACATTTTCCCACAATTTTCCCTCTCTTCTATTACCTACTCTGCTCACTCCCCCCCACCACTTTCTCCCATCCCTTTCCTCTCCTTTGTCCTCTTGGATAAGATAGATCTCTATTTCCTACGGATTGTGTATGTTATTTCCTCCCTGAGTCATTTCTGATGAGAATGAAGGCTTACTCATTTCTTACTTTTTCCCCTTCCACCCCATTGCAAAAGCTTTTTCTTGACTCTTTTATGTAAAATAATCTTAGTCCATTCTAACTCTCCTTTCTCTTTCTCCCAGTACTTTCCTTTATCACCACTGACTCCATCTTTATGTTATATTATGAAATTTTTCTTTCTATCTCTTGTTCTTGGGCTTTGTTGTTCATATATAGAAATGATGATGATTAGTGTGGGTTTGTATCCTGCTACTTTGCTGAATTTGTTAATTGTTTAAAGTAGTTTTTTAGATTTTCTTGGGTTCTCTAAGTATATCATCATGCCATCTGCAAAGAGTGAAAGCTTTGCCTCCTCATTGCCAATTCTGATTCTTTCAATTTCTTTTTCTTCTCATTGCTAAAGCTAACATTTCCTATATTATATTGAATAGTAATGGTGATAATAGGCATCCTAGTTTCACCTCTGATCTTTTTGGAAATGCTCCTAGTTTATCCCCATTACATGGTTTTTAGATAGATACTGATTATTATTTTAAGGAAATCTCCATTTATTCCTATACTTTCTACAGTTTTTTTTAGGTAATTCTTAAGTGTCTGAGGTCACATTTGAACTCAGGTCCTCCTGACTCCAGGACTGGTACTCTATCCACTGTGCCACTTAACTGCTTCCTTTCTAGAATTTTTAATAGAAATTCATAGTGTATTTTTGTCAAAAGTTTTTTCAGCATCTATTGAGATAATCATTCAAATTCTGTTGGTTTTGTTATTGAAATGTTTAATTATGTTGTTTCCCTAATATTGAACCATCCCTGCTTTCCTGGAATAAATCCTACCTGAACATGTAATCTCTTTGTTAAAATTTTATTTCATATTTTTGCATCTATGTTCATCAGGAAGCTTGATCTATAATTTTCTTTGTCTGTTTTGGTTCTTCCTGGTTTAGGTATCTGCACGAAACTGGTGTCAGAAAAGGAATTTGGCAAAACTCCTTTTTCTATTTTTTAACAATATCTAGGTGGAATAGGAGTTAATTTGAAATCATAATCCTAACAAAGCTTTTGCTCTTTGGATCTCTTGGAGGAAAAGGAGCAATAGGGAAACAAACCAATTCCTGAACCATGTAGCTGCCCACCTATCTCCTATCTCTCCTATGCTTCCCATTTTCCCCTTATGCCTTCTCCCATTAGAATGTAAGCCTCTTGAAGACAGAGGCAGACTTGCCTACTTGTATTTATTTTCATGGTACCTGGCATATAGCAAGTACTAAAAAAAGTTTTTTCATCAATTAATTCACCCCCTCATTCATTTAACCATTCTCAGCTTCAGTTTCCTCAACTATAAAACAAGGGAATCTGACAAACTGATTGATAAAGACTTTTTTTTTTTGATATCAAGTTCCCTGGTTCTATGTTCCAAGTGCTGTTGTATACCTCAAATGTACCTATTTATGAAATACGTTCGCATAGGGAAGAAATCCAAAAACTTCAAGCCTAAAAGTACCCTGATCCCTATTCTGACTCTTGGTGTGGTTATAGCCCTGGAGCCAGGTGCTAAACCTCTCCAAGCCCCACTCTAGTCGTGCCCACTGGAAAGGCATTTGATGGATTCCCCCCGCTCCCAAAAGGGTCTCTCTTTCTTCTCTGGAAGCTTTCTTTCTTTTCTGGACTCCCAATAGGCTGTTACATTTTTACCCCACTCTCTAAACTGGACCCATATGACTGAATTGATGTTGATCTAAGCTTCTTTTCTTTTCTTTTCTTTTCTTTTCCTTCCTTTTTTTCTTTAAAGCATTTTAGTCTTGTTTAACCTCAACTTAATGTTAATCAACCTGTCAAGAATCTCACTATCTAGGCAGCTAGGTGGCACAGTGGATAGAACACTAGCCCTGGAGTCAGGAGTACCTAAGTTCAAATCTGACCTCAGATACTTACTAATTACCTAGCTATGTGGTCTTGGGCAAGTCACTTAACCTCATTGCCTTGCCAAAACCAAACCACCAAACAAAGAATCTCACTCTCTTGCTGCTTCTCCAAAAAAATCTAACCTGTGAACTTTCATAGTAATCTGTTAGCTTTTTGTAGTAACTTGCAAACTGTTTGAGCAGCCTGTGCTCAAAATTTAAGACTTTGGTTACCCTCCTGGATCAGAGTGTTGGCAAGTTTTTCACCCCAAATGAACCCCATAGGTCTGATCTTTAAGTTCCCTTTCCTGAAGCCCATTTCCTCCCATCTTCAGCCCTAAGCTTACAAAAATGGACAAAACTCTTTCCTTTTTTTTTCTCTTTTATCCTTTCTGCAGTATACTCTCATTCCTTTGTGCACGTCATCACTTCTGCCATGCACTCATGACTGAAATGATGTATTGGTCTTTTGAAAGAGATTCCTTTCCTTTCTTTACCCCATCTGAAAATTTAAATGAAAAGATAACTTTCCATTTTTTTCTCTTTTTACAAATGTTTCAAATTTGAATGAAAAAAGAAAATATCTTTTCTTCAACCTTTGAGATATCAGATACTACTTTTAGCTAGTTTTCTTGGAGATTTTTATAACATAAAAATTAATGCTCTGCAATAAAATGAACTTTTACAATTTCATTTTTAGTGATTTGATACCTTTACTAGATGTAAATCTTTTCTGATGAGCTTGTCTGGTGATCCATTATTTGTTCCTTTATTATTAACTCACATTTATCTAAGGTTTATAAAGGTTAAGTAACTTGTCCAGGATCATACAGCCAACATCTGAGAGAAGCTCCAGCGATAGAGCTTCCTGATTTCAGACTTAGAGTTCTATCTGGTATTTTTATCATTGTCCAAAGTTATTGTTTATTCTTTAATTAACAAAAAGGAAGTAGATTATAGAGGTGAAGAGGGATTTGAGAAGGACCTCTGTAGACAGGGAAAAGTATTTGAACCTTGAATTCCCAGGAGTTGTGGTTTTAAAGAGAATATTATCTTCTTCCTACACTAAAAGTAACTTGGGGACTTTGGAGTTACTAGTATTTGGAAAAAAGGTAGGAGATTTTTTTCCCCTAATTGAGTGGAAGTGATGACAGCAGAAAGAGAAAGGGAAAAAGGGGAAGTGAGAAGGGCTGCTGATGTGTCCCACACAATGTAGGATAGAACATCTTCAGAAGAGAGATGCTGAACATGGAATAAACCAGTGTTGATGGAGCCTAGATTCTATAGGGAAATTATCACTTTTGGTTGTGGTATCTGATTATTGGTAAACTTTTCCCTGTCCAAAAATTTATTGCTGTTGTTGTATGACCTTTGTTCTTGAAGACGACTGTAATATAGGTTCACAAAAAGTTAGAAATGACTAAATAATAACTTTACTTGCTATTTTAACTAACATCAAAGCAGGATCAAGGATTACTTATTTTTAAGTAATATTTTTCTTTGTTTTGCATTTATTTTCAATTTCTTTATTGATTAAAAATTTTGAAAATTTACCAGTAATCAGTGGGAGGAAGGCAACAGAGAGAAACAGTGTTTGGTGTTAGTGTATAGAAAAAAAGAAAGGACCAACATTCAAGTCCTGGACTAAAAGTTCCATGTCTGGAAACTGAGCTAAACTGCAAAAGAATCCTATGGTGTTGGTTATTAATAATTGTTGTAAGTTTCCCAAAAGGCAGAACTAAATTAGGTCTGGGGTTTTCATCCTTTGCCCCAGGCTAAAAATGATTCAGAAAGGCATTTTGCAGACTGCTACAAGGTTGAGAAAATGTGGTTGGGTTATATTTTCTCATTTACTGCTTTCCTTCTTGTCAACAAATGCACAAAAGAAAGTTATCTGCAGGGAGTAGAATGGAGGATGGTGACTGGGGTGTAGAAACACCTGGGGAGAAGAGGAAAGGTTATGTCTAGAGCTGGTTAGTGAAGTTCCCATGGAAAAGGTTGTTGTAAGCCTGGAATTCTGATTAATTTTAGGCAAGTCACCAAACCTGCCTGAGTCTCTGTTTCCCCATTTATACGTTAAAGGAGTAGTTGGATTTCTGAGAACCCTTCTAAGGGTAGATCTGTGATTGTATATTAATGGGTTTTTTCCTCTTAAAACAAATAAATAAGAATAAATAAAATTCAAGCACTGTGAATAAATATTCTATGACTAGATCTGTGAGTGGGTACTAATGGTCTTTTCTCTTAAAATAAAAGAATAAGAATTAATAAAATTCAAATAATATGAATAAATATTCTCATAATTCAGAGGTAAGGAAAAAAAGCACTATTTGAGGACTATATTGTACCTGTTTAGGACCATATATTTAGAGATAAAAAGAATCTCCGAGACCACCTAGTTCATTCAATGTCCTTATTTTGCAGATGAGGAAATTGAGGGTTGGAGAGATTAATGACAGGTTCAAGGTCACAAAGAGTAAATATAAGAGGAGGGATTTCAATGAATGTTCTTTAACACCAAAGCTACTGCTCATTCCCTCCACATTGATCATATTGACTAAAAGTGTTCTCTGTCTTTTTTGGGAAACTGTAAAAAGAAGGACCTACTAAACGCAATCAGACTAAATTCTAGGGACAAACTTTTTATGGTTTCCAAAAAGTTAGGGAACAAATTTTACCCCAGGAAGTACAATCCTCTTGTTTTATAGAAATATATTGATACACCCAGGTGAATGGGGGAATGGTCCCAGTAATAGAAGAAGAGACTAGTAGTGATGGTTAGTGACTTCTTGCTGAGTAATATCAAGATAAAAAAAATAAAAATAAAACTAACCTAATCAAAGATATCCTTTGCTTTTTTTTTTGGGTTGTGTTTCTAGAACTTCATGGATTATTTATCAAAACTTGTCAAACTTGAATACTTTAGTTTATGCCTCTGAGTTGTTTTGAGAATTGACAATTTATACCAACAGAAGAACCTAGAAAGCATAAGTGAGGTTTGTAAATCCCTGAGCCAAAAACTGAAACCCTGAGGGCCAAAAGGTGACTTCATTACTATTCATTTTGTTTAGAGGTTTCAGAAGAGAAAGCACATATGTGAACCAAATGGCTGGTCAAGAAAATGGTGTCTAGGAATGGAATATGGATTTCCAGAACAAAAAATTAGCAAAAGGGAAATAATTTTTTTTACCACAAGATATCATTTCTCCCATATGGTCTGGCAAAATAGAGATTTGCCTGGGGACTCATAAATACAATCAAGAGAACTTTTGGCTGAAAATTAAGGTGAAAGGAGAAAAATTATCATGTCTGCCAAAACAGATATCATATAGAGTAGCAGGCACAATGTAGAGGAGATAACTAGTAATTCAGAAGCGAGAATATTAAAAAGAGAACAAGTAATAAATACTATCACTTCATATATTGATATACAAACACACAAATTGTGAAGTAAAGTAATTTGAGGAGGGAAGAGAATTCAAATGAATCATTGTTCCCTAGGGAAGATGAGATTCTTGACTGGAAAAAAAGCTATGTAAGGATGCATTTTGTTCAACCCAATATCTGGCATACTAGGACAATCTCCAGTTACCCTGATTCATAGCTGGTCACTGACCCCAGACAGTTCCAGAGGAGAAAGTGAGCATTTCATGGTATCATATCCCTGATGTCATGGCCTTCTTCAAGAACGAAGGACAAACAACAATCTGCCATGAAGTAAGCATTAAATAAGTACTTGCTGACCATTCAAAATGAACAAAATGTATAAAAAGGGAATTGGAGTATCATTAAAAATAAAAAAAAAGTATACTCATATTAGGAAATCAGATCCCCTTCAGATTGACATTGACTTAGAAAACCATAAAAATAACATTATTTACCTGTATTATACTTTTTATTTTGCTAAACATTTCCTAGGTCCATTTTGATCTGTTTCAGAATGTAGTCAGGAGTTATGTGGGCTAATTGTGTGAGGAATTTGATACTTCTGCTACAGACCACCTAGACAAGAGTCTGTATCAGAAGTACCAAAACCTTCAAGGGTAGGAAGAAACTTAATAGGTATCTAGTCCACTTCGAGTTGAGCAGAAATCTCCTACAGAACTTCCTTGACAAGTGGTCTTGTAATTTCTTCTTGAAGACTTCCATCACTTCCTAGGCTAGCCTATTATGCTTCTGGACAAGTTTTAATTAAAATGTTTTGCCTGACACTAAAATTGATTCTGCCATGGTGCACTTTCCAATCACTGGTTCTTGTTAGGTCCTTTAGAGTCAAGAAGATTAAGGATAATCCCTTTTTCATACAACAGCCGGGTGATGCAGTGGATAGAGCACTAGGTTTGGAGTCAAGAAGACCTGAGTTCAAATCTGTACTCATATAACTTATTAGCTGTTTGTCCTTGGGCAAGTCTCTTTAGTTCTGTTCACCTCATTTCCTCAACTGTAAAATGGGGACAATATTAGACCCCACCTCCCAGGGTTGTTGAGGATCAATTGAAAGCCTATGTAAAGCTCTTACACAATGCCTTTAATGCCTAGTAGGTGTTGTATAAATGCTAGTGATGATGATGATGATGATGATATGATTTCAAATATTTGAAGACAGTTTTTAGCTGCTGTCACCACCCAAGTCTTTTTCTTCAGGCTACACATCCATACTTCTTATAGTATGTCAAGGTTTCATTCATCTGGCTATCCCAATTATCTATTGTTGTATTCTCTTTAGCTTATAAAAATCCTTCCTAAAATGTTTCATCTTGTCCTGAATATCAAATGTGAGATACAGTCTGATATCAGGGTTCAATGTGACTCTTATTTTCTTCATTCTGGACTTGTAGATCTGAATCAATGTATTTTAAGCTTAGTATCTGATCCTCTAACAATTTGTGTAGGGAAGTTTGAGCTCCCATAAGAATGACTACCCCAGATTCCAGATCATTTTTAAGTTACAAATCCCCTTGCTGTATGTTCATTTTTCATAATCAGTTGATTCAGTTAACTCAAAGCAAAGGCATTTACTGAAAAAGACATGATCAACACTAACAAAACATTCCCCCCCCCCCAATAAACCTGAAGTGATCTCTTTCAACCTCATTAAGAAAAGTGGGCATGTATCTAGATGATATCATCTATGGCACATGGATGATATCATCTATGGCACATAGATGATATATCTGGATTTGGGGACTCTGATGTCTTTTTTCTTCCTGCTGACCCTGGGTGCAGCTGGGCTGCCTGGGTCTATTGATCTCTGAAGCTGGAGCCTCTGGACCTGCTCTATGTTTGGCACAAAATCTCCAATTGGGTCAACTGGTCCACTAGTGGCAAAATGTCTTAGGCAATAAGAAGTTGAGATGGGAGAAGGGAAGGAAAGATATGCCTCCCATCCTAGAAGAGTAAGTCCTTCTTGAGATTTAGGTTCTTCCTACATTTCAATAAAATAAATTCAATTTAATTCAATAAATTCAATTCAATAGACCTTTAAATGCCATATATAGGTGTATGTATATGCATGTATATATATATATATGTGTGTGTGTGTGTGTGTGTGTGTGTGTGTGTGTGTGTGCATGTGTGTGAATATGTATACATATAGGTAAGTATATATAAACATATAAACATAACCATGCACTATGTACTGTGCTAACTAGGGATATAAATAAGAAAAAGAAAGACAAAATCTGCCTTTTAGAAGTTTACATCTAATGGAGGGAAGCTAAGATACAAAAGGAAGTTGAAAAGGAAGAGGCTATTTGGGGTTTAGCTGGTACCTCAATAGAGCAGTTAATAATAAGCACAGAACTCTGAGTACCCTCTAAAGGAAGACCTTTTTTTTAGGTTTTTGCAAGGCAAAATGCCCAAGGCCACACAGCTAGGTAATTATTAAGTGTCTGAGACCGGATTTGAACCCAGGTACTCCTGACTCCAGGGCTGGTGCTTTATCCACTGTGCCACCTAGCCGCTCCTAAAGGAAGACTTTTGAGGAGTTTTTTTGTTTCACCTTCAAGTCCTATAATCATATCTAGGAGAGATACAATTAAGTGAGCTGTTTTTAGTATCAAAGTCTGAGTCATTCTGCATGCTGATGAGAGTTCAGGTGATCAGCTTATCTTAGGAGACACATGATGCTCATAGAGTAGAAAGTAAGAACTATTGATAGTAGCATTACCTAGAAAGTTCTGAGTACTTTACAAAGTGCTATACATAGCCCTTCTCACTCTTTTCTCTACTGTCAGATTTGATTCTTTCAAATGACTTCTTAGACTAGAGAGTATGGTCTGCAGAACTGGTTAGCTTTTTAAAGGCCGCTTAAGATGTAGCTGAAATTCTATATGCTTCCTTGGCTTCACTTTTGCTTTTGCACTTTGCAATCTTGAAGAAGAATATGATATCAGGGAGATGATGCCAGGACAAGCACATGAATTGGATCTGAGTGAGGGTGGCTATGCTAAGTCACCAGCCTCATCATCATCAACTCCAGAGGCCAGGATGGATAAGGACGGCTGCAGATGGTGCTGAAAGTGAAGCAATCAGGGATAAGTGACTTGCCCAAGGTCACACAGCTAGTAAGTGTTAAGTGTCTGAGGTCAGATTGGAAATTTAGGTCTTATTGACTCCAGGGCTGGTGCTCTAGCCATTTCATTGCTGAACTGCCTCTTTGTAATCTATAGATAATTTACTTAGGACATATGCATGCTTAAAAGTATGAAAGAAGCAAGATTAGAAGATCTTATTTTCTGTTGCTTATCTCTTATAACTTGTCATTTCACAAAGGAATGAAGGGATTCAATTGGTCATAGGTACCTGACACACCTTCCTTATATAAGATTTCATTGAATTTATTTATTTTTGCTGCCTTGATATACTTGATTTATAGGAAGTTGATAGTTCATTAAAATCCCTGATATTTTTCTTCTGTCTAATTATTACATCCCCATATGGACCCGATTATGACTCATAGGGAGGAACTGATTGTTTGAAATAGTACCTTGGAAGGAAGGAAAAAAAAACTTAATTTTAAGGATTGAGGATCCAGATTAACAGAAAAGGAAATAAATTGCTTAAATAAACCCATTTCAGAAAAAAGAAATTGAAGAAACCATCAATAAACTCCCTAAGCAGAAGTCTCTAGGTCCAGATGGATTTACAAGTGAATTCTACCAAACATATAAGGAACAATTAAATCCTATTCTACATAAACTATTTTTAAAAATAGGAGAAGAAGGAGTTATGCCAAACTCCTTTTATAACACTAACATGGTGCTGATACCTAAACCAGGAAGAAGCAAAACAGACAAAGGAAATCTCCCTAGTGAATATTGATGCAAAAATCTTAAATAAAATTTTAGCAATGAGATTACAGCAAGTTAATACTAGGATTACAAACCATGATCAGGTAGGATTTATATAGGTAGGTAGGGACTGGTTCAATATTAGGAAAATGCTCAACATAATTGAACATATCAATAACAAAACCAATAGAAATCTTTTGATTATCTCAATAGATTCTGAAAAAGCCTTTGACAAAATACAACATCCATTCCTTTTAAAAACACTAGAAAGTTTAGGAATAAATGGATTCCTTAAAACATTAAATAGTTTTGGGGGGGCGGAGCCAAGATGGTGACATGAAGGGATCGAGTCTTAGGAGCTCTTTGATAAAAACTCATAAACTAAGGACTCTAACTAAACTTTCGAGATACAGAACCCACAAAGGGACCCAGTAAGGCAGTTCTCCTACTCAAGGTAACCTGGAAAAGAGCAGAAAGACTCTGCTCCCCAGGGTCAGAGGGGTGGCCCGCCAGAGGGGTGGCCCACCAGAGCCAAAGAACTTCAGCCTCCCGGAGGCAGCCCCAGGGCACTGGGAGCTGTGGCTCACAGCAGCGGGGGAGTCTCCTGAGCTGCACCCCGGGGAGCACCGGGCACAAAGTGGGGGAACAGCGGGGGACCTCTGCCAGAGCAAGCACATGGAGTCCAACCCTCAGGGCACACAGCCAGCAGCTTGGTCTTTTGGCAGCCCAAATCCAGGAAACAGAAGCAGGCAGAGTCGGTAAGCAGGAGCCCCCAGGGCATGAGCCCATTGAGCTGAGGGAGGGGAGTGAAGAGAGAGAGAGAGAGACTGCCAAGCTCTGTCCTCTGCCTCTGGAACAGGACTCTGGGGCTCTGACCACATTCAGATCCTGATCCCAGTCTAGGCCCCTCCCATAGAACAACAGCCCCCCCCACCTTGGCCCCGTGGCAGAGGGGGGTGCTTATGTTCATTCACAGACCAGGAGGGAGGACAGAACCTCACACGCTGAGACCCTTGTGGGAATGTCCCAAAAGCTCAGGAAGCTCCCCAAAAAACAGGCTTAGGCTGGGAAAATGAACAAGCAAAGAAATAAGAGGAAGACCATTGAGAAATATTTCGCAAATGAGCCCAAGAAGGATCAAAATACTCAGTCTGAAGATGAGGCAGCACAAGCTCCTACATCTAAAGACTCCAAGAAAAACAGAAATTGGGCTCAGGCTATGATAGAGCTCAAAAAAGACTTTGAAAATCAGATGAGGGAGTTGGAAGAAAAACTGAGAAAAGAAAGGAGAGAGATGCAGGAAAAACATGAAAATGAAGTCAGCAGCTTAGTCAAGGAAATCCAAAAAAAATGCTGAAGAAAATAGCATGCTAAAAACCAGCTTAGGTCAAATGGATAAAACAGTTCAAAAAGTTATTGAGGAGAAGAATGCTTTAAAAAGCAAAATTGGCCAGATGGAAAAAGAGATAAGAAAACTCTCTGAGGAGAATAAATCCTTCAGACAAAGAATAGAATTCAGGGAGATTGATGAATTTACCAGAAATCAGGAATCAATACTTCAAAACCAAAACAATGAAAAATTAGAAGAAAATGTGAAATATCTCATTGAAAAAACAACTGATATGGAAAACAGACTTAGAAAAGATAATTTGAAAATTATTGGAATACCTGAAAGTCATGATCAGGAAAAGAGCCTTGACATCATTTTCAAAGAATTACTACAGGAAAATTGCCCTGATATTCTAGAAGCAGAGGGGAAAGTAGAAATGGAGAGAATCCACCGATCCCCCCGAGAAAGAGATCCCAAAAAACCAACCCCTAGGAATATTATAGCCAAGTTCCAGAACTCCCAGATCAAAGAGAAAATATTACAAGCAGCCAGAAGGACACAGTTCAAATATCGTGGAGCTGCAGTCAGGATCACTCAGGACTTAGCAGCATCTACATTGGAAGCTCGTAGGGCTTGGGATACAATATACTGGAAGGCAAAAGAGCTTAGAATGCAGCCAAGAATGAACTACCCAGCAAGGCTGAATGTCCTCTTCCAAGGAAAAAGATGGACTTTCAATGAACCAGGGGAATTTCAAAGGTTCCTTTTGGAATGGCCAGAGCTGAACAGAAGGTTTGATCTTCAGATACAGGACTCAGGTGAAGCATGGAGATTTGTGGAAAGGGGGGAAATATGAGGGACTTAATGAAGATGAACTGCATGTATAGAAAAATGATACTGATAATATTCATATGAACCATCTCGGTTAATAGAGCAGGTAGAGGGAGCTTTTATAGTTGAAGCACAGGAGAAAGCTGAATTTGAAGATAAAATATGGTATAAAAATGGAGTCAATAGGAAAAAAAGAGAAATGGAAAGGGAGAAAGAAAAAGGAGAGGGGGAATAGTCCAAAATATTTCACATAATAAGATTTTTTTTTTATTATAATGAGCTATTGCAATGATATGGAAGGGAGGAGGCAAGGGGGAATGAGGGAACCTTTGCTTTCATCAGAGATGGCTAGGAGAGGAAACAGCAAATATACTCAATGGGGTATAGACATCTGGAGTAAGAAGGGGTGGGGATATGAATAAAGGAGGAGATGATGGACCATGGGGGGACAGTGTTCAGATATAACACATTTTCTTTTTTTACTTCTTGCAAGGGGCTGGGATTGGATGGCCTGCCCAGGACCATAGGGCCAGGTGGATTCTGGGCCTAAGGGGTGGTATGGGGGCTCAGGGCTTCTTGGCCCCAGGACCAGGGATCTGTCTGCTGTGCCACTCAGCGACCCTACAGCAAAGTCAGAGTGAAAGGAGAGAGAAAATATAGTACACGGTAGTGGAGAAATAAGAAAGGAGGGAGTTGCGATCAGCAATGGCAATGTTGGAAAAATATGGAAGTAACTTTTGTGATGGACTTATCATAAAGAATGTGATCCACTCACGACAGAGTTGATGGTGTTGGAACAAAGACTGAAACACATTTTTTGTTATTATTATTTGGGGGGAGGTTGCAGGGCAAGTGGGGCTGGGTGGCCTGCCTGGAGCCACATAGCAGAATGATCTTTGGGTGTCTGGGGCCAGATTTGGATCCAGCTGCTCCTAGCTCAAGGGCCAATGCTCTGTCTGCCACCCAGCCACCCCTACTATTATTACTATTTTATTTTATTTTGGGTCTTTTTTTTCTTTCTTCTTTTTGGTTTTTGCAGGGCAGTGGGGATCGGGTGGCTTGCATGTCACACGGCTGGGTGATTGTTGGGTTTACAAGGCTGGATATGGGCTCGGGTGTTCATGGCTCCAGGGCTTGTGCTTCGTCCATTGCGCCACCTGGCCATACCTACAATTATTACTATTATTTTTTTTTAATCTTAATTTTTTTCTCTCCCCTTTACTTTTTCGCCCAAGCAAGTCTATCTATATTCATGGAGGGAGGGGTATTTTGTTTACTTGTAAACAAGTATATTTTATTAATGTAAAAAAACATTTGTATGAAATGAGAATAAAAAAATTAGAAAATAAAAATAAAACATTAAGTAGTTTCTATCTAAAACCATCAATAAATATCATATTTAATGGGAATAAACTCAGAGCATTTCCAATAAAATCTGGGGTGAAACAAGGATGCCCATTATCACCATTACTATTCAGTATAATGTTAGAAATGCTAGCTGTGGCAATAAGAGAAGAAAAAGAAATTGAAGAAATCAGATTTGGCAATGAGGAAGCAAAGCATTCACTCTTTGCAGATGGTGTGGTGGTATACTTAGAGAACCCTAGAAAATCATCTAAAACACTCCTTGAAACTATTAGCAAATTCAGCAAAGTAGCAAGATATAAAATAAGCCCACATAAATCATCAGCATTTCTATATATGAACAACAAAGTCCAGGAGCAAGAGATAGAAAGATAAATTCCATTTAAAGTAACTATAGACAACATTAAATACTTAGGAACTACCTCTATAGACAAAGCCAGAAACTGTATGAACACAGTTTTATAGCACTTCTCACCCAAATGAAGTTAGATCTAAATAACTGAGAAGATGTCAATTGCTCATGGTTAGGAGAAGCTAATATAATAAAAATGACAATTTTACCCAGATTAAATTACTTATTCAGTGCCATAACAATCAAACTACCAAATAACTATTGAACTAGAAAAAAATTATAACAAAATTCATCTGAAGCAAGGTCAAGATGATTTCTACTGGACATAGACCTAGAATTAGAATTATTGGGTTAGAGGGGTATGATCAGTTTTATTGCTCTTTGGGTATAGTTCCATATTACTTTCCAGAATGGTTGGGTCCATTCACAACTCCACTAGCAATGCATCAATATTCCATTTCTCCCAAACCTCCCATGACAAAAGGTCAAGCATAGGAAGGGAAATGATGAAAAGAAAATGTAAAGGAAGGTGGCCTAGCTCTACCATATCTAAAACTATATTATAAAGCAGCTGTCATCAAAACTATCTGGTACTGGTTAAGAAAGAGTAATGGATCAGTTAATTAGAATAAGTTCAAAGGAAACTACAGTAAATGACTACAGCAATCTACTGTTTGATAAACTAAAGACATCAGCTTTTAGGATAAGAACACACTATTTGAAAGGAATTGTTGGGAAAACTGGAAAATAATATGGCAAAAACTAGATATAGACCCACATCTCATACCCTGTACCAAAATAAGGTCTAAATGGGTCCCAAATTTAGACATAAAGGGTGACACCATAGATAAATTAATTAGACCAAGAAATATTCTTTCTATCTGATCTATGGAAAAGGGACATATTTATGAACAAAAAAGAATCTGAGTAATGCAAAATGAGTGATTTTGACTATTTTAAATTAAAAAGGTTTTGCACTAATAAAATAAATGCTGCCAAAATTAGAAGGAAAGGAGAAAGCTGGGAAACAATTTTCACAGCTGGGGTTCTGATAAAGGTCTTATTTTTAAAATATATAGAGAATTGCATCAAATTTATAAGGTTACAAGTCATTCCTCAACTGATAAATGGTCAAAAGATATGAACAGATAGTTTTTAAATGAAGAAATTAAAGCTAGATATAATCATATGAAAAAATGTTCCAAATCACTATTGATTAGAGAAATGAAAATTAAGACAACAATGAGGTATCACTTCACACCTATCAGATTGGCCAAGATGAGAAAAAGTGAAAATGATCAATGTTGGAGAGATTGTGGGAGGACTGGGACATTGATGCATTGCTGGTGGGATTGTGAATGGAGCCAAACTTTCTGGAAAGTAATATGGAACTATATTCAAAGAGCAATAAAACCTTTGACCCAGCAATTCTAATTCTAGTCCTATATCCAGAAGAAATCATAAAAAATGGGAAAAGTTCCACATGTTCCAAAATATTCAAAAGCAGTCCTTTTTGTAGTGGCAAAGATTTGGAAATTGAAGGGATTCCTATCAATTGGGGAATGGCTGAAAGAAGCTATGGTACTTGAATACTATGAAATATTATTTTTATATAAGAAACCATAAATGGCCAGACTCTAGAGAAGCATGGAATGAGTTATAGGATCTGATGCTGAGAGAAGGGAGAAAAACCAAGATAATAATGTACACATCAACAACAACATTGTGAGATGGTTAATCTTAATGGAAGTAGCTCCTCTCAGCAGTTCAGAGAACTAGGACAATTGTTTTAGACTGGCTATGTTATCCCAATCCAGAGGAATAAAAACAAAACAAAAAAGAACAAAAAACCCCAACTCTTCAGAATCTGATGAAACCTTTATAAAAATTATCTCTTATGTATCTCTTTCCCTTAATCCTATTTCCTCATATTGAAAATGACTAACATGTAAATATGTTTACCACATATATGTATGTACAATGTTAACCTGTTAGCTGCAGAGGGGAGGGGGTAGAAAGGGAGGGTAGAAGGAAATTTTGTAACAAAAATATACATCAGCATGTGGATGAAAAAAAATTTTTAAATGAATAAAAAAAGAAAAAAAGAATTGATTGAGAAGCAGAGGACTCTGTTTCTTTGGGGACCATTCCAGAACCTTAAAGGAAACTTAGTAGCTGAAGGACAAAGTTCTGGATCTGGAGTCAGGAAGTCCTTTGATCAAACCTGTCTCAGTCATTTATTAGTTGTATAGTCTTGGTCAAGTTGCTAAAACTCTGCCTCAATTTCCTCTTCAATATAATGGGTTTAATAATAGTACATCCCTCCTAGGATTGTTGTGAGGATCAAAATGAAATAACCTATGTAAAGCATATTGCAAACTCTTAAGTATCATATAATTATTAGTGATTTTCTAGTTATTATCCTTAGGAAAGGATAATAGTGTGTTTCCTGAGCACCTCAGTTCACCCCTGGTCCAGAGAGCAGGCACATGGCACTAGGCCACCCTCTGTCACCCTCTTCCCATCTCTCCCACCTCAGAGCAAGGTAGTAAGGGACTGTAAAACCCTGCTTCTCCAGGAGTACAACTACAAGGAGTTCAAACCCAGGAGAGGAGAAATGTATGCATGCTCCACAGTCCAGGACTTACTAAGACTGGGATGGAAGGGATATCATGAGTTCAGCCTTTGGGAAAGGACAGATGAGATGTAGAGAGCTATGTATGTATGTATGTATGTATGTATCTGTGCTCTCCTTGCTATCATGCAGCAAAACAAGAAAGTTAAACCCAAAAGGAACTTCAACCAGGAGTATCCAAGAAGAAGAAAGACAGTGGTGGTCCCTTTCTCCCCATCTGGAATGACCACCCTCTGGACTTGGGAAATGACTTCCAGATACCATACTTCTTTTCCCCAACACCAAAGATTATTGAAATGCATTATCTAAGTTTCAATAGAAGTCAGTAGATAGGACTGAAAGATAAGTTTTCCCCATTTAGTAAGTTTAGCTAGAAATGGAATTCTTCCATTTGGATCTTTATTTCTTAGTGAGGTGTCTTACTTTATTTTTTATTTTTGGCTATGGGTCATTAAAACTAAGTTTCAAAAAAAACCCCTTAGAACCAGACCTTTATATCATTTCATTACTTTTAGATTTAAAAAAATGCAACTTATTCAATCATATTATTCGTACTAAAAATACATTTTATATAAGAGCAGAGAGTTTTCCCATTTGACTAGCAAATAAAATAATTTTTAAAATGACTGATTTCATAAATTCATCTTATATTTAAAAATATGTTTATATCTTATATTTTCTATATTGATACAGTATTATATGTACATAACTGATAAAGCAATAATCATGTGTTGGGAGTATATGCTTTAAAATTGTTTTCCTTCTAGAGGTAACAATCAAAAAAATGTAGAGACAATTGACCTAGTTTTTGCTCAAAGATATGTAGGGAGTAGGAACCCACTAGCTACCAAAGCAGATTATTCCATTTTTGGAGAGCTCTAGTTTTTTAGTGATATTCAATTTTTAAGAAGAGTTTGTAAGTATCATAAGTTGAATCTGAACATTGGTCATCCTGACTCTAGGTCGAGCATTTTATCCACTCTCTATTCAAACAAATCCAATAAACATTTATTAAACATGTATCAGGCACTGTGCTATGTGCTGAGGATATAGTTCATAAAAAGTGCTGTCTGCTATCAAAGAGCTTACAGTCTTTTAAAAAAATTATTTATTTTATTTTTCAATTACATTTTATGAAAGTTTTTCAACATTCATCACTTGCATAGTTAATAAGTTACAATTTTTCTACCATTCTCCCTTCCCATCTTCCTTCCCTCAGTGGCATACATATACATTTGTGTTTTATGTGTTTAAAAAGTAGTCATTTTCTATATGAGGGAATAGGATTAAGAAAAAAAGAAAGAAAACCATGGAATAGGAAGGAAAAACATGAGAGAAGGTTTTTTTTTTTTTTTTAAAAGAGAACAGGGGCAGCTAGGTAGTGTAGTGGATAAAGCACCAGCCTTGGAGTCAGGAGTACCTGGGTTCAAATCCAGTCTCAGACACTTAATAATTACCTAGCTGTGTGGCCTTGGGCAAGCCACTTAATCCCATTTGCCTTGCCAAAAAAAAAAAACCTAAAAAAAAAAGAGAAAACATAGAGGGGCAGCTAGGTGGTGCAATGAATAGGGCATCAGCCCTGGAGTGAGAAGGGTCTAAGTTCAAATTTGTTCTTAGACACTTGAGTTACTTAGCCCCAGTGCCTTGCCAAAAAAAGAAAGTGAACATTGTATCCATTCAAATTCTGTGATTATTTCTTTTGTTTTCCCCTGGATGAAGATGGTGTTGTCCTTAACAAGTATTTTAGGGGTGTCCTTGATCTTTGAACTACGGAGAGGAACTGTATCCATCAGAATTGGTCAAATCACAATGTTGTTAATGTTCTAAGAGCTTACTATCTTAATGGGGAAACAACACATAAAAAGAGACAGGAAAGTGGTCAAGAGGAAGGAGTACTAAGGAATACAAGAATAGAGGCATCTTGTTTCTCAGCGGTGAAACCAAGCAGGGCAACAGATGCAAAGTGGAGTGAGCTGAGGTCCACTCTCAGTCCTCCATAAAGGAAGGCATTTGGAGGGGAAAGTAAAAAAAACTTTGAGAAAGGAAGGAAAAATAAAAGAGATCTTTAAAAAGTTAACTTAGTAGGCATTCAGATGCCATAAATTTCTTTTCTTCTGGATATGGATGACATTGTCCATAGTAGGGCTCTCAGGGTTGTCCTTAGTCTCTGAACTGCTGAGAGGAGCTGCATCCATCATAATTGATCATCTCACATTTTTGTTGTTTAAGTGTACAATGTTCTCTTAGTATTCTGTGAAGTACTTAGTACTTCATTCAGCATCAATTCATAGTATTCCTTTCTTGCTTCTCTAAAGTCCGACCAGTCATGATTTTGTATAGAACTGTAGTGCTGGGGGCAGCTAGGTGGTGTAGTGGATAGAAGACCAGACCTGGAATCAGGAGGACCTGAGTTCAAATTCAACCTCAGATACTTAATAATTGCCTAGCTGTGTGACCTTGGGCAAGTCACTCAAACCCCATTGCCTTAGATAAACAAAAATTAAAAAAAAGAACTGTATTGCTCCATAGTATTCTTATACCATAACTTGTTCAGTCATTTGCTAATTGATGGACATCTCCTCAATTTCAAATTCTTTGCCACCACAAAAAAGAATTTCTATAGATATTATTGAACATGTAAGACTTTTCCTGTTTTTTATGATTTCTTTGGGATATAGATCTAGTATTGGTATTGCTGGGTCAAAGAGTATGATCAGTTTAATTGCTCTTTGGACATTGTTCCAGAGTTATAATGTTATCTAAAAGTGACTTATTCTTGAGATATAGTTTCTGTCATTAGAAAATCTGGCACTAAAAATTTAAGGAGATATATTCTTGAAAACAATATTTTTACCTTATGGTGACTTTTAAAATTCATCTGAAGTACAATTTGAGGTCCAATCCTATTCTGGCAGAAGACTCCCTTTGAAGAAGAGTACAATCTATAGTAGCTTCTACCAAATTAAAAAGATTTTCAATATGGATCAAATGATAGACTATGCATTTGTTATCCAAGGACATTGTCCACCTAACAACATTTTTTTTGAGTAAAGCAGTCATAAAAAGACAATTAAAATAAATATGTGTTAATGAAGGATGATGATATTGAAATAATAGACTTTATAAAATTTCTTTTTTCTTTTTTTTTTTGGCAAGGCAATGGGGTTAAGTGACTTGTCCGAGGTCACACAGCTAGGTAATCATTAAGTGTCTAAGTCAGGAGGTCCTCCTAACTCCAGGGCCAGTGTTCTATCTACTGTGCCTCCTAGCTATCTGACCTTATGAACTTTCAAAGAAGAGTCTTTAAACCAGTCCCTTTAAACATCATTGATTACCCAGACTTAGTCTACACGACAGAACTGGCCACAATCTTAAAACTGGATCACTAAATGATCTTATTGATATAATGAAATAATATTTAATCTTTTTTCTCAAGGTCTACATTGAAGTCTGGTTATATCCATTCTTCTTCCCAGTTGATTGGAATAGTCTAAAGTTGACTAGAATTTAGAACTTAAAGTGACCTTAGCAATCACCCAATTTACCCTTCATGTTAAAGACAAGTAAACAAAAACCCTGGAGAGATGACAATACCAGAAATATTTAACAGTTTTTTATTTAATGGTTTTTTAAGTTAAGCTATTCATTGTTTCTGAATGAGATTAAGAAGCAAAAGATTTCAGTGAAATATGCTGAGCTTTCCAAAGAAAAGCAACATAGAAGTACAAGTTTCGGATAATAGCAGCACTCCTCCTAGTGCCACTGAGCTACTGAACAGGCAAAGGGATAATATGGGACTGGGGTAAACTGTAACATCCTAGCAAATTTAACCTTTGAGCTTTAATTTCTCTATCTGTAAAAGAGGAATAAATATATTAGCATTACTCATTTCACTTTCTTATGATGAAGAAGGTCCTTTACAAACCTTAAAATACCATATCAACTTGAGTTGTTATTGTTATTATTGTGGTATCGTTACTAGCAACAGTGGTAACAATAATGGTCTTAAACAAGAACCCCAAACTGCTCATATTCAATAACAAATTAAGGTGCAGTTAACATACTGGACATAACTGGCTTATGAACTAACCCACTATGCCATCTAGCTCTACAAGCTCTGCCTCTGAGAGTGAATATTTCTATCTAGGTGCAGTAAATCTTGGAGTGAGAATAAAGCCGAAAAGGGCGAAATGTAATGAGAGAGGATATATAAAAGAAAATTGTAACATGGATAACATGACAAATTAAGAACCCAGAATCACTTTCCAGCCTCCGGATTATAAATAGAAATAATTAATGTGACAAAAGCCTTGAAAACTGCTGTGCATGTATTAAAGTGGTGACAGCCCTTCTATTATAAATCCTTCTTTTCAGGGGTTTGTGGCTTGGCCATAAAAACTGACTTGGGGCTGAAACCTGGCATATGGTGTGTTGGGCTGAAGAGCAAAGACTTCTCTATTTAATTAGAGACTTTCAGCTGTTATGTCTTGATAGGAGTGGGGGGGCATGGGAAGGGAGCCCACTAGTTTTGTGATCTTGATTTGTTAAACTCTGATGGAAAGGGCAGTTATTTTAAAAATGGGAATTTTGTATTTAATAGTGATGAGTAAATTGTGAAGGCTGGCTGCTAGGCTCCACACGCACCCGAACGCAAGAGGAAGTACAGATGATGATTTACATGGCAATAGCTTCATGTCTTGGCAGAGGGACAGTTTGAGCCAAACTGTCTATGTGACAGCAGTCATTGCATATAGCACTACTCCCTGGGGGCCCGATTAGAGGTCGTAATTGTGCTATTTTTTTTCCAGAAAATTTGCATAATTCACATAGACTCGACTGGAAATATATACAAGATTAATGGGAATATGGAAAGAGTAAAAATGTTGATATTTCTTTAGAAAAGAAGCATTTATTTTTTATGACTCTTTAATTCCAGAAAGGCCTAACTAAACTGAAGAGGAAATTGGCACGTGTTTAAACTGAATGATTCCAAGGAATGAAATAAATTATTTGGCTAAAATATTTTGGTGAAATTATACACTGAGTCATTGGAGCAGCATTGTAGGATGTTAAGTGTGACTTTCTTTGTCCATCCTGGCTAGTTTATACAGTCTGATCTCTGTTCTGAACACCTGAATACAAAGATTGACTAGTTCACTTATCCTATGCTTTACAGGAAAAAAATAACATGGTGTAACAGATATTCATAGATCTTCCTTTTTTGCCTTGTCTCTGCTAGTAGCTGTGATCTTGGACAATGCTAAATGTCTCCAGACCTCATTTTCCTCATCTGTAAAGTAGAGGACTAATGAACTAGGTGACCTCAAAGGTCACCTCTGCTTTTGAAATGCTTATGAGATAGAAAAGAATTGCTTAACTTTGGGTATGAATCAGAATTTTTCTTTATATTTACATAAATGTTTTGGGAAAATCTGATGGACCAGTGAAGGGAAGTACACTTAATATAAAATTTAAATGACCATTGAAAATTGTTTTTGTTTTCTGGACATTTTCCTGTGTTCAACTCTTCATGACCATTTGGTGATTGCTTGACAAAGATACTAGAGTGTTTTTACATTTCCTTTTCCAGTTCATTTTACAGATGAGGAAACTGAGAAGCAAACAGGTTTAAGGACTTGCCCAGGGTCACATAGCTAATATGTGTCTGAATGCAGATTTAAAAATGAGTCTTCTCCCCAGTTGATAAATGGTCAAAGATATGAACAGACAGTTTTCAAATGAAGAAATTAAAGCTATATATAAAATCATATGAAAAATGCCCCAAATCGTTATTGATTAGAGAAATGAAAATTAAAACAACTCAGGAATTACCTCACACCTATCAGATTAGCTAAGATGAGAAAAAAGGCAAAATGAATAATTATTGGAGAGGTTGTGAGAAGAATGGGACATTGATGCACTGCTGATGGAGTTGTGAAATGATCCAACTATTCTGGAGAGCAATATGCAGCTATGCCCAAAGAGTTATAAAGCTGTTCATTCCTTTTGACTTAACAATTCTAATTCTAGGTCTATACCTAGAAGAAATTATTAAAAATGGGAAAAGTTCCACTTGTTCCAAAATATTCATAGCAGCTTTTTTGTAGAGGCAAAGAATTGGAAATTGAAGGGATGCCCATCAATAGGGGAATGGCTAAACAAGTTATGGTACATGAATACTATAGAATACTATTGCTCTGTAAGAAACCATAAATGTCTGGACTCTAGAGAAGCATGAAATGAGTTACAGGATTTGATGCTGAGTGAAGGGGGTAGAACCAAGAGAACAATGTACAAATTAATAACAACATTGTGAGATGAACAACCTTGATGGAAGCAGCTCCTCTCAGCAGTTCAGAGAGCTAGGGCAACCATATTAGACCAACTATGGATAATGCTATCCCCATCCAGAGGAAGAAAAACCAAATAATACCAAACCAAACCAAAACAAAACAAGTAAAAATTTTTTTAAAAAATCCCTTCAGAATCTGATGAATATTTTTATGTTTATTTGTTTTCCAATTATATACAATAGTAGTTTCTACATATCATTTTTTGTAAAGCTTTGAATTTTATACTTCCCCCCTTCCCTCCCCCCACCCTCCCTCACAAAAGGCAGTCTGATAATCTTTACATTATTTCCATGCTATATATTGATCAAAATTGAATGTGTTGAAAGAGAAATCATATCCTTGAGGAGAAAATAAAATATTAGATATAGCAAAATTATATAGTACATACGACATTTTTTTAAAAAAAATTGAAGGTTATAGACTTGGGTCTTTGTTTAAACTCCACAGTTCATTCTCTGGATACAGATGGTATTCTCCATTGCAGGTACTCTAAAGTTGTCCCTGATTGTTGCATTGATGGAATGAGCAAGTCCATTAAGGTTGACCATCAATCACCCCCATGTTACTGTTAGAGTGTACAATGTTCTTCTGGTTCTGCTCATCTCACTCAGCATCAGTTCATGCAAGTCTTTCCAGGCTTCTCTGAAATCCCACCTCTCCTGGTTTCTAATAGAACAACAGTGTTTCATAACATACATATACCATAATTTGTTTAGCCATTCCCCAATTTATGGACAGAATCTGACAAAAACTTTATAAAAATACCTCATGTTTTTCTTTCCCTTAATCCTAATTCCTCATATAGAAAATGACTAACTTATAAATATGTTTATCACAAATATGTTTGTACAATCTTAACCTTACTGTTCTTTGCTGGGGAGCAGGAGTTGGGAGGGGAGGGTGGAAGGACATTTTGTAAGTTAAAAATATACATAAGCATATGGATGAATGTTGAAAAACTTCATTCTTTCTTTCTATTTGCAAAAATAAAATATCAATAAAAAATAAAGCTGAGTATTTCTGAGGAAAGACCTGGTATTCTATCCCTGTAGCACCTACTTGCCCTAATAGACACAAGCAAACATTTTATCATTATTCTGTTTTTTTTTCTCAAGAAACTCAGGAATTTGTTCAATCAACTACTAATTTTCTGCTTTTGAATCATAAAATTTTGAATTATAGGATAATAGAGGCAGGGATATTATGGTACATGTTTAACAACAGGTTCTCTGAAAAATGTGTATAGGATATTTTTAAGTTTAAAATTTTAAGTTTGATCTGCATTATCATCATTTGCTTTATTACTTTCTGTAGTCTTTCTTTCTCTCCTTCTTCCTTTCTTTCCTCCATCCTTTCTCTCCTTCCTTTCTTCCTTCCCTCATTCCTTCCCTTCTCTTTATTTTTCTTTTTCCTTTTCTCCTCCATCCTTTCTCTCCTTCCTTTCTTCCTTCTCTCTTTCCTTCCTTTCTCTCATTCTTTCTTCTTTCTTTTCTTTCTTTTATTTAATAAAATGCATAAATTATTGCTTAGTAAAAATTTTGGTTAGCAAAAGTTGGAAACACTTCACTAATAATATAATTTAATATTTAATTGTCAGTGCTATGCTTAATCTCATTTGTTAAGGAAATGAGATGAAAATTCCATGACACCCTACTTTCTTCTTTTGAGTTTACTCAGTTTACCATCTCTTCCAACTAACATTAAAGCACTATTAGTAATGGGGAAGAAATAATTTTGGTGTTACTTCTAGTAGCAGTATTTGCAGCTTCTTAGATATTTGTGTTATTGAGTTTACAAATCTTTTTCTTTCCCTCCCATCCCTACCTCCTCGTTTATATATGTGTATGTGTGTGTGTGTGTGTGTGTGTGTGTGTGTGTGTGTCTCCTCCCTTCCCTAGAGCCTATTGTTGGGGTAAAAGGGGACAGGCAATGAGAGACACACTTGTCCAGTCACTGGTGTCAAGGATGCACATGGTAACACATCATCATGAATCTACATGAAGATGCAAGGTGTGAGGAAAGCTGATTTTTCTGGTTCATTTGAACCAGAAATTATGTATAAACCCTAAGACTGTAGGGTTTTAGGTAATTTTTTTTTAAAGAAAGAAAATTGAAAAAAGTACACAAACTTTATCTGCCTGAGACTGAGGTGGATGGTTGACTGATGGAAGAAAGAGACCAGGCTGAGGCGGATGGTTGACTGATGGAAGAAAGAGGGGGCTTTAGAGAGCTGGGGAGAACTTCAGGAAGCAGAGCTGCAGGAGGCAGTGGCAGGGGCCAGCAAGGGAGAGCAATGACTGGTCACATATGTGGAGCAGCTGGAGGGGAGAGCTATCAGAAATTCACTATATTATATATGGAAGTTAGAGGACAAAACCTAGCTGCCTCTGCCTGCCACTGGGGCAATTCTGAATGTGACTAATAGGTTTCTTCAGCGATAGGTGTTCTTTGTTGGGGGGCAATGGGAGGGTGCTCTGTTGGAAGTCCTGTAAGTCTCCCTTAACTTTTTTTTCATTTAATAGAGTTTTAATTTTTCCAATTACATGTAAAGATAGTCATGAACATTCATTTTTGTAAGATTTTTGAGTTTCAAATTTTTCTCCACTCCCCCTTCCCCTACACCATCTCCACGAGAGCAAGTAATCCAATATACATGTTCATCATGTCAAACATACTTCCGTATTAAGTCCTGTTTTGAAAGAAAAAAAAGTACAAAAGTAAAAACCACGAGAAAGAAAAAGTAAAAAGCAATTTTTTAAAAAGTGAAAATAGTATGCTTTTTTTCCTGCATTCAGACTCCATAGTTCTTTCACTGGATGTGGATAGAATTTTCCAACACAAATCTTTTGTAATTGCCATTGATCACTGTATTGCTGGGAAGAGCCAAGTCTATCATAGTTGATCATTACACAATATTGATATTACTGTATACAATATTTTGGTTCTGTTCACTCAGTAACAGTTCATGTAAGTCTTTCCTTGTTTTTCTGAAACCTTCCTGCACATCATTTCTTGTAGAACAATAGTATTCCATTAAATTTTTAGATGATAATTTGCTCAGTCAGTCCTCAAATTTTTTGGTCATCCCCTCAATTTCAAATTCTATGCCACCAAAAGTCTACTTTAACTTGAAAATTAAAAAAAAAAACTATAAGCTTTTTATGCTTTAAGTCTTGTGAAGTTGTGAGCTTATAGGAGAGTGTGTGACTATCATTTGAAGAGAAGATGTTGAAAACTGAATTTCTCACATCATCTGGATGGGGGTCAAAAAAAGCCAGAGTAAAACGAAGTCTCCCAAGGCTTAGAAAGGCCCTTTGTATCAGAAGGAAGTTTTTGAACCAAGGTTTATTAGTTTTCATGGTTGTCTTCTGTTATTACTAAATGCAGTAATATGAATGTCTCTATAGAACCATGTAACATGTATTTTCTTTTAATATTTAATATTTTAATAATTGATCAGAGAATACATGGAGATGAAAGTTCTATAATTTCATTGTCAGAATTTTTCAGGCATTTTTCTACCTAAAAATGTCACTTTTTTTGTTGGTTACATTATTGTGCTAAATATTTTACAAATATTATTTCATATAATTCCCCAAAATAACCCTGGGAGATAGGTGCTATAATCTCCATCTTTTTTTTTTTTTTTTTGGTTTTTGCAAGGCAAATGGGGTTAAGGGCTTGCCCAAGGTAACACAGCTAGGTAATTATTAAGTGTCTGAGGCCAGATTTGAATTCCAGGGCTGGTGCTCTATCCACTGCACCACCTAGCCGCCCCTATAATCTCCATCTTACTGATGAGAAAGCTGGTTAACTGATTATCCAGGATCACAAAGCTATTAGTTTCCTCTGTACTAGATGGCTATCTGCCTCAAGCATTCTAGAAGCAGTTTGTTGTTGTGGATAGAGCACTGAAGTTATGCCAGGAATCTGGAAAGTAGGGTTCAAGTACTGATTCTTCCATTTATGATCTATGAGACCTTGGACAATTCATTTGACCCACTTAAGCCTCAATTTCCTTATCTTTAGAATAGTATAATAAAACTTGCACTACTTACCACATGGGACTGGTGTGAACTTCCAGAGAGCTTTAAGGAGGGATCCATTGTAGCCCCAGTGGCTGTCTAATGGGGTAATAGAAACTATAACTGGTGGTTGCTAAAGTTGAGATGGTTCAAAGTAGATATAGAACCTCATTCTTCTCATCTGTAGATGGCATAATGAGACCTGTATAACTCCTCAGGATTGTTGTGAAGGCACTTTGTTATCTGTAAAGTAATACACAAATGTGAATTATTATTATTATTATTATTATTATTATTATTATTATTATTATATGCTGAGCCCATAGTGTATTTTTCTGCTTTGGGTATTATGTGGAGACTTGATGAGCTCCAGTGGTTACTTTGTTCCTTCAAATGGAAACTATGAAGATGAGGAAGATAAAACAAAACTGAAGGATTGGGAAAGATAGAGGAAGAAATGAAGAATTAAAAGGAAGAGGGGGAAGGAAAGAAAGGAGATACTGCAAGAGTGTATGTTTTCCATAATAATTACTGGAAGAGAAGAGGATGGAAGAACAAATGTGCTTCTTCCATAAGGAGAAGAGCACAATGATTATTTCCAAGAAATGAATTGTTATTGCTCAGCAAGGTTAAGATATTCAAGACCGTATTATTAAACCAGGAAGGATATATCCAATAGATATATAAGGGAAAACATTTAACATGTATAACACAAAAGAAAAAATGGATATAGCTTATATAATGTGACTAGGAGCTTTCAAGGTAGAAAGTGCTCAAACAGGAAAACTTTTGACACCTATTGACTATTTGACCCTGGACAAGTCACTTGAACTCTGTGCTGTTTAAAATGTTTGGGAGACATAGTTTCTAGGTAATTTTTATTAGTAATACTAGCCTTTTATCAATAAAATGGTTCAGTGTCTCTCTCAAATGCCAAAGACAAATCATTGTGATGGGGGTCACAGTTTATGTGCCCTTGGAAGAGGGGGTGTTCCTGAGGTTGGTAATCAACTCTAATTGGTTGACAAAGACAGAATGAATATATAATGACAGCAGGATTTATTCCAATGATAGTCTTGAGATATTTGACATCAAGAACCTAATCTTGTCAAAGAGACATCAATTTCCATATAACCTTTCTGACAAAAGAGAGAGACCACATTTTCCCAGATCTCTCCGAGTAAACAGAATGGGCAGGAATCCACCCATTCACCTAAAATTAGAATTTTTTTTTAACCGTCTTTGATTAGCTTTTCCTGACTAAGTCTTTGAATAGACAGGTCCTTTGTGTTGATTTCTGGATGAAGAAGAAAGTGGGAAAATCCTTGATCTGAAACCAATAAATAGTTATTAAATACAATGGAGAGAGAGAATCATTTTCATACCTCTTGATGTTCTAATCTACTACAAACACAATTCTCTAAGGCTTCATGTTTCAGAGGAGGTGCCAGGTTGCATTGACAGAGTAAATTTATTCACATAGAAGTTCCCTGCATGAATAAAATCACAAGCCTGGTCCCTATAACTATCTTTTTGTAGACTGTACAAGGAAGGAAAAAAAAATGGTTCTTCTGTCAAGAAGACCAAGGCTAAAGATTGCTCTCTTTCTCTCCAGGAACAAAAGATGATATATAGGAACTATTGTGATTTGGATAAAAAGATAATTTCAATGTTTTAGCATTTTTTTGAAAGTAGAATTCATGATCAATGTTCATACTAGAGCATAAAAGTGTGAAATAGAATTACTTGCAAGGGAAGATAGAATTAAGACTTGGCCAGGTGTTATTCTTTATCAGTCAGAAAAGAGTTTTAACTGGTATGGAAGACAATCAGAATTTTGCTATAGATGTGACTCAATTTCAGTGTAATGCCCAGATGTGGAGAACAACAACATAGCAGAGCCTGATATTAAAATAATGTGTAATCCTTGTGATGAAATGGTGCACATGCATATCCACTGCCTAAGAAGATTTCATAATAAAAGGAAGGCACGCACAGCTGGGTTAGCTTCAAGAGCCCCCTATGAAAGGGAAAACATCTGCCCAGAAAAATACAGGAAAGTCTCTTGGGGTTGTAAAAGAAGAAGGCAGCAAAAAAGGACCTTCAGGAAAACATTGGAGGGGATAAAGAAAGGGTTGTGGTAAAGAAAAAAGAAGGAAAGCTATAGCTACGGATGAACAAAAGGTGCAGCAAAAAACCAAAAAACCAAAAAACAACAACAGAGAGGAGATAGCTCCTGCAGAGGAAGAAAGGCAGAGAATGCTTACTTCAGAAGAAACCACTGAGCCTGAAATCCACAGAAAAGGAAATGAAGTAGGGTAAGAGCTCTCAGTGTAATGAATACAGGGAAAGACCAAAGAAAAGAACAATTGCTCTACCATAGATAGAACCCAAGTCCCAGAAGGAAGAAAAATAAAGGATGGGAGAAGTAACAATAAACCTGGGATAAGGGGAAAGACATAATCCAAAGGGAATTGAAGAAGAGACAAGGTTCCAAGAAAGCCTTGAAGGACTAATTAAAATCATGCATATACGAGGAAATCACCACTTAAAGTAGGAAAAAATAACATAAGAATAGACAAATCTAGAAATATAGTACATGGAACTCTGAAATAAATTATTTTAGTATATGCAACAAGGCTGAATATAGGACACTAGGTTTGGGGACTTATCATTAGTCAAAAAGGTAAGAAGAAATTGGGGATTTTTTGTTTAATACAAACAATGAGATCTTTGGAAAGATTTGAGAGTTGGGTGAGAAGATTCATGTTCTCCATGTGCCCTCCCCAAAGTAAAGTGAAAGGGAAAAAAAACTTAAAAATGTGATACTACCCATATTTAAAACAAGAATTGGGGTACCAGAGAAAAATTTCAACTTTATCTTAGGAAAAGGTTCATAGAAAATAGCCAAAAATTGTTAGGCTTGGGCTGAAGAGATACAGAATTTAAGGATGTTTATACGATCTTTTTACAGAATTGGGTCATTATCACAAAATCTCATATTTGTATGGATGAACTGAACTTGGATAGAAATCTCCTTGAAAAACAGTCTCTAGAAACTCATCATACAGTACCACTTGAAAAATACTCCGGTGAGTTGTAGGGTGGGCACTTCATGGAAGTCCATTCAATAACATATTTTCATTGCTGAAATAATTTAGGTTATTTCATGCACAAAGTCTAAATATATCCATTATAAACTTCTTAATTGATATCAGTTTTAACTTCTGGACAAAGTCAAACCCTCTTTTCAAAGGATAGCCCTTTAAGTATTAGACAAGAGTCATCATCCATTTTTTCCCCCCGTGGTTAAATATCTCCTTTTGTTTCAGTTTCTCAAGGCAGAATATTAATTTTTTGGTTAAAGCTAGAAATTCCTATTTTGAATAATTTGATTACTATAAATGCTATAATTTTTTTTATTTCAACTGATCCATGTGAGGTCATGATCTAAAGGCTCAGGGTGGACCCTTATTTTCTGTCTCTGGATATGTTTCAGCTTGTTGATACCCACAAATGAATACTATACTCAGATGTGGTCTGACCAGAGCATACTGGTCTTAAGGGAATTGAGGATATGAGTGATTGAGGGTTTGAAGAAGCATCTATATGATATTAAAGTCCCCTATTATAAAGTCAGGAATTAGAAAGATGAGGAAGATTGTAAGATGCTGAACTACTTGAAAAAAATGGAGAATGAAGTAGGATTGAGGTAGTTAAATTCTAGCTACCATATTCTATATATTGACTGGGTGGAAAATTGTGAGTTTTGTGGGATGAAGAAGACAAAGTTATAATAATAAGTTGTCCTTTGATTTCAAACAACCACAGTGACTAATTAATGATGGCATGACTTACACAATTATGTTTATTATAGTGAGGAGTATGCTGTACAAAGCATTCTTCTCACTTGCCTTTTCCAGAACTACCCTGTGGCTTGATTTGATGGGAAATAGAAGTAATTGGTGTTGGTCTGGATGCTGCCAGAGTCTCTTGAACTTTGAATTAGTTTCTCTTCTTCCCATATTAGTGAGGAACCCTTGGTTCACCATCAACTCTGGGCAAGCACCAGCATGTGATTTCTGATGGTAGAATGAGACAACCCAGTTACTGAATGATGAAAAGACAAAATATGAAAGTGATAATGCAGAGTGAGACATTTTTAGGGTCCTTCTCCAGGATCAGAGGAATAGTGGGGTTGTGTGAGAGAAGATAACTAGAGCTAGCTGGGGATGTAGTGTCAAGGAGCAAGGGAAATAGAAAGAATATGAGAAAAATGCTTAGAATGAAGGGAAATTTGTTTGTCATGGATCAGTAATTTCAGAGGGAACAGTGGAAGGGTAGTTAGAGTTCAGTTAGGATATGAATGAAGCAGTTGGGTTGGGGGAGGGGATAAGAAAACATGATGAGATGATGCATTTTTCCCCTAAATATCTTATTTTTATAGGAATCCCTGCCCTTATAACAAAACAGGGCAAACCATGGGAGAAATAGAGGTTGGTAGATGATAGAAGCTTAGAGTTTCCAAGGGGTGTTGTAGAGTTGATTTGGGGCTGGACATTGTTACCTGGGAGACTTGTGGGGGCATCAATGCATTGTGGGATAACGGGCAGAGGGTGCTGCCTACCCTGGTGATAACTAAATCTGGTTTTGGGTTTGACCTGACACCTGCTGGGCACAGATGATTTTTGCTCTTTTACTCCTAGTTATTTTCTCATATTCCATGTCCTTTTCTTAGATTGAAATATTCTTGATCCCTTTGCAGGTTGTTGATCACTCTATCCTTGTGAATATTCTTTTCCCTTATTTTTGTGATACTACCCTTCTGATTTTCCTCCAGCTTACATGACTAATCTCCTCTCAGGTTCCTTTGCTGAATAATCATTTATGTTATAATATATGTATAGATGGACCTCAGGACTTTGTCCTCATTTCTTCTTTAGCCTCTTAATGAGTTCATCAACTAACATGGATTTAGCTAAAATTTCTATGTATACTCCACCTCTACCCCTATCAACTATTAGGACTTTGCTCTTGAAACTAATTTGGATTTATTTTGCATAAATTTTATATTTATTTATCTAGCACATAATGTTTCTCCTGTGTAAAATATAATCTCCTTGAAGACAGAGATTTTTTATTTTTATTTTTTGGAGGGAGGAGTAATATTCCAAACATCTAGCACAGAGTATAATACATATAAAGTACTTAATCAGTATTTGTTAATTTGAATTGAATTGGTCAAAGAACAAATCATCAAAAGAATGAATAAGCAGGACTGATAATAAGAGACTTGTTAACAAGAAATATACCAAAATTATTTAGAATGCAGCTAAAGCAATCCTTGGAGAAAAATTTTATCTCTGAAAATATAGATTAATAAAATAGAGATATTTAATGAACTGAGCACATATTTAAAAAAATTAAACAGAACCAAAATAAGAATGAAAGAAATCTTTAAAAATACAGGAGAAACAGACAAAAGAGAAAAGCACAGACTACTTAATATTTATTTATGGGGTTAAGAGTGACTTGCCCAAGGTCACACAACTAGGCTATTATCAAGTGTCTGAGACTGGATTTGAACTCAGGTTCTCCTGACTCTAGGGCCAGTACTCTATCCACTGCACCACTTAGCTGCCCCCCTAAAGACTACTTAATAAATAAAACTTCTGAAAAGCACATCAGCAAAATCAAGAATTTAAAGGAAATGCATAATACCTACAAAAATAAAATAACAACAAAATCTTAATTCTGAACCCTGAGATACTGAACAAGTTACAAATGAACCCAAAATGAAAAAAAAGAAATCCTGTCTTAGATGAATTTAAAAATGAATTCGCATAATTATTTAAAGAGCAATTGACCATATATTTTAAAAATTATTTTCAATAACTAAAATGGAAGCTGCATTATTATACTCCTTTGCACTATCCCAAATATGATCCTAATATCCAAATTAAGAAAGAACAAAACAGAGACTTATTCATCAATATCATTAATGAATATAGATTAACATTTTTTAAAGGAAAATAAATGCCCATAGCAATATGTCCAAAATTTAAATTCATTATGACAAAGTTGAATTTATAGTAGGGATACAAGAATGGTTTAAGATTAGGAAAAACAATTAACATTGTTAATCCTAAAAAACAAAATCTCATGATTGGATCAAGAGATATAGAAAAATATTTTTTATAAAATATAATTTTATTATAAGCAAAATAGGAGATTCTCAGTAAATACAAGGGGAGAGCAAAGATATCTGTTCTCCCTCTTTGATATAATTCCAGAAATCCTAGTAATTGTAATTAGGCAAGAAAAATTAAAGATGTATCTCATCTGTTAAAATAATAGAAATAGGCATAGAGGAGTATCTTTTAAACATGATAAATATATGTGAATAAAACCAAAATTTCTGTGAATTCTCATCTAGAAAGGAAGGGAAGAGACTAATATAAAGGAGAAAATAAATAATTTTGGTTATATAAAATTAAAAAGCTTCTGGACTAGCAAAATAAATGCAACATATTAGAAGAAAAGTAATTTGGAAAAAAAGTTCACAGAAAATTTCTTTGATGAAGGTCTAATATCCAAGTTATATGAAGAATTACTATAAACATATAAAAGATAAGAGCCATTCCTTTATGGAAAAGTGGCTAAAATATGTGGTCAGGTAGTTCTCAAATAAAGACATACAAGTTATCAACAACTGCATTAAAAATTCAGGGTATTTGGGAGAAAGGAATAAGAAGGATGGAAGGAGAGCAGGAGTGGAAAGGAGGAGCCAAGAAAAGGTAAGAGGGGGAAAAAAAGGAAAATAGAGTTAATAAAATTTATTACTATTATTTACAATGGCAAAATAGGAGATTCTCAGTAAATACAATAATTCCAGAAATCCTGGTAATTGTAGTAAGGCAAGAGAAATTAAAGGTGTAAAGAGGAGACAGTTGTTTTTATTTACAATGATCACTATGATTTACTTAACAACCCTTAGAGAAATTAATAAACAACACTAATCTAATGAAAGAAACAGAGGATGTTGATATACTACATTTTTTTTTTTTGCAAAGATCTGTAATATCCTAAATTTTATCCTGGGCAGCTAGGATAGAATGGAAGGTCTTGAGTCAAGAAAACTCATCTTCTTGAATTCAAATCTCACCTCAGACACTAACTTTATGACCCTGGGCAAGTCATTCAGCCCTAGCTGCAGGAATTTTACTCTTTTGTCATTGAGGTAGCAGGAAAGAGGTGTTTTTCTTTGCAGCAAAATTATGGATATGATCATTTATTCAATATTCTCAGAGAAGCAGTTAGGTAGTTTTCCATTTTTTAAAAAACTAAGTGAAACTTAATTAGTACTATTTAATTTCCTTTAATCACCCTTCCTTAACTAGAACTTAGACAAATTAAAAAAAATTGCAAGAAATTCCTTTCATTCAAATGAGGTAATATTTGAGGTAGTTAGGTAGTACAATCGGTAGTTTGGGGTCTGGAGTCAGGAAGACCCGAATTCAAATCTTGCTTCTGACACTAACTGTGGGAATGGACAAATCACTTAACATCAGTTTGTTTCAGTTTCCTCAGTTGTAGAACGGGAATCATAGCAGAACCCACTTCACAGAGTTGTGAGGATCCAATGAGATATTTATAAAACACCTGTCACATAGATGTTCTCTAAATGCTATTATCATTATCATCTCTTCTATGAGCATTGACATCTGTAAGTTGTTTGCATTCTTTTTGGCATAGATAGCAGGTGGCTATAGGTCTGTCAATCATGCAGTGCTTGCAGTCTACTCATTAGTTAACTGAATTGGACTTAATTTTCCCATTATTCCTCTTTCTTGGTCCAAGTTTGGAACATTGGGGATCAGTGTGGCTTTCCTTTCTCCTCTTTGAGCATAAAGGGTTTTGGGACAGTGTGCCAGCTCAAGTAACCCAAGGAGCAGGAGGGTTTGGGTGGGGGAAGAGTGAGGGCAGCGTAGAAGGGTATGCATAGTCTTGGTGCTTTGGGCCCATGGCCTGAAGCTGCTCTGCTCCATAAGTCGGGTCCTCTGCCGGGCTCGGTTGGCCAGGGAAATGCTGCCAGTGCGCGGGTGGAGTCGGAGACAGCAGCAGCTGCCCTGGGTCGGGTCGCTCTCTCAGCAGCCCCAGTCGCTAGGTCGAGTGGACTCCCACACAGACGGCGTCTGGACCAAAGGGCACTGGCCCGGCGGCTGGTCCTCGCAGCATCCGCTGTTGCCAGGACACGGGAGTAACGGACGTCGGCGGGGTTGGGGAGGCGGCAGGTAGGAGCCACGGCCGCCTCCCCGGAGCTGGGCGAGTCGGACAGGCGGCCTGGGTTGGGTAGCCCTGCTTTGGAGGAGAGTCGCAGATTCGGCGGAGCCTGGGGGTGAGTCGGGGCGCAGCGCCCGAGACGGGGAGGGGAGCGCTACGTGTCGAGGCGTGGGGCCCCTGCTGATGCCTTGCCACAGCCAGGAGGAGAGTGCTAACTCACCATGCCTACAGACTATGTTCGTCCCCTCTTCCCTTCCCCAGCATGGAGCTTTCCCTTCCCAACGCTGTCCACCTTACCTGACTCCTGCAATTGTTAAATCGTCCATCTTCACCCATCTCCAGTCTTTCTCCATGCCAAAGGGAACCAAGTAGCTACTATTTCTTTTCTTCTAAAATTCCTGTTTTGAGGAGGATATCTAAGATCTTCTGGAACTCTGTATGAACCGTGGGCAAAGCAAGACTATACCTCCAACTACTTTTTAATCTCTCTCCCTTTGAACTAACTCGTAGCCCCTAACCCCTTTTTATATGTATGGCATTTTGGGGGACATCAATCTCCAGCTGAATTAGGAAAAAATTTTTATTACATTGTTAGAATTATTATTTTCCTTCATTATTTAACTTTTTTGAATGTTTTTGCCTTGTGTCTCCCAATAGATTTCCCAACCAGGAGACAAAAATCTTGTCCAATTCATTTTATAAGCTCCATCTGCAAAATGTGGTACCTGAAATGATGTTCTAGGTGTGGGATCAAGGAATTTAGAGGTGGAAGGGGACATTAGTGGTCACACAAAATGAACCTTCTCATCTAACAGATGCTGATAGATTTTTCTAGTCAACTACCCTCTCATCATTTGCAATCTGCTATTCTATAGGCAGAACAGGTGTATGTATCCTTGAGAATAATAGCTAGCATTTGATGATAAAATTAATAGTTCTTTGTCTTATCTTTAATTACCTCATTTGATCATCACTGTGACTCTATATGAGATGGATGCTATTTTTCTTTTGTTGTTGTTTAGTTTTTGCAAGGCAATGGGGTTAAGTGGCTTGCCCAAGACCACACAGCTAGGTAATTATTAAGTGTCTGAGGTTGGATTTAAATTCAGGTACTCCTGCCTCCAGGGCCAGTGCTCTATCCATTGCACCACCTAGCCGCCCCTGGATGCTATTGTTATTCCCATTTTACAGATAAGGAAATCGACACAGATTAACTGACCTATTTAAATACACCGTACTAAGTATATCATTCTGAATTTGAACTCAGGTCCTCCTTATTCCCTGTTTCCCTCCCTGATTCTCTACCACTGTGCCAGCCAGGTGGAGGGTATACTGTGTGGTAGAATCAGATAGCCCAGTAATGGTAATGTTTATAGAATTTAATTTCTTCATTGGTGCTGGTTAGGGGCATAAGAAAAACAATCTTTAAGTGGTAAATTTAGATACCTAGACTTTGAAGATTCCAGGAAGGTAATTGATAAGATAATTAGTAGATGGATATATCATGCTGAAGACAGAAGGTGGTAGGTTCAGGATAAATGTAGCTGTCTTCTGTCAGGAAGATTTGGTTTGCCCAGTTTGTGATATTAAGTTTGTAATGGACAATTTTATGCAATGCATACTTCTCTTTTCATTCATTAGTGAACTGATTTTTTGCATTGTGTCCTGATGTTTTAGGATGGCTATTATTATATCTTCATTAATTTAGGCTTAGCCTTAGAGGTACCTCATGTTTTCATTTATTGTTTAGTCTTTCAACAGGATGTATATGTGAGTTTGAGTTGCAAAAATAAATAGTTGCATTATTAATAGCTCTGACTTGCAATTTTTTATAACCATTGAAATTATTCTGCTTTTTTTTTGTAAATTGATATTTTTGGTGGGATCCCTCTATTGGCACCTGATCTGATTTATAATCTATAATCTATAAAATTGCTTGGGTCACTGAGATATTCAGTGAGTTGACCACAGTCAGATAGCCAGTGTCAGAGGCAGGACTTCATTTTTGTCCTTGATTCCAGGGATCTCTTTTCATTGAGCAATGTGACTTCTCATTGGCTTTACTGATTTGAAATTAGAGCTTCTTAACAAATTATGAATTTTGTGAAGAATGTAATTATCCTCAAATACTTTTTGGTCTTTTTTTTTAGGTTTTTTTTTTTTGCAAGGCAAACGGGGTTAAGTGGCTTGCCCAAGGCCACACAGCTGGGTAATTATTAAGTGTCTGAGACCAGATTTGAACCCAGGTACTCCTGACTCCAGGGCCGGTGCTTTATCCACTACACCGCCTAGCCGGCCCCCCTCAAATACTTTTTTAGAGATATCTAGAGTTGGAAAAAAAAAGCCAATTATAGGTGTGCTAACCAATAGATCAACTGATTTAGGAAGTACTAGAGAGCTATCTTTGAATGTGTATAGTAGGTGTGGGAGGGATGTTAGTGGGATGAAACTGGATGTAGAAACTTTGAATAAGTATTATCATTCTTGCCTTATCTTGTAAGGAAAGGAGATCTGTAGAAGTCAATTTCTGATGAACAGGAATTTGAGAGTTGGAAGGGAATTCAGGGATAATTTTTCAAACACTTATTTGAACAAAAATCCCTTTAACTTCTCATCTGGCAAGTGGTCCTTTGCTTGAAAATTTCCAAGAAGAGAGAACCTATGTCCTTTCAAAGTAGTTTACTTTTATGTTGTTCTAATTATTAGGATGTTTTCCTTTACACGAAGTCTAAATTTTCCTCTTTACAATATTCACGCAATGTTCCTAGTCTTATGTTTGAGGACACACAGTAAAAGTTTAATCCCTGTTCTACTGACAGCTTTTCAGTACTGGGAGATAAAACTATCATTGTCCCTCCCAACCTTGTATTCTTTTATAAGGTTAATATCCTTAGTGCTTTCCAGTGATACTCATATGTCATCATCTTGATAGCCTTTCCCATCCTGGTCACCTTCTATGTACTCTTTGGGTTATCAAGATTCTTTCATAAAGAACTGCACATAATGCTATAGTTGTTGATCTGACCAAACTGGTAATATCTTCTCCATAGACCTGGAAAATATGCCTCTTAATGCACTGTAATATTGTATCAGCTTTCCTGGACTCAACATGATTCATTCATGTTGAGGTTGTAGACCACTGAAATTCTTCAAATATTTTTTTTCAAATGAGTTAAGATGTCTCTGCTATCTTATAGTTAAAAGAATTAATGGTTTGAACCTAAGAGTAGACTCTATATGGCATTAATTTTTAATTCACATATATATATATATATATATATATATATATACATGTATATGGAGAGAAAGAGAGAGAGAGAGAGAGAGACAGACAGAGAGAGAGAGAGAGAGAGAGAGAGAGAGAGAGAGAGAGAGAGAGAGAGAGAGAGAATATGTGATTAAGGGTATGAGTTAGGGGTATTAGCAGCTAGGTGATATAGTACATAGAGTACTGTGTCTGAAGTTAGGAAGATTTATCTTCCCTAGTACAAATTTGACCTCAATCACTTACTAATTGTGTGACCCTGTTTGCCTCAGCTTCTTCATCTATAAAATGATCTGTAAAATGAACTAGAAAAGGAAGTAGCAAAGTACTCTAGAATCTTTTCCAAGAAAACCCCAAATGGGATCACGTTGAGTCAGGTATGACTGAAAACAATTTAAAACCACATTGACCTTAACAAAGAAAAGAATCATCTTTATTGTTTTTTTTCTTTTTTTAGTCATGCTAAATAAATTTCTATATTAGTCTTGTAGCAAAATGAAACACAGACCAAAAAATAAAAAAAAAAACCCAAGAAAAATAAAGTTAAAAAAGAATACTTCAATTTGTATTCAGACTCCAATAGTTCTTTCTCTGAAGGTGGATGCCTTTTTTTTTTATAAGTCCTTTGTAATTGTCTTAGATCATTGTATTGCTGAGAAAAACTAAGTCATTCACAGTTGAACATTATACAATACTGCTGTTTCTGTGAAAAATGTTCTCCTGGTTCTGCTCATTTCACTTTGCATCAGTCCTTATATGCCTTTGCAAATAAGTCTGAAAATGCCTGCTCATCATTTCTCCTAGCACAATGGTATTCCATCACAATTATTAGATTAAAGGATCATCTTTTCATCAGAGACCAAGCAAAGGAGAGAATGGGAGATGTTATTGATGAAATTCTAAGTGTAGTTATGATGGGAAACTTGCCAAAATGATTTTATTTTCTTAGTAAAAGTATGAAACTAAAAGTCCTCTGGTGATAGGGATGAGATGGTTTTGCTTAAGGTAGCTTAAGCAGAGAATATTTTGAAAGGGATAATAATTTAGAAAGTATGGTAAGAAATCACTCATAGAAAAAATGATAAAGATTGTTATATATATTAGCGAAAATCCATTTAATATGAACTTCATCATAACTTTAAAACCAGAAGGATCCAAAGAAACCACCTAGTACAGTGCCTCCATATTATAGGTATAATCCAAGTCTCAAATCCTCTGGCCCATTGGTGGAGATCAATGTCCAAAGGTGGCAAGGCAAAATTAATTAGAGAGGAGAAAAGAAAGACATTTTCTTTTTAGATCTTCAAGTTCTTTTGATTTCTGGCTTCAAGATAGAAGAGAAGTCATCCCAAACTTTTTTCAAACCTCTGAAGGGAAAAAAGACTGGAAAGAAACCGGCATGTTGAACTTGGATCATGTAACCCTCTACACTAATAACATTTAAGAGGACAGATATAATTCTCTCATGGTAGCCCCCCCCCCCCCCCATCTCTGAGAAGAACAGTCATGACCAATCTCTGACCCTAACCACCTGCTTTGTTTTCTGGCAGGAATTCATTACTGGCTCACTTGGAGAAAAGAGTAGGAGGAGGAGATGCCATTGATGTAGTTATTTCTGCCTCTCTGTGTGAGTCACAGTACAATATTCCACACAACATGTAGGGGGCAGCCTGATAATTCAGGGTGGATGACTTGAATTTGTATTAGACTCAGTCAACAATACTATGCAGCTTCTTCCAATGCCATTTAACAACAAATGAGCAGGTGAAGAGAAAATAAATGGTGAGACTAGTCAAAGACTGGGGTTTGGCAAATTATAAGCAGAGGCAATAAGACAAGGGGGCTTACAGGTTAATTATGGGGTAAAGCTTACGAAAAGAAGAAAAATAATAGGAATGATGCACTAGGAATGTCAGAATGGATGAAATGACTGAAAGTCTCTGTAAGGACAAAGTCTCTGTAAGGACAAAGAATACCAGCAAGGGTATGAATATTCCTATGGTGGCTGAATTGAAACAGACTTGAGGGAGATCAAGGGAAGATGATGGTAATTGAGGAGATTGATGAACTGGAAAGCCAGAATGATGGGGAGGGGTGTTGGAATGTATAACTGACATCTTTAAACTCAGGATAATAAAATTATAGATTTAGATCTGTATAGGACTTAAGAGACCAAAGTTACATGTAAAGATAGCTTGGGGGGGGGAGAGGGGAGAAGTCTATGGATCTGGTGCTAAACTTTTAATTTTTTTTATTTTTGTAAGACAGTGGAGTTAAGTGACTTGCCCATGGTCATACTGCTAAGTAAGTATTAAGTATCTGAGATGGGATTTGATCTCAGATCCTCCTGATTCCAGGGTCAGTGCTCCATCCTTTACATCATCTAGTTGCCTTTGCTAAACTTTTTAAGAAAGAAAAAAGAATGACCATGTAGATAAAGCAACCGAGATAATATAAGAGGATGGAACAAATATAAAGATATCTCATTTGGTGGATATTTGAAATGCTTTTGATTAGATTTGAAAGAGTTCAGGCAAATACAATTTTTACTAGCCTTTGTTAGCTTTGTTTAACCTCATAGGTTTTTTTTAATCTCTCTCAAATACGGATTCAAATGGGAAAGCCTATATGAGAGCTCTTTAAAAAACCATCAAGTCTGAATATAGATTAGAAACACTGATTAAATAAAGCATCATGGGAAATTAGAATTAGAAAGAAGGTAATACAACTCAAACTCTTCCAATACAGGAAGAGATCCCTTCTATAATATCTATGAATAACAATAATTTAGCCTTTACTTGAATGCTTCCAGGGTCAGGAAGCTTACTACTTTGTTTGGCATCCCATTTTACACCATTGGGAAACTGTTAGTAAGAAAATGCTTTCATAAATTGAGTTGAAGTGTGTTTTTTCTTTTCAGTGATTGGTGATTTTCTGCCTTCTTGATCAATATAGAATAATCTGTTCCTAGCTATGTTAAACCAATAATGGCAAAGGAAGCAATAAATGTAGACACCTCAAAGCAATTTTATTCAAATATAAAACATTTATAAAGCTTTCTTCTTTGTGACCCTCTACATGTAATTCAGTTTTTGAAAAACAGAATCCTTTCAAAGTAGCATAAAATTAAATCATGAATGTATTTAATTTGACAGCAGAAATAGTTAATCGATGTTTGAGAGACATTTCTGTCACTAAATTTACTTTTCATTAAGTTTTCTCTTGCCTTTGGCAGTCATTGTAGATGCTTTGTGTAGAAAATGTAAGTTAATAACTGATGTGTTTTAGACATTTTGGACAACCTTTTTGTACTATATTCAGCTATGTTAGTTTCATTTAATAATTTACAATTTTATTTTAAATAAATTTCACAAAATGGCACCTTAGTCGTCATTTTATAATTTGTTGCCTACATTAAATCTATAATGAAAATCTCTCCATATGTCAGCAGTTTAAAAAAAAAAACTTTGTCAGTCTCTCACTAGGTTCCCTCCCTAAATAGTTTGCCTGCTAGCCCTGTAAAAAAAGTGTGCTAGTAATTGTAAAGGAGAGTGGACAAGAGAATGTTGAGCAAGCCTACATAAATCTATTGCCATGAGTAGAATAATAATTTAGAGGTCTACAGACCACCTTAGTACCATCATTCTCATATACAAAGTAGGTACCTGCTGGTAAAAAGAACAGATCTATGCACAAACAGATGGTTGCATGGGTATCTAAGTCTTAATGACCCAAATGTATGATGCTGAAAAGCATTGCTAATCTTTTCTCAGGACCCCTGATGTCAGTATAGCTTTCTGTTATGTAGTATTGTAATGTTTTCCCATCCTGCTTATGCCCAAATATTCTCCACCATCTGCCTTAGTATCCCTAAGCACCTGCAAGCTGCTTTCAGTTGCATCTGGGATTGTGAAAAAAAAAAAGAGGGATTTTTGGCGTCTCTTCTGAATAACCTAAAGGAATTGTACCCCCCTCTTTCTCCCTTCTCTGAAGTGATCCCCACAAATAAAATGACTATTGAGTATCTGAGACAATCAGTCAGTCCATCAATCAACTTAGCATCTAATAAGTGTCTTCTGTATTGGGTGGTACAGTGGATAATAGAGCTTATGAGTATTTGGAAATACTCGGTGACTGGCAGAGCAGAACAGTGTGACCAACTTCATCAATACCATAGGCTGATTACTTGAATGGAAATTTGAGACTGAATTTGAACTCAGATCTTCATAAGAACCAGTGCTCTAAACACTGCATTACCCAATGCTTCTGAATTAAGATCATCTAATGGCAAAATGAATGTCTTATTTATTTGTAGATGGCCATTTTTTTTCCTGAGGAAAAATTGGGGGGGTATATACAGTTGTGATACTCTCTTAAAAGCAATACTCAATAAATCAGTATTTAGTAAGTAAATAAAATTTACTAACACTAATAGTACCTAACAGTACTTAGGTACTGTTTTAAGACAAAAACACTTTTCCTTCTCTCAGGGAACTTACATTCTAATGAGAGACAACATACAAATAAAGGAGAGGGAATGGAAGGCCACTCCAAAGGGAAGACAGTAGGAGAAGGGAGAATGAAAGGTGGGAAGATAGGGGAAGGGGGGGAAGAGAGAGAGATGGGAGGGGAGAGAGAGAGAGAGAGAGAGAGAGAGAGAGAGAGAGAGAGAGAGAGAGAGAGAGAGGGAGAGGGAGAGGGAGAGGGAGAGGGAGATTGAATGGAAGGTCACTTCAAAGAGAAGGCAATAGGAGAAAGGGGAAATGAAAAAGAATTGCAGAAGATACAATTTGAGCTAATCTTTGAAGGAAGGAGGTCAAGAGGAGAAGGTCATGGGTGATAAGCAGGGACAAAGCACAGAACTGGGAGATAGAATGTTGTGTTTGATGAATAGGAGCAAACATGTCTCTAGATCTTAGACCATGTGAAAGGGAATAAAATGTAAGAAGTCTGGAAAGGTAAAGAGGGACCGAGATTGTGAAAGACCAAGATTGTGAAAGACCAAAGGAGAGTTTAAATTTGATAGCAGTAGTAGGAGCCACTGAAGTTTACTGCAAAGGAAGGTGATATAGTCAGAACTTGCTTTATAAAGAAACAATTTGGCAGCTGAGTAGAGAATTCATTGGAGTGGGGAGAGACTTGAGGCAGGGTAAACAGAAGGCAACTGCAGTAGTCCAGGTGAAAAGTGATCAGAGCCTGCACCAAGATAGGGTTTCTGGGTGGAGATAAGGGCACATATCTTAGGGATGTGAAACAATAAAATTTGAGGTCTTATTAGTTATGTAGGTTGAATGAAGTGAGAGTCAAGAATGACATCAAGGTTGCCAGTCTGGCTAACTGGGAGGGTGGTAGTATCCTTGATAAAGATAGGCAAGTTTGGAAAAGAGGAGAGTTTTGAGGAAAGATAATGGACATATTGAGTTTGAGATACTCTCTGGATTATTTATATCCAAAAGGCAATTGATGATTTAGTTTTGGATCTATCTTGGAACAATGTTTATAGAGATCATTTGGAAGGAAAAGAGAAGTTGATTCAAGACAGAACCTTGACGGACACTCACAAAGGATGTCATTTGGATGAAAATCCAGCAGAGAAGACTGAGGAAATAGAAAATAGCAATGTCATGAAACCTTAAAGAAGAAAGTATTTGTGAGTTGATTCATTCCTTATAGAAACTATTGTTCATGTTTAGAATTCACAAAATCAAACTGCTTTGGTTTACCATCTTTATCCTTTGGATAAAGGATGAAGTTAAAGAATGATAGGTTTAGGAGTAATAAAGTATGGTGAAAGATTAAATGACAAAAGATTATGGTGAGACAAAGGCTTCTCAGAGTTCATATCCTAGGAAATAAAATTGCTATGGCCAGGGTTGTGCTGGAAGCTAGCTTGAACTGATGCTCCTGAGCTTATTGTGAGATTATAGTGTGAGCATTTTTACCCCAGAAATTGGAAAAATACTACAAATCAAGGCTTGATTTATTGTTTTGTTGATTACCTAGACTTAAGAAAGTAATGAGGAACATTAATAATTCAGATTAGCTTTAAGAGTGTGTTATGTGGACAATATTTTTGAAGAGCCTGTTAAATATTTAATAGCATAACCTGCTTATGGTTGAAGATAAAATCAAGGATATAGCCTTTTCTGTGAGGACTTGGGCAATTAGGATATATAGGGACTGTTAATATGAAAAATGAGGGCAGGAGTTGTTTTGGAGAGAACTGTGAGCCAAACAATGAATGCATAGAGGAAAGAAGGAGAATGTCCTGTGAATCAAAAGAAAATGACTATTGGATCTGAGTTTAGGTGATAAATTTAAGTGGTAGGAATTATTTTCTTTATGGAGTCAGTTGTGATTAAGTGACTTGCCCAGAGTCACACAGTTAGTAAATATCTGCGGCTGGATTGGAACTGAGGTCCTCCTGCTCCAGTGCTATTGTTCTATTCAGTTTGCCACCTAACCATCCCTTAGCATATGAATTTCAAATGAGAAGTTCTTGAGGGAAAGTGATAAAGGGAAAGTCTACAAGTGATAGCAGAGACCAAGGTGTATTTTACTTGGACCAATGAATTGTATGTTTGAATAAAAGAGTTGTATTAGTTGAGACCTCTAATAAAATTTTGTGAAAGATACCATGGAACATAAATACTACTGATTACCTTGGCAAGTGAAGAGGTTTATTTCACCCACAAGCTGGGCAGGTTTTGCAACATTGATTTGATTTGTCATATTTAATTGAGAAAATTTCTTCCCTTCTCTGAAATTCACTTTTCTCATCACCCAAATAAATGAATTAATTCCCCAAATCTTTCTGGTTCTGGCATTCTAAGAAAATAACTGGTAAAGAGTACACCCTTAATAAATGCTTATTGACTTTAATATTTACTTTCTAAATAATAAATTTAAAACCAAGACAACATTCTGGGGAAATGATATCTTAATTTCCTACATGTCTTGGTTTGGAATGGTTTGGAATATCAAATCATGTTTAAGAAATATGCCTTATATTATATTGTTTTTTCTTTATAATTAAAATTAATTTAGGGCTTCAGCAATTTTTTGTTGTTTCCTACTTTTTTTGCATTAGGAAATATTTTTGCTTAATTTTGATCAACTCTCTCCACCCCTATTACATCTTTATTTACATTTTTATTGGTCAGTTTTGTATTTCCTCAAGTCTACCTAACCAATTTTAGTATCATAATATCATCATGACAATTCATTCTTTATTATTATGCCTTTAGTGTTAGATCCAAGTTTCCATGTTTTTTAAAAAATATTTACTTGTTATTCCAACTACATGCAAAGATAGTTTTCAGCATTCATGTTTTGGTAAGATTTTGAGTTCCAGATTTTACTTCTTTTCCGTCCCTGCCCCCCTCCTCTTGATATCAAGTAATCTGATATTGGTTATACTTGTTTAACTATGTTAAACATATTTCCATTGTTATGAAAGAAGAAACAACAAAAAACCATGAGAGGACCAAAAAGCCCTCATAAAACATTAAATAAATTTTTTAAATGAAAAATGGTATGCTTTGGTCTGCATTCAGACTTAGTTCTTTCTGGATGTGGATGGTATTTTTCAATCACAATTACTTTAGAATTGTCTTTGATTATTGTACTACTGAGAAGAGTAAAATTCACCATAGTGTTGCTGTATGTGTGCACAATGTTCTCTTCACTTAGCATAAGTTCAGCGTAAGTCTTTCCAGGTTTTTCTGGTCTGCCCACTCATGATTTCCTTACAAAACAATAATACTCTAACACATTCATATACCACAATTTCTTCAACCATTTTCCTGATTGATGGCTATCCTTTCAATTTCCAATTCTTTGCCAGTACAAAGTGATCAGTTCTCCTTTTTAAGACTCAATTGTAACCCATCTAAGATAAATGAGCAACTGCAAATCACTCCATTTTGCCTCTTTTGCTCTTTCCTTCATTTCTTTTCTGACCTTGTCCTTTCTAAAATTCAGATTGAAAAATTGATATGGGTTGGGGTAGTGAAAGTTGATGAGGAATCTATGAATATATCATATATACATACATACATACACACACACACACATATATATAAAGAGTATACACAAACATGCATATACACACATACACACACGCACACATATATACATACATACATATATTGTTTTCAGTTATCTCTGCCTCTTCATGACTCCATTTGGATTTTCTTGGCAAAGATACTGGAATAATTTACCTTTTCCTCCCTCAGTTTATTTTAGTGGGGAAACTAAAGTAAACAAGATTAAATGACTTGCCCAAGGTCACACAGCTAATAAATGTCTGAGGCCAGATTTGAACTCAGGTCTTCCTGACTCCAAGGCTGGTGCTCTCTCCACTGTACCACCTAGCATATGTACATATAAACAGACATATGTACATATATCATATGTACAGATTAAAATCCTGCCACGATGACAAGTGGTATTTATGCATGTGTGTGTGTGTGTGTATGTTTTACACATATGTTTTACCTAAATCTATTATGTATATAGCAACTAGGTGGCCCCAGTGGATAAAGTGACAGGCCTGGAATCAGAAAGACTCCTCTTTCTATCTAATCTAACCTTAAACACTTATTAGCTCTATGACCCTGGGCAAATGACTTAATTAACCCTATTTGCCTAATCTGTAAAATGAGCTGGAGAAGGAATGGCAAATCACTTCAATATCTCTGACAAGAAAACATCAAATTAGGTTGTGAAGAGTCTGAAACAACTGGAAAAATGACTAAACACATTTATATATATGATTTATATATATGTATATGATTAAAATCTTGTCATGATGATCAGGACAAAATACAAGTGTACACATATGTGTATTTACAAACATACATATATACATGCACTCCTGTATGTATATAAGCATTTGATGTATATTTGAACTTAGCCCTCAATATCATGGCAGGGTCTTGATAATTACGTAAAGAGTAGAATAGAAACTTTTTGGGATCAAGAATTATTTTATTTATATCTCCAGTACTAACGACTACTAGTCACACTTCTTTTTTTGACTGGACCTAGAATTTCATTTGTATGGGGAATCCTAATGAAAAATCTGCCCATGCATTTCCAGAGGTAGTTTGCAATGAGAGTTATGTATGACACTGATAGGTTGAGTTATGTGCCTTATGTCAGAGATAAAACTTGAACCTGGGTCTTTCTGAATCTGATGTCCTTCTCTATCCTTTGGCATTCTGTCTTGAAAATAATAGGTGATAAATAAACATTTGTGGAATGGAATTAAATTTAAAGAGGGATTATCACCTTCCTATCTGCAATGCAATTGTTTTTAAAGTGATACACAAAATGACAATTTTATTGGCTCCATTTTATGCAAACATTAAAACTGCTATCATTTACCTTATGATTTTGCTGGAAAAGACAGTTCTGGGATTATTTTACCTACTGATGGCATTGCTTGACTGGGATTTTAGTTTTTAAAGCTCTTTTCATTTGCACTTTTCTAATTTTAATGTCATCTTACACTTCTTCCTATTTCCATAACCTATTCAGATTCACTTAATTTATTTTTGTATTTTCTGTGGCAGCTGTTCAGGATGCCATCCTAATTTAGTATCATTTTAAATTTCTTCATTTCTTTTAGGATGTAATAATGATGTTGAAGATGACCTGATCTAATATCCCTCTGGCATGATCTCAACACTTCCATCAAACTGTGTACAATGCCAATTTGTACAACTTGCTGCTTTCACTATTTTAGTCGGTTTTTATCAGTAGGACCCTCTTCATAGGCAAGCTAATTTAAATGAGTTTTTTCCAGTTGTATGTCATGAGATCATGTACAAAATGATAGCTTAAGAGATCAAGTACATGGTTTATGATGTGGTGTTTTCATCCCCTAATTTGATTATTTCCATAGAAAAAAATATTAAAAGCTCTTGGTATGATTTTTAAACAATAAATTCCTAATGTTTATTATTCTTGATTTTCTTATTCTCCAGATGGCTACACATTTTTTATAATATTTGTCCTCTTATTTTCTTAAGAATTGATTTGTGCCATTGAAAACTTTAAGCATTATTCTTGACTCTTTGTAGTTTTCTAAGCATCAAAGAATAGTTATAAGACTAACTGAGGAGGAGTGGAACATTTGGTTTTCTAGGGTAATTTAACTATTTCCATGTGTCATACTGATAATTGAAATTTGATTAGGATAAATTAATATTAAATTTAAAATTTCATATTCATTTAGTGAGAATTGCCCACTTTTTCAAAATAGGAAGTTAATTGATTGTCGTGGTATTAATTTATGAAGTGTATGCCAATAAGACAATAAGGATAAATGGAAAGGGTTATAGTACTTTGACTATTTTTAAAACGTAGAAACATCCACAAAATATTTTCAATATCTAATAATGAAGACAATGCTAGGATTCAATTTTGATTTTTTTATTTAAAGTAAGAGAGAACATATGTAAAAAAAGTAATTTCCCTTCCTCTCTTTATAAAGCATTTTTATTAGATTTTAAGCTAGTAATGGAGTGGGAAGCTGCTTTAGACATAACTATTTAAAAATGAAATACAATAATATGAAACTAATGTCTTAAATTAAGTCCTCTCAATTTGCAACTAGCAATGCTATTTAGAGGGCAAAGGAACATTATAGAATGTTAGTCTTATGACTTTTAATTTTATTTTGGTGTTCTCTGTCTCAATTTTCTTTCCTTTAGAAATTTTAAAAGCTTCCATTAAAGAAACTTGAAAGAAGTCAATACTGAATGACCATTCAGTTATTTGATTAGTACAAGCCCTGGATTCTCTGCATTCGCTTTAGAATTTGAAGACCTCTAGGGAGTGAAAGAACCTTGAGTCTAGGTCACATTATACAGAGAGTTAGTCTTTCAGGTTTTATTAAATTGTACCTTAGTTATTCACATGAAGCAGAGACTTCTCTTGTTTAACAACATGTGTTTTGTATTAATTGAGGAGATACCATTCTTGGACAGACCATTTGAAGACTTTGATGAATAAAAATTTGATATACTCTAGAGACTTCATGCTAATGGTTAGGGATTCTTTCCCCTGTAATAGGCAGGAAAAATAAGGACAGCTGTTATTCTGCCATAGGAAAAATCTGGGTAAAGGAATTTCAGTAATAGCCATTTTGGGAAACACAGAATCCCTCTCAGAGAATATAGCATTTAAAACTTAGATGGGAGATGAAAATGAGGTTTTTGAAGAAAATTTATAATAAACTACTTAGAGATTAAAATTAATTATTAATATGGGAAGAAAATGGAAAAATGGATTTTGTGTATTCTAACATGTATGACGAAAATCTAAATAAAGTTTATTGACAATGTCAGACATACTTTTTTGACTACTTGGTTAATGTGGTCACCAGCTTTTTGGGAAGCTACCAGAGACACTCAGTGCAGGTGGATAAGATGTTGGTTAACCAGAAATAATTCATTAAAGACTTGCAATGCCAGTGGAAGCAAACAGAAGGAGCAAGAATGATGTAATATAGGACAAAGTAAAAGGAAGACCCATACCTAAAGAAAAGATTGAGTATGATAGAGTTAATAAATGTTTTTTATATTACATATTAGTCAAACATTGTGCTAAGTACTGGGGATACAAAAAAGAGGCAATAAAAAAGTCCCTGTTCTTAAGAAACTTACAATCCAATGAGGGAAACAAGCAAAGAAATATATTCAGTATGGATAGAAAATAATTAAAAGATGTAACCTATATTCAGTATGAATAGAAAATAATTAAAAGATGGAAGAAACTAGAATTAAAAAGTAGTAGGTAAAGCTTCCTGTAGAAGAGGAGATTTTAGCTGAAATGTAAAGGAAGTCAATAGGTGGAGATAAGGAGGCAGAGCATTCCAGGAATAGTGAACATTAGAGAAAATTCCCCAAATCAAGAAATGGAATATCTTGTTCATGAAACAGCAAGGAAGCCAACTGAAATGAAGAATATTTGGTAGGTAGCAAAGTGTTATAAGACTACAAAGAAAGGAGGTCTTTGGATACCAAACAGATGATTTTGTATTTGATCCTAGAGGCAATACAGAACTATTGAAGCTTTTTTCCTTTTTTTTTCTTAGTGAGGAATGGATCTGTAACATAGCCAGATCTTAGCTTTAGGAAAATCATTTCATTGACTGAATGGAGGATGAATTTTAGTAGGGAGAAATTTGAGGCAGGCAGACCCACCAGCAGGCTATTGTAATAATTGAGATGTGAGGTCTTGAGCCTGTATCAAGGTGGTGGCAGTGTCAGAGGAGATAAGGAAGTGTATTTGAGAGGTAAAATCAAAGGACCTTGGCAACAGACTGTACATATTGGGTAGAAGATAGTAATAAGGAACCAAAGGTAATAGTTAGGTGATGATCTCAATGAGGATCCAGCAATGAATATTGGGAAACAGAGATCAGAAGAGTGTGATATCCTGAAAACCTTAAGAGAAGAGAATATCCAAGATCAGAGGGTAATCAGTAGTATATTCTGAGAAGTCAGGAAGACCTGAGAGTGTTACCCTCTATGCTAATAAGACAGTTAATAGTAGCAGAATGATTCCATTTTAGACATCCAGTTCAAGATATCTGAAAGGTAATTGGAGATACAAGATTAGAGGTTAGAGAGAGATTGGAGAAAAAAAACTAAATTTGAGAATCATCAACATAGAGATAGTAATTTAATCCATGAGTTAATGGGAAGCAGTAGATGGTACTAGGTCCAAAGTCAGGAAGACCTGAGTTCAAATGTAACTCAAGTCCTTATTAGCCATGTGATTCTGGGTAAATCATTTAAACTTTATTAGATTCAGTTTCATCATCTGTAAATTGGGGATAATAATCATATGTATCTCCTAGGATTTTTGTGAAGGTTAAATGAAATAATATTTCTAAAGCCCTTAGTACAGTGACTGACACAATGCCACTCTATAGAAATGTTAGTTAATATCATCATGATTGTTATTGTATTTTAACATCACCAAGTGGAGTAATGTACATGTGGATGACAAGAGGGACTAGATCATAACCTCCTGGGACATTTGGCAGGGCATGATCTCAATGAGGATCCAGAAATTAATATTGGGGAAACAGAGATCAGAAGAGTGTGATATCCTGAAAACCTTAAGAGAAGAGACTATCCAAGATCAGAGGGTGATCAGTAGTATCTTCTGAGAAGTCAGGAAGAATGGAGATTGAAAAAAAAGACCATTGAATTTGTCAATTCAGAGATCATTCATAATTGTAGAGATTAGTTATAGTAGGATGATGAGGATGGAAGCTGGATTACAAGGGGTTGAGAAGAAGGTGAGGAGTCTTGAGGAATGATGAAAAAGTTTAGAAGAGCCACTAAGTAAGATTGGAATAGAGAATTGATAAGGGAAGTATAGTGAGATTGTCTAGCAGTAGTAAAGTTTCAGTTTGTGATTGTGTAACATAAATTTGTGCTGGACCCAATCAAAAATGTTACATGATTTTATCCATATTTATTCAGCAACATATATGTAACCATCTAAGGTTGAAGCTTGACAGGGTGCAATTGATGATGTAAGGGGGCTAAGGATTCAAAGGAAGACAATGTAGAGTTGAACTGGTTAACCAAGGCATCAAGGTGAGGAAAAGAGGATATAGTGGTAAGTTAGAGTCTGGGAGAGAACTAAGGTGACAGGTGATTAGAGGTCACAGTGTAGATAAAGATATGATTTAGTGTTGGGAGACAGAGGAGGAGATGGAAAGCCAATAAACTATGGTCAGATAAAGGGATTCTGGATTTGTTGAGCATGGAGGTGGTGCATTGGTAGGGGATGGAAAGATCAATGATTTAAACATCTTTGTGATTAGTTGGGGTGGAATGGAGGAATGAGTCATGGCAAGTGAGTAGGTTGAGGAACTAGATGATTAGAGTATTAAAAGTATTAATGTGATGGGGTGGCTAGGTGGCACAGTGTATAGAGCACTGGCCTTGGAGTCATGAGTACCTGAGTTCAAATCTGGCCTCAGAAACTTAATAATTACCTAGCTATGTGGCCTTGGCCAAGCCACTTAACCCCATTGCCTTGCCAAAAAAAAAGTATTAATGTGCATGTTGAAGTTCTCTAGGAAAAGTGCAGGAGTTTGGTACTGTTAGCCAGGTACTGAACTCACTAAAGAAAAAAGGGAGTGAACTACAGATCTGTAGCCAACAGCTACCAGGGTTTTGATTGGGTGATAGATAGGAATTCATGGATATGAAAGAAGAGCTAGTGATGAAAGTGTGAAGAGAATCTAGATGTAACAATGGGAAGTCTGAAGTATTCCATTTTTTTTTTTTGCTTTGACCAGTGAATTGAGAGAATGAGTAATGTTGAGGCCAGTATTGGAAAGGGTTGGACAGGGAGACTGTTATCAGGGAAAAGCAGGATGCAGTTATAGCTAGAAAATGGAAAAAGAGGGAAAGAAAATTAGGATGAAAGGAAATTTGTTGTTATGAAATAGGTATTCCAAATGACACAATGGAAAGGGGCATTTGTTTGACATTTTGGAGTTGGAGAGTTGAGGTAGATGAAACTAGGGAATTGGGTGGTGGGGGATGGTGAACTGAATTTGGATGATGACTTACAGGGGTTCAGAATTCTTATGATGAGTATGGTATGACAATGTCTGAGAAAGTTCATTGTTGAGTGAAAGGTACCTTTCCACTTAAACCCAAAGGAGGCTGGAGATCTGACTGGAGACAAATACAACACAAGATGGAAGAATCTCAGTCAGATGGTCAGATGCGAGACACCATTTTTTATTCGTCTTTCCTCTTAAGGCTGGTGATTAGGCAGGACATGGCACAGTAGGAGATAGACAGGTCCCACTCCTTGTCAACTTTCCTCCTCTTCTTCCATCAAGCATCAGGCACAACAGGAGATGTAAAGCCTAAGGTGAAGGGAAGGTTTCTTATCTTTGCTCTAGAGGTTCTCCATATTGTGGTTGGGAGATCAAAATTACCTGTGCTAGCATAGGTGGAAGTCACTTAACTTTCTTCTAGCCACCTTCCTTCAGAGGGCATGAGCATCAGGAGATGGAAAGGCATTATTTAAAGAAGTTCATGCTTCTCTTCTCATCAGAGGCTGGTGATCAGATGGAAGGAGGAAGAAGTGGAAGTCTGTGATGGTCACAGGAAAGTCCCTTTGGGGCAGATGGAATTCAGTTAATCAGACCTTCTTGCCTCTGAGGAGCTGTGCAGCAGGAAATATGGAAAGTGCTTGTAGGGGAAGGTCTTGCTCCAATTCTGCAGAGAAGTGGAGTTGGTTAAACCGACCATGCTGGAACAGAATTCTGATAAGTCTGATGTTCCTTATGCTTGAAATGCTCTTTCTCCTCACTTGTTTCTCTTTGGTTTTTCTGATTTACTTCTAGACCCAGACTAAACTCCTTATTAAGGAGGCTTTTCCTAGTCCTCCAGCTGCTAAGTTCCAACCCTGTTTCATATTACCTTCCATCTACACTCTGTAGATACCATTTATTCTATTAGAATAATAGATGGGCTCAGTGCTTTCTTTGTTAACACTTTGTTAACACTTTCCACATTGCCTTCCACATAGTAAACATTTAGCAAATCCTTGTTGACCGACTGATTGCTCATCCACTTGATCTTCTGGTCAGACCAAACTGTTTTGAGTGGTAATGCATCATTTCCAAGAGATTTTGTAGTGTTCCAAAGCTTGATGCAACTTCTCAAAGTCATCAGTAAGCCAGAGCATTTAAAGAAACTCACAATTTACATATAATAAATTACTTTTCAACTTGGACTCTATGCTGGATCTCTTCCATCATTGGTGAACATGTTTGGCAAGTATACATTTCCTGTCTTTAATTAGATCAATCAATGACCAGAGATAGACCCACATCTAAACATAAGTCTTGATTATCTTTGAGAAACTGTAAGGTTGCTTGAAAAACTCCAGGCTTCTACCTGAAACAATAGCCCATCTTCTTAATACTATTGCTATATGGAACACACCAGTCTCCAAAGAATTTAAAATGAATGTTACATAGAGTTCAATTGAGAATCACATGGTGGATGTACAGCAACAGGTAACCAATAAGGAACTTCAATGAATAACAAGAGTAAATGATGTCATCAGGAAAATGTTGATGGGTTGGTTCTTAGCCTTCATTATGGAAGAAGACCAAAATGACAAAATGACAGTACTGTGTTAGAGACAAATTACAGTGTATCTAACTCTGGATGATCAGACCAATATGAGCCTTCTATGTTCTGTCACAAGTTGAGCACAAATAGTCCATGTGAATGCCTAAGGTATTTATTCTAAACTTACATAGCTCATGTTTCCATTAAGCTGCTTCAATTCTTCCTCATAGAGCACAGCATCCTCTCTGGAGGGCATGCCATGCTAAGTGGTTCTGTACCAGTGCCTCCCATGCTAAACTTCTTAAGAGAGACCTTCAGGATGTCCCTGTATCATTTTCTCTGATGCCCTTATGAGTGCTTTTACTGTGTGTGCTCTTCAGGAAAATGTAATAATATTTTGTCCTTAATTTTTGAAGAAGGCAATGACATCAAGTGATACATTGACAAGCACATGAATTGGATTTGAATTGCGGGGGGGGGGACTATGCTAAGTCACCAGTCTCATTTTCTCCTCCAGAATCATCTGGGTCCAGTGTCAGATATGAATTAGGATGACTGGAAATGGATACAAGGAAGAATTAAGTGACTTGCACAAGGTCACACAGTAAGAGTCAAGTGCCCAAGATCAGATTCGACCTCACATCCTTCTGAATCTAGGTCCAGTGTTCTATCCACTATTCACCTAGCTGCCTTACAGGAAAATGTATGATAAGAAGAAAAGATGGTTAAAAAGGAGGGGTGACTGTTCTAATTCATGGTATCTTTAGTATAATAGGAAAAAGTAAGGAAGGACCCCCCCCCCCGAGTGACTATAGTCACTATAGTCACTATAGTGACTTTTGGGGAGAAAAATGAACAAAATCTGCACAGTTTTAGGAGGTCTGGATGGGCATTTGTATTATTTTTTTCATTTTTAAGATTTTATTTGTTTTGAATTTTACAATTTTCTCTTAATCTTATTTCCCTTTCCACCCCCCACAGATAGCAATTTGCTGGCCTTTTATATTGTTAACATAGCATACATTGATTCAAATTGAATGTGATGACAGAGAAATCATATCCTTAAGGAAGAAAAAATAAAGTATAAGAGATAGCAGGATCAGACAATAAGATATCAGTTTTTTTCCCCTAAATTAAAGGTAATAGTCCTTGGTCTTTGTTCAAACTTTCTCTGGACACAGATGGTATTCTCCATTGCAAATAACCCCAAATTGTCCCTGATTGTTGCACTGATGGAATGAGTGAGTCCATCAAGGTTGATCATCATCCCCATGTTGCTGTTAGGGTGTACAATGTTTTTCTGGTTCTGCTCATCTCACTCAGCATCAGTTCATATAAATCCCTCCAGACTTATAATAGAACAATAGTGTTCCATGACATACATATACCACAGTTTGTTAAGCCAAACCCCAATTGAAGGACATTTACTTGATTTCCAATTCTTTGCCACTACAAACAAGGCTGCTATGAATATTTTTGTACAAGCGATGTTTTTACCCTTTTTCATCAACTCTTCCAGGGTATAGACCCAGTGGTGGTATTGCTGGATCAAAAGGTAGGCATATTTTTGTTGCCCTTTGGGCGTAATTCCAAACTGTTGTCCAGAAAGGTTGAATGAGTCCACAGCTCCACTAACAATGTATCAGTGTCCCAGATTTCCCACAACCCTTCCAACAATGATCATTGTCCTTTCTGGTCATATTGGCCAGTCTGAGAGGCATGAGGTGGTACCTCAGAGGAGCTTTGATTTGTATTTCTCTAAGACATAATGATTTAGAATAATTTTTCATATGACTATGGATTGCTTTGATTTCCTCATCTGTAAATTGCCTTTGCATATCCTTTGACCATTTGTCAATTGGGGAATGACTTTTTTTTTTTTAATTTGCCTCAGTTCTCTATATATTTTAGAAATGAGTCTTTTCACAGAAATACTATTTGTAAAGATTGTTTCCCAGTTTACTACATTTCTTTTGATCTTGGTTACAGTAGTTTTTTCAGTGCAAAAGCCTTTTAATTTAATGTAATCAAAATCATCTAGTTGGTTTTTAGTGATGTTCTCCAACTCTTCCTTGGTCATAAACTGCTTCCCTTTCCATAGCTCTGACAGATAAACTACTCCTTGATCTAGTTTGCTTATAATATGGGTTTTTTAGGTCTAAATGTTGTAACCATTTGGATCTTATCTTGGTAAAGGTATTGGTCTAATCTAAGTTTCTTCCATACTAACTTCCAATTCTCCCAGTAGTTTTTATTGAAGAGAGAGTTATCCCAATAGTTGGTCTTTTGGGTTTTATCAAACAGTAGATTAAGATAATCATTTCATGATATTGCACCTAGTCAATTCCACTGGTCCACCACTCTGTTTCTTAGCCAATAACAGGCAGTGTTAATGACTGATGCTTTACAATTTAATTTTATATCTGGTAAGGCTAAGCCACCTTCTTTTGCACTTTTTAATTGAATCCCTGGAAATTCTTGACTTTTTGTTTCTCCATATGAATTTATTTACAACTTTTTCTAACTAATTAAAGTAGTTTTTTGGAATTTTGATTGGTAGGGCACTAAACAGGTAGTTTAGTTTTGGTAGAATTGTCATTTTTTTATTATATTAGCTTGACCTATCCATGAGCAGTTGATGTTTGCCCAGTTATTTAAATCTGATTTTATTTGTGTGAGAAGTGTTTTGCAATTGTTTTCAAAAAGTTTCTGAGTTTGCTTTGGCAAATAGGCTCCCAGGTATGTTATATTGTCTGAGGTTATTTTGAATGGGATTTCTCTTTCTAGGTCTTCCTGCTGTATCTTGCCAGTCATATATAGAAAAGTTGAGGATTCATGAAGGTTTATTTTATATTCTGTGACTTTGCTAAAGTTGCTAATTGTTTCCAGTAGTTTTTTTAGATGATTTTTTTTTTTAGATTCTCTAGGTATACAAACATGTCATCTGCAAAGAGTGGGAATTTTGTTTCTTCCTTCCCAATTCTAATTCCTTCAATTTCTTTTTATTCTCTTATTGCTGAAGCTAACATTTCTAATACAATATTGAATAGTAGTGGTGATAATGGGCATCCTTGTTTTATCCCTGATCTTATTGGGAATGCCTCTAGCCTCTCCCTGCTGAATATAATGCTTGTTGATGGTTTCATATAGATACTGCTTATTATTCTAAGGAACAGTCCATTTATTCCTACACTCTCTAGTGTTTTTAGTAGGAATGGGTGCTGTATTTTGTCAAAAGCTTTTTTAGCATCTATTGATATAATATGATTTCTGATAGATTTTATTGATATAATTAATTAATTATATTGACAGTTTCCTAATATTGAACCAACTCTGCATTCCTGGGATAAATCCCACTTGGTCATAATGTATAATCCTAGTGATAACTTGTTGTAATCATTTTGCTTAGATTTTATTTAAGATTTCTGCATCTATATTCATCAGGGAGATAGGTCTATAATTTTCTTTCTCTGTTTTAACTCTTCTTGGTTTAGGAATCAGCATCATATTGGTGTCATAGAAAGAGTTAGGTAGAGTTGTGTCCTCACCTATTTTTGTTTTTCAGGTTTTTTCTAGGCAATGGGGTTAAGTGGCTTGCTCAAGGCCACACAGCAATTATTAAGTGTCTGAGTTTGAACCCAGGTGCTCCTAAATCCAGGGCGGGTGCTTTATCCATTGCACCACCTAGCTGCCCCTCCTCACCCATTTTTCAAAAGAGTTTATATAGAGTTGGAACCATTGTTTCTTAAATGTTTAACAGAATTCACTTGTGAACCCATCAGCCTCTGGAGATTTTTTTCTTAGGGAGTTCTATGATGTCTTGTTGAATTTATTTTTCTGAGATAGGGTTGTTTAAGTATTTAATCTCCTCTTCATTTAAGCTGGGAATCTTATAGTTTTGTAAATATTCGACCATTTCACTTAGATTGTCAAATTTATTGGCATAGAGTTGGGCAAAATAATTCTTCATTATTACTTTAATTTCCTCCTCCTTGGTGGCAAGTTCACCTTTTGCATTTATGGTACTAGCAATTTGATTTCTTTCACACTTCTTAAAATCAAATGGACCAGAGGTTTACCAATTTTATTGTTTCTTTCATTAAAACCAACATTGATTCTATTTATTTATTTGTTTGTTTGTTTGTTTATTTATTTTTAAGGGTTTTTTTTGCAAGGCAAATGGGGTTAAGTGGCTTGCCCAAGGTCACGTGGCTAGGTAATTATTAAGTGTCTGTGGCCAGATTTAAACTCAGGTACTCCTGACTCCAGGACCAGTACTCTGTCCATTGTGTCACGTAGCTGCCCCTCTAGTAGTTTTTTAGATGATTTTTTTGGATTCTCTAGGAATACCATCATGTCATCTGCAAAGAGTGAGAGGTTTTGTCTCTTCCTTCCCAATTCTAATTCCTTCAATTTCTTTTTCTTCTTTTATTACTGAAGCTAACATTTCTAATATACTATTGAATAGTAGTGGTGATAATGGACATTCTTATTTCCTCCCTGATCTAATTGGGAATGCCTCTAACTATCTGAATTGCATTTAATGCTTGATGATGCTTTCAGATAGATACTGTTTATTATTCCCAGGAATAATCCATTTATTCCTACACTCTCTAGTGTTTTTACTATGAATAGGTGCTGTATTTTGTCAAAAGTTTTTTCAGCATCTATTGATATAATCATATGATTTCTGCTAGGTTTGTTATTGATATAATTAATTATACTAACAGTTTTCCTAATATTGAACAAACCCTGACTTCCTGGGATAAATCCTACTTGGTCATAAGGTATTATCCTAGTGATAACTTGTAATTGTTTTGCTAAGATTTTAGCATCTCTATTCATTAGTGAGATAGGTGTATAATATTGTTTCTCTATTTTGACTCTTCCTGGTTTAGATATCGGTGCCATATTAGTGTCATAGAAAGAGTTAGGCAGAGTTCTGTCTTTACCTTTTTTTTAAAATAGTTTATATAGAATTGGAACCAATTATTCCTTATATAGAATTGGAACCAATTGTTCCTTAAATGTCTGATAGAATTCACTTGTCAATCCATCTGGCCCTGGAGATTTTTTTTTGTAGGGAGTTCCATAATGGCTTGTTGAATTTCTTTTACTGAGATAAGCTTTTTAGTACTTAATTTCCTCTAAATTTAACCTGGGCAACTTATATTTTTGTAAATATTCATCAGTTTCACTTAGATTATCAAATTTATTGGCATACAGTTGGGCAAAATAATTGAGAATTATTACTTTAATTTCCTCTTCGTTGGTGGTGAGTTCACCTTTTTCATTTATGATACTAGCAATTTCATTTTCTTCTTTCTTTTTTTAAATACTATTATCAGAGATTTATCAAATTTATTGTTTTTATTCATAAAACCAACTTTTGGTTTTATTTATTAGTTCAATAGTTTCCTTGCTTTTGATTTTATCAATTCCTCTTTTAATTTTTAGTATTTCTAATTTTACATTTAATTGGAGGTTTTTTAATTTGTTTTTTATCTTATTTTTTTAGTTGCATGTTTAGTTTATTGATTTCCTCTTTCTCTAATTTATTCATGTAAGCAATTAAAGATATAATATATCCTCTGACAACTGCCTTGGCTGTATCCCATAAGTTTTGGTATGTTGTTTCATTATTGTCATTATCTAGGATGAAATCATTAATTCTTTCTTTAATATATTGTTTCATCCACTCATTCTTTAAAATGAAGTTATTTAGTTTTCAATTAGCTATAGGTCTCTCTCTCTCTCTCTCTCTCTCTCTCTCTCTCTGGCCTATTATTGCATATGATTTTTATTGTATTATGATCTGAGAAGGATGTATTCACTATTTTGGTCTTTCTGTATTTGATTATTAGGTTTTTATGCCTTAATACATGGTCAATTGTTATGTAAGTGCCATGTACTACAGAAAAAAGAATATTCCTTTCTATCCCTATTCAATTTTCTCCAAAGGACTATCATGCTTTGGTTTTCTAACGATCTATTTACCTCCTTAACTTCCTCCTTGTTCATTTTATAGCTAGATTTATCTAAATCTGAGAGTGGGAGGTTGGGGTCTCCCACAAGTAGTGTTTTGTTGTCTATGACTTCCTGTAACTCTTTCAATTTCTTCTCCAAGATTTTGGATGCTATACCACTTGTTGCATACAAATTTAGTATTGAAATTGCTTCATTGTTTGTAGTACCTTTTAGGAAGATATAGTTTAGCTCCTTATCTCTTTTAATGAGATCTATTTTTGCAGCTGTTTTGTCTGAGATAAGGACAAAGCTGCTTTTTTTTCACTTCAGGTGAAGTAAAATATATTTTTCTCCAACCTTTTACTTTTATATGTAGCTCTGCTTCAAATGAGTTTCTTATAAGCAGCATATTGTAGGATTCTGTTTTTTTAATCCACTCTGTTATTTTCTTACCTTTTATGGGAGAGTTCATTCAATTCACATTCAAAGTTATAATTACTAACTTTTTTTTGCCCTCCATACTATCTTCCTTCTATTTGTATTGTTCCCCTTTTTTCACTTTCTCCATATTCCTCAGTATTTTTTTTTGAATACCACCACCTTCAGTGTGTTTGCCCCCTTATATCCAGCCTCCTCCCCTTTCTTTCCCTTTTCCCTTTTCCCCTTCTTTACTTCTATTTGTTCCTCTTTTCCTCTCCCCTCCCCCTTTCCCCTTTTAATACTTGAAAAGAAAGATAAGTTGCTTATCTTAACTGGGTGTGTGTATGTTAACTTTAAACCAAATCTGATGAGAATAAGATTCAGGTGGTTCTCACCTCCTCCCCTCTTCTCCTCTATTACAATAAATCCTTTGTACCTCTTTATGTAAAGTGACTTACCCCATTCTGTCTCCTCTATCCTCAGATCTCTTTTCTGTCACTCTTTGTTTTTAAATCATTTTATCAGACTCACTGTTAAGTCATGAGTGTCCATTATTTCCAGCTAAGTATATTCTCTTTAATAGCATTTCAATTCTAGAGAGTTATGAGAATCTTTCTCCCAGGTGGGGATATAGTCAGTTTCATCTTATTGGATAGCAGCTTTTTACTCTACTCCCCCCCCCCCTTTTTTTAAACCTTTTTAGATGTCTCTTGATTCTCCTTTTTGAAGTCCAAATTTTCTATTTAGCACTGGTCTTTTCATCAGGAAAAGTTGGGAGTCTCCTATTTCATCCCCCTGGAATTGAAGGCTCAGTTTTGCTGGATAGAAAATTCTTGGATGCATTCCAAGCTCCCATGCTCTTCAGAATATTACATTCTAAGCCCTTTGATCCCTTAATGTTGATTCAATCAGGTCCTGTGTAATCCTTCCTGTGGCTCCTTGGTATCTAAATTGTTTCTTTTTGGATGCTTTCAGGATTTCTTCTTTTATCTGATAATTCTGTAGTTTGGCCAAAATATTCCTTGGTGTTTTCATTTTGGGATCCCTTTCTGAAAAGGATTGATGTATTCTTTCAATAACTATTTTACGCTCTGGTTCCATGATGTCAGGGCAGTTTTCCATCACCAAACCCTGTAATATTGACTCCAGTATTTTTTTTCTCTTCAATATTTTCAAGGAGCCCAGTGGTTTTTAAGTTATCTCTTCTAGATCTATTCTCAATGTCAGTGGTTTTGCCAATGAGGTATTTTACATTTTCTTTTATGTTTTTGATTTTTTGGTTTTGTTGAATAGATTCTTGCTGTCTCATGAAGTCATTAGTTTACACAGATTCCATTCTTTTTTTTAAGAGAAGAATTTTCTACATTTTCCTTTTGCCAACTCCTTTTCCAATCAACCAATTCTATTTTTGAAGGAGTTTCCATTTGTCCAATTGAGTTTTTCTTTTTCTTTTTTCTTTTTTTAGTTTTTTTTTTTTTGCAAGGCAATGCACCTAAGTGGCTTGCCCAAGGCCACACAGCTAGGTAATTATTAAGTGTCTTGAGGTCATATTTGAACTCAGGTACTCCTGACTCCAGGGCCAGTGTGCTATCCACTATGCCACCTAGCCCCCCCCCCCCATTGAGGTTTGAGAGAATTATTTTGTTTTTACATTTGTCCAATTGCATTTTCAAGGGATTTATTTTCTTGTTGCAATATGTTGATTTTTTTTTTTTAGGATTTTGCAAGGCAAATGGGGTTAAGTGGCTTGCCCAAGGCCACACAGCTAGGTAATTATTAAGTGTCTGAGACCAGATTTGAACCCAGGTACTCCTGACTCCAGGGCTAGTGCTTTATCCACTGTGCCACCTAGCTGCCCCAAATGTGTTGATTTTTTTCTTGGGTTTCTTTTCCCAGATTTTTCAATTGATTTTTAAACTGCTTCCTGATTACTTCAAGTAAGTCTTCCTGGGCTGGAGACCAAATCATATTTTCCTCAGAATTTCTAGATCTCTCTGAGTTAGAGTCTTTGCCTCCAAGGCAATTTTCTATGGGCTCTCTTTTCCATTGGCTTTTCTTCATTTTCCTAAGATCTGGTGTTGGTGGAGGGGCTGGTTCACTGACCTTTGGTTTTGATGTCTCTAGAGGCTTTGTTCAGGGTTTAGTAACTCCAAGTGAGCCAGCTATTAGGGGGTGCTGGTTGCTTTCTTTGGGGGTGGTGATCTTGGTTTGAGGCCCTCTCCCTATAGGCCTGGTGGGTGTGGGTGGCACTGCTGGATACTGTTATCCTTGAACAGTGTGGATTGTACCCTGGGGTGAGGTAGTTAATCTCTCTATGCTCCTGAGGGAGATCTGCTGCCCACACCTGAGTCTGGGGGTGTGGGGTGGGGGAGACACCTTTGCTGTGTTTATTCTGGGAAGAGGACTTCACTGAAATGTAAGTTTGGAACCCACAGTCCTACAGACCAGCCAAACACAGTAGATCAATGTCCAGCTGCACTTTGTAGCTCTCTGTGCTGGAGCTTGCCCTCCAGCCCCACTGGAGTGCCCCAGTCCACAGCTCCCACAGTCAAAGCCCCCATGGCTGATCTTAGGTTAGTCCAGCTCTCATCCCACCCCTGTTGGTCTCTGCTCTCTGCCCCCAGCTCACCCAAGATCCCTGGAGACAGACTTTGTTGGTAGATTTTCCTAGTTTCTTTTTCTGGGTTTTGTCAATTGAATTTCTGTTAAGAGGTTATTTATGAGATAAAACCAGGAGACCTTAGCATGTTGCCTGTCTTCTCTCAACCATCTTGGTTGGAAGTTTGTCCTTCCTTCTTATCAGAAAGCAGAGGCTGACTTTTGCCTTCCTCAGTATATTGCTGGCACAAAAATGTTTCATAAAAAATTACTAATTGATAAGTCTACAAAAATAAAGCATTGAGCAAAATGTTTCCTTTTTGGTTGAAAAATCCTGAAAATTGATTTCACAGAAATTAGTTTGTAAAATTTCACATAAATTTTATACTATATATAACAATAAACATCAACTAGATTTGCAACCTGAATGTCAAATGTTATATATACCATTTAAAAAATAGACATGATGAGGTACTTTTCCCAACTGTGACCAGGGGAAGACAGTTACCTTAAATTAAGGATTGAAGATAAAGTAGACAGTTTTAATTAAGTAAAATTTTTTAAATTATTTGAATAAAATCAATAAAAAGCCTTACCAGGAGGAAAAACTGGTAAAAGTGAAAAATATATCAAATATCACTTGTAAAAATAGAATACAAAAAAAGAGATAGATTTTTAATTAATCTCAAGAGATAAAGTTGATACTTAAATTATTATTGGCTGTTTGGTGAGGTTTGGCAAGATGCTCGCTCCTATGTGTAGATGACCCTGTGATGTTTGTGGTCACTCTCAAAATGTCGTAAAGCTTTATGGAAAAGATTCATAGCCATTTAGAAAGATTTTTTTCTAACAATTCTCCCAAGAAAACTAAATGAATGAAAAAATGTATATTGTCTAGATTATGGCAGGCAGTTATCTGGACTACACATAGAAGGTTTGTATTTATGTTTGCATGTATGTTTAGTTACAAATGTAAGAATGAAAAAGATGAGTTGATCATGAAGCAAGGGAAAGAGTTAACAGGTGGGGACCTCAAGTATGTTACTAGTATCCTTTTGCTATCAAAAGAAAAGAAGATCTAAGGTCTATTAAAGTGTACCCCCTGTAGTGAATCTGAAGGAGTACCTGGACAAGAACTAAAGTGGATAAGTAGGCATAGATGAGTTGTAATTGGCCTCTGTAGGTGGAATATTCAAATTAATCAAAATGATGATGCATTTAATTAAGAATAAGAAAAAAATTTCTTGACAATTAGATTTATCTTATAATAAAAAGGGCTGGTTTCATTGTTTGCCATATTATTCTCACTTTGTTTCTCCTAATTTTGCCTCTTTTTTTAAACCTTTTTCTTCTGATAAATTGGTAGGTACTCTGAGTGTCATAGACAGTTGTTTCAGAAGTGACTCCCGTTGATAACCAGCTGTTTCCTATCTATTAAGACAAAACCCCTGTAAGGCCATGTTCAAAATCTTCTAATTTTTCTTGACAGAAGTCTTCATAATATTTAGGTGTAAGAATTCTCAGCAATGGTCATTTTTGACTTTGGTCATTTTTATTTCTTAATTCTGAACCATATTTTCTAAAATATTTTCTCTGTTTTAAAGTCACCAAGTACTAAGGTACCTCAGTGATGAACATATCTCATTCTTCATGTATGCTCTGTCTCACCCTCCCTTCTCCCACTTTCAATATTTCTTTCATATCCCCTCTCCTCCCCCTCTCTCTTCGCATGATCCTCTTTCCTTCTGTCTCCATCCCTACTTTCTTCCTTGTCTGCAACAGAAATTGAAGCATTTTAATTTTCTTCCTGATAGTAGTTTTTGCTAATGCTCATCATGAACACTGCAAAAGAGAGTTTTTATCCCAATAGCTGGACTCTTTGGGTTTATCAAATAGCAGATTACTATAATCATTTCCTGCTATTGCACCTAGTCTATTATACTGATCTACCACTCTATTTCTTAGCCAGTACCAGATAGCTTTGTTGATTGATATTTTATAATATAATTTTAGATCTGGTAAGGCTAAGCCACCTTCTTTTGTACCTTTTTTATTGAATCCCTGGAAATTCTTGACTTTTTATTTCTCCATATGAATTTACTTATAACTTTTTCTAACTCATTAAAGTATTTTTTTTGAATTTTGATTGGCAGGGCATTAAACAGGTAGTTTAGTTTTGGTAGAATTGTCATTTTTATTATATTCGCTCAACCTGTTCATGAGTAGCTGATGTTTACCCAGTTATTTAAATCTGATTTTATTTGTGTGAGAAGTATTTTGAAATTGTTTCCAAAAAATTTTTGAATCTGCCTTGGCAGGTAGACTCCCTTAACTTTCCAATGAGACCATGTTTCTCTTTGCCTTTGGCCATAATGAAACCAGCCATGCCAATTCCTTTACTTGCCTTTGAAAATAATTTTAAGTCATGTTTTCATTTATTTGCAATTTACTCGTCAAATTCAATTCATTGCACTACTACTTAGTACATTAATTAAATGACTTCTATATCTGGAGATACAAAGATAAAACTAAAGAATCCCTGCTCTTTTATTGGTGTTATGTCTGTTTGTGTGTGTGTGTGTGTGTGTGTGTGTGTGTGTGTGTATGTGACTAACCATTCATATGTATGAACTCATGTGCTTGGTTTTATTTACAACAACAATATCTTATTACCTCATTCCCTATTCTGTACCTAGTTTTTTCCTTTTTCTTCTTTTTCCAATACAATATTGAACAATATTGGTGACACTTGGTCTTACTGGGTAGACTTCTAATTTATTCCTAATACAAATAATACTAACTGATGTTTTAGAAAGTGTTTCTTATCAATTTAAGGAAAAATCCCAGTGTTTTTCATAGAAATGAGTATCAAGATTAACATGGACCATTTTCTCAAACATTAGATCTTCTTATTGGTTGTTGAACATAGTTATCAACAGGAGTCATTTCTGAATCAACTGTCTATGACACTTAGAGTACCTACCAATTTATCAGAAGAAAAAGGTTTAAAAAAAGAGGCAAAATTAGGAGGGGGAAAAAAAGTGAGAATAATATGGCGTAAAATGAAACCAGTCCTTTCTATTTTGAGATACATCTAATTGTCAAGAGATTTTTTTCTTACTCTTAAATAATTAAATGCATCTCATATTGAGAGCACCAACAACTTAATTACTGTTTATAGATAGTCTCAATACTGTGATTCTCAGTACCATATGGTTCCTTTCCCCCATTCTTCTAGCTTTCTTTCCATAATGGAAAGAGGTCATATGAGGCCAAAACTATTTTTTTTCTTTCCTTTGCTTCATGAGCTGTCTTGGTCAAAGAATTCACCATTTTTTGTTGAGTTTATTAGTGATGATCTTTTCTTATTCTGCAGAATCTTTGAATTTGAGAGTTAGGGTCTGAGGTCCTCTTGTCCAATCCACACTGAAAAGGAGTACTCATGATAAAAAAAATCTGACAAGTTGTCATCTATCCTCTGCTTAAAGGTATCCAATCTATCACTTCTTTTTTTTTTTAGTTTTTTTTTTTTTTTTGCAAGGCAATGGGCTTAAGTGGCTTGGCCAAGGCCGCACAGCTAGGTAATTATTAAGTGTCTGAGGCCACATTTGAACTCAGGTACTCCTGACTCAAGGGCTGGTGCTCTAGCCACTGTACCACCTAGCCAATCTATCACTTCTCAAGGTAGTCTTTTCCATTTTTGGACAACTCTAATTTTTAGGGCATTTTCCCTTTTATCAAGTTTAAAATTGTCTCTTTGAAATTTCCTCCTATTGTACCTGTTACAAGCAGAACAAATCTAAATTCTTCTTCAACATGATAGCTTTTCAGATACTTGAAAACAGGTCTCCTATTTTCCCTGAGATTTTTGTTCTTCAGAATGAAATTTTAAGTTTCTTAAATTAATCTTCATAAGACCTTGTTTTAAGATCCTTTACTATTTTGATGACCCTAATCTGAACCATCTTCACTTTATCAGAGTCCTTTTTTAGTCAATTCTAACTTTTTTATTGTTATCACATTATATTGAGTTTTTAATGCATCCCCCTTCCCTTTCCCACAAGCCTTCCTTTTAAAAAAATTTAAAGAAAAAGGAAAACTATCCAAGGAACATAAATTCTCATTCTAATATTTTTCTCCTTCTCTATTACACCAATAGTGAGGTAAAATTAGAAATTGGTAATCTGGTTCTATTCATTTTACTCTGTACAGTTCATACAAGCCTTTCCATGTTTTTTTAATCACATTTTTACTTATTTTTTACAACATCATAGTATTCCATCACATTGGTGTATCACAGTTTGTTTAACATTCTCCAATGATGGACATTCCCTTAGTTTTCAAGGTTTTTTTTCCCCCCCAAAATAACAAAGTTGCTATAAACAGTTTTTGCAAATCTAGGATTTTTCCCTCTTTGGCGTCTTTGAAGTTTAGACCTAGCAGTGGTATATAATATAAATGTAGTCTAATAAAGGTATAATACAAAGGAACTATAACTTCTTTATTGTTGGAAATTTTGTCTCTCAATTCAACCCAAGAAGGCATTAGTTATTTTGACTTTCAGATAATATTTCTAATTCATTTTGTTCTTAAAGTTTCCAGATATTTTTTCAGACAAACTAGTCTCTAATTAGACTTTTATTTGTCAATCTGCTTTTTGAAAAAAAGCCAAAATCAAGATTTTACATTTATTCCTATTGATTTTTTTTTTTTTAGATTTTTTTCAAGTCAGTGGGGTTAAGTGGCTTGCCCAAGGCCACACGGCTAGGTAATTATTAAGTGTCTGAGACCCGATTTGAACCCAGGTACTCCTGACTCCAGGGCCGGTGCTTTATCCACTGTGCCACCTAGCCGCCCCCCCCCCCCCATTGAATTTCAATTACAGCCAATATTCTATCCTGTCAGGATATTTTTAGAGCCTGACTGTCATTTGTGTGCTATTAACTTTCCCTTCCAGTCTTGTGTTATCTGAAAAATTGAACATGCATTTATCTAAGCCACTGATAAAGTTATTACATATTAGTTAGCATAGTCTGTCCTTGGAATGCAGACTCAGTCTATTAAAATTTTTCATATCTTTCCACAATAGGATTAGCTCCATGTACATTATGAGTCATGGTTAGCAACATATTACATATACATTTATACTTGTTGTTTCCTATAACAAAATTTTAATTTAGAAGTGAAAGCTGCATCATACATAAAATGAGCTATATCTGTTATGACTCATCTCTCTTGCTTTTGCATTCCCCTTTGATGTTCACAGATGCTAAAGAAGATTATTAGGGGGCTGGCTTATTGGGGGGTTGAAACTTCTTCTGATGTACTCAACCTTCCCTATTTTATATTTTCACAGGTAGACTCCACTGGGAGATGATAAACAGCTCTTATCCATTTAAGCTCCTAGCTCTCCTCTAGAGCAGTAGATTAGTATTTTCACCTAAATATTACTGAAAGTCTTTTCCCAATATTTTCCCCGAGACCTTTCTGCTCTAGTAGCCACCCCTTGTTGTGGAATGGTGAGGAGAATTCCTTTGACAGATTTGGGAAGCATACTATCTCTGAAGAGCTTTAGAAAAGGAGGGAAAGGTTAAGCTGGTCTGATGGATACAACAATAGATTTAGAGTCAGGAAGATCGGGGCGGCTAGGTGATGTAGTGGATAAAGCACTGGCCCTGGAGTCAGGAGTTCAAATCTGGTCTCAGACACTTAATAATTACCTAGCTGTGTGGCCTTGGGCAAGCCACTTAACCCCATTTGCCTTGCAAAAAACCTAAAAAAAAAGATTCAGGAAGATCAAACTCAGACATTTACTATTTGAATTAGAATAAATCAATTGACCTCTATCTACCTCAGTTTTCACACCTTCAAAATTGGGATTACAATACTACCTAACTCCAAATATTGTGACAATCAAATGAGATACTATATGTAAAGCACTTTGCAAATCTTAAAATCAAATATCATTATTCCTGGTAGCTGCGTTTGAAATTCCATTAGAAGTCATGTTAGCAAAGGTAGTTGAATTGATTTAATGTACTTTACTAGTTCAAAGTTCTGTGAGCTCATTATAGTATATTATAGTATGAGTTCTTTCTCCACCAGCTTTCTACAGTCTATGTGGTAGCCTTCCTTACTATTTTAACTTAAGCAATGTATTGATAGGTGATCACTTTCTAACGAGGACTTGGACTTTAGCTATGCCAAAGTCTTTATATGTTGTGAAAACATTCCAAAGTTTGCACTCCCTTGAAAGTCTTTAAGACTCTGTATCACCTCCATGCTACATAATCTTTGAAGCAGGAGTTTAGCAGATGTATAGGTTAAGCTATATTATATATAGGAACTTCAGAATATCGTGGTCTAGTTTCATTACCATGTGGCATAGGTTTTCAAGTCTGGCTGAAAAGGATTCTTTTTGTGGAGACATCAGTGAGATAAAGGCAAAGTTAAACATCAGATGATGTAATCCAAGGTTCATTCAACTACAAATTGTGAAGTACAAATGCAGATTCAAGGTCAGTAGACTAATATAGTGGTTCATATAATTAGATATATTAACAAAGCTAGAGCTAGGAATTTGGGGAAGTCAGAACCTGGTTGACCAGGAGCATGCATATCTGCATAATTGGCATGCTTGGTCATTGAGCTCTATTTGTGTCCAAGTTTTTTTTTTGTTGTTGTTGTTCATACTTTCTGACATCAGGTATGATATTTTGATAATCGAAAGATATAAAAGGCTATGGTTATGCAGTTGCAGACACAGTGATTTAAGACTTTTTTGAGTCATTCTAAAAGCCAATGTACCATTCAAAATGTTCTTTGGGAAAATGTTTTGAGCCTATAAATGCTTGTTTTGAAGCTCATTCATAGTGGAGATGACTTTTAATACAAATTTTCTAAAGATAATTGAATTATCCTTACTAAACCTGAAGTTCTTGTAGTTTATTTGAATTAATTAAAAGAAGAATAAGGTTTTTTTTGGTAAATTCTAAATGTGCAGATTATAACATATTAGTAGATTGTTTAAATTAGATAAACCCAAGAATACAATGAATGGAAATAAAACAGCTGAAATTTTGAAGTTCTTGGCAATTATGGTTACTCTGATGAATTTCTCAAAAGAAAATTAGAAACATTGAAAAGATCATAATGCATATTAAAACATAAAACATGTAGAAAAATAACCAAAGTTCTTAGGATGTATAATTAGATTGCTTTAAAATAAACATATCTCTACCCACCCCTTTCAACCTGATTGATGTTCAAAAATCAAACCAAACTAAAAAATTCCTGCAGCTAGAAAATCTAGGATATTTTGTGGTTAAATTATGAATATGTTTCTATAGTTTACTCATAGGCAAAATACTTGTGCAATCTACTTTATGTGAAAAGATACTGAGAAATTTATGACTTCAGCAGTGTGAATGTACCTTCTGCTGGTGAAGCTTGTAGGTCATTCATGCTTCCCCATCTTGTAAGTATCTCAAGTCTACATTCTCACAAATCTTATCTAACACACTGGACAGTTCCCCATGATTTGATAAGAGGATACCAATGTGTCTTATGAGCTAGCTGTCTGTTGCCACTTTATTTTTCTTTACGTGACTAGCCTACCGTCTTTTCCTATCATAGTTGTTCTTTATTTCTCTTTATTATTATGAACTTGATGGTTATCAACAAACTTGAATATTTCTCTATATAAAGGAGAACAAAAAGGCAACTGTTCATAAAACTATGAATTTGTACTATATACAGCATATTTTGCCCCAAATATATTTCAAATACAACATACCAGTCCTAACACTGTCTTGCTCATTTGTCTTTCTGAACTTCTTTCTACTCTTTTAAATTTATATCTTAAATTAGTAATTGATATGCTCTCCCCCCCCTAAAAAAAGTCATAAAAATTATGCATGGTTATTCAAGACATATGAGGGCTGTCAGGGTCTTTTTTTTTTCCTTGTAGAGACAATCACAGTTAAGTGACTTGTTCAGGGTCACACCGCTAAGTGTCAGGTGTCTGGGATTAGCTTTGTACTCAAGTAGTCTTGACCCCAGTGTGCTTTATCCATTGTGCCACTTAGTTCCCTCTCTCCTTTCCAAAATTATAAGACTATTTAAACTTCAATAAAATAAAACAGATAAGAGGCACTTTCATGTTGCTTGAGAAGAGCATATGATACTGTGGATAAGTACTACCCTTCCTCTTCAGTTTTTTAAAACCTGTCTCTCTCTTTCCCACTTCAATCTAATTAAATTAGGACCCTATTGGGGACAGGCTTAGGGATGTGTCCTTGATCACTCTTCCCACCCTCAGTCTCTAAGGAGCTGGGTGTGGGGAAAGTTGAAACAAATAGATATTAAGAAAGCACAATCAAAAAACCAAATGAAAAAATACACATCTAGAAGGAGATTAAAAAGCAGGGTAGGAACTGGGAGAATATTGGGGGTCATCTTGGAAGTGACAGGGAGAAAACCTGACCTTGAACTCGCTCACTCCTTGATGTACAATATCTCCAGCACCCCATCACTTTTCCTCATCATTGTCAAATGGGCTGATCACATATTGGCTGTTTATGAAAATAAGTCTTATTCTATACCACTTGTCACTTCTTTGACAAGAACTGGGAAACATGATTCTATATCAAACCTCTTCTGTTCTTATGTCTTTCACAATTTTCTTTAACAGTATTGTAGCCATTGTTAATGTTGTTCTATTGGTTCTGCTCTTTTCACTCTTCTTCATTTAAATCCTTTCAGTTTCTCTAAATCTGTTTTGTTATTTCTTATACTATATGGCATTCTATTTTATTCATGAATTGAAATTTGTCTAGTCAGTTTCCAATTGATGGGAAATAGCTTGGTTATCAACAGTAGCTAGAAGTGTATAGAGTGCTTGGCCTGGAGTCAGGAAGACCTTAGGAAGACCATACAGACAAGATGTATGATCTTGGACAAGTCACTTAATCTTGTTTGTCTGTTTGAGCTGGGGAAGGAAATGGCAAATCACTCTTTGCAAAAAAAAAACAAACCTCAAAACCTCACAAGGGATTATGGAGTCATACATGACTGAACAACTGAATGACAATCAGTTATCAGTTCTTTTCTATAAAAATACATGAATCTATATCTATTTCTACAAATGTGTCTTTTAAAAAATCCATTAAGGTTTTAAATCATGTAGTTTGATTCAAGGCATAATTTAATGACCTTTGGGGTAAAATTCCAAATAATTTCACAATAATTGTATCATTTCATATAACCAACAGAGCTTTTGTGGACTTGTCCTCCAATAGCCACTCCAACAATTGTCATTTCCTGCCTTTTTTGTCATTTTTTTTGTTTTTGCAAGGCAATGGGGTTAAGTGACTTGCTCAGGGTCACACAGTTAATAAGAATCAAGTGTCTGAGGGTGGATTTGATCTCAGGTCCCCCCCTGATTCCAGGGTGGTGTTCTTTCCATTACATACACTAACTGCCCTCCTTTTTATTTTAATCATTGTTGTCAATCTGAACAGGTGTGAGGTGGAAAGTCAAAAGTTTTTAAATTATTAATCCTTTTGATTTTTAAAAAAAAATTTAATGAGCAGATCAACACAAATGATATATTCAAATCCATTTATACTCACCATAGTTAAGTCCATTTCCTATTTAGTCATGTTTACCATCTGAGACCATGGTGTTCCAGGCTTTACAATCACAATAGCATTTTGGTGAGAATATTAGTTTTTAAGGAGATGTGCTCTTCTGTGGCAGTAAGAGACTTGGGAAAATTTTAAACCCTTGTAGTATTTTCACAAAGATGATCTAACATGATATTCCTTGCCCTATGAGGTGATTAATATGATACAATGGAAAGAATGATGGAATTGAATCAGGGGAGTCTTGGGTCCAAATTCTGCCTCTGACAGATACTTGTTTTTTCTGTTTAAGGATGATAATAATACTGTATCACCTATATGACAAGGTTGTTTTGAGGATCAAAAGAAATGAGGACTTATTTATTTATTTTTATTTATTTTGAATTTTACAATTTTTCCCCTAATCTTGCTTCCCTCCTCCCCCCCTCCACAGAAGGCAGTCTGTTAGTCTTTACATTGTTTCCATGGTTTACATTGATTTAAGTTGAATGTGATGAGAAAAATCATAGCCTGAAGGAAGAAAAATAAACTATAAGAGATGGTAAAATTATATAACAGGTTTTGTTTTTTTTAAAAAAACTAAGTTTGTTCAAACTCCAAAAGTTTGTCCAAACTGGGTACAGATGATATTCTCCCCAAAATTGTGCCTGATTGTTGCACTGAAATAATGAGTAAGTCCATCAATGTTGGTCATCACCCCCCATGTTGCAATGTTCTTCTAGTTTTGCTCATTTCACTCGACATTAGTTCATGCAAATCCTTCCAGGCTTCCCTGAATTCCCATCCCTCCTGGTTTCAAATATAACAATAGTGTTCCATCACATACATATACCAGAGTTTGCTAAGCCATTCCCCAATTGATGGATATTCCCTCGATTTCCAATTCTTTGCTACCACTAACAGAGCTGCTATGAATATTTTTGTACAAGTGATGTTGTTACCCTTTTTCATGATCTCCATTAATATTTAAATATTTTACATATCCTTCAGTGCCTGAGACCCCTTCCCAAGAAAATTTTCCCATCTATTTCCATAATATTTTAATGGTTCTCATTCAACTTATTTTAATTATATTTTGTCTCCTACTCTTCATTTCATATTTGTCTCTTCTTCCCATAAAATTGGAAGTTCTTTGAAGAAAGACTTTATCATATGTTTGCTTGAAATTCTCCAAGATATAAATCATATGTTTGATGCTTAATAAATATTTCTTAAATTCACTTATGTAGGAACCACTAAAAATTGAAGGTAATATTTCTCAGGAGCAGAATTACTGTCATATGAATCATATTTGGTGAACTAGATAGAATTTAAAAAATTAACAAGGGTGATCTTTCCAATAGTAAATTTGGAAATTAAGGTATATATATATATATATATATATATATATATATATGTGTGTGTGTGAGTGTGTGTGTGTATATATATATACATATATATATATATATGATTTATTGTAACAGATTTGAAGATCAAAAAGTACTATTGGGGGCGGCTAGGTGGCATAGTGGATAAAGCACCGGCCTTGGAGTCAGGAGTACCTGGGTTCAAATCTGGTCTCAGACACTTAATAATTACCTAGCTGTGTGGCCTTGGGCAAGCCACTTAATCCCATTTGCCTTGCAAAAACCTAAAAAGAAAAGTACTATTGAATAAGAAAATTTTAAATTACTTATTTATTTTAAAAAAATCTTATCCTTTTTGATGACCAATAACAAAAACTCATATCTTTGATTCCTGCATTAAGTAAAAATGTAGCAAAGGACCTTTGAAATAATTCATATTATGAAAGTTGGTTTGAATAATTCTTAATTCTTTTTTTAGCCTCAAGTAATTAGAGTTGGAAAGGATAACCTTATTATTCATATGAATGCTGTATGATTTATGAGAGAAGAATCATTATGAATATATGGGAGTACAGAAAACTCATAGTTTTAATTTGATTTGTATGAGGAAGCTGTAAGTTAATTTTCCTGAAGATGGGCTTGCCATTTTAGTGAAACCATGAAATGTAACATTTAATGCATCTTAATTCTAGCCTACTGGGTGAAATACAGAAATGAACTAAAGTCAATAGAGCTCCATCAAAGGGACAAAAAAAAAAGAGATTGTGATTCAAAGGGGGGGGGGGGGTATTTGAAAGGGACCTAATTGAAATTATTGTACATTTGTGAAGTAGTTAAATGATGTTCAAAAATGATTTGTCCTTTATTGAATTTCATCTTCATTAATTCACACCAATGCTAGACTTTGTCTAGAAATGCACTTTTAAGAGAAGATTGGCCAGTTTTCCAAATGTTTCTGGAACTGTTAGTTGATAGATTACCTATGGAATTCTTTCAAGTCTCAAAATAGGGTTCATTTCCCCTTTCTGATATAGTGTCAGGGCTTAATTTTATTGCAAGACTCTTATAAAATTGTTCAATTTGTCATTTAGTTGGGTGAAGAGACATTTAACAGTATTCATTCACGAAGTACTCTTTTCACTCTTGCTTTCTAGCTTCATTGGCTAGTTTTTCCTGATCTTTTTATCCCTCTCTTCCAAAAACAAGAGCTTCCTCAGAATGATGGAGACAGAAGCTGGATTACAAGGGACAATAAGAAGCTCAGTCATCAAATATTTATTGGATGCTTTCTATTGCATTTGCTAGTCATTGTGCTTATCTCAAGGGAGATTAGGCAAAAACCAGTCCCTGACCTGAAGTAACACACATTCTAAAGAGGAAGGTGATGGGCAGAGAAAACTGAAAGATTAGACCTCTCACTTTACAAATTGACATTTCACAAAGTTTACTTTACATAAAGAATTTTGAAAGAGAAGAGGGATCCAAATATTTCAAAATTTTTAAATTTCAAAGACTAGATAAGGATGATATTGCTTTCTGCTGTAAGATATATGAGGGGAGGAAAAGAATCACTGTCCAAATATCTCTTAAAAGCTTCAGAAAAATGTTTGAGTGGGTGAGGAAGGAGCAATATACTGTGCATATATGTTAATGTTACTGCACAATACTGTGCATACTTTATTATTAACTTTACCTTTCATTATATAATTCTTATCATGTTATGGTATTTAATATGACTATTTTAGTACACTTTATGACTTGTGTAAAGGTATTATATTGTCTATGTCTTTGTTATATAGATTAAGTGAAGTGGATGGGGTATAGGCAAATTCTCATTACATACAAATCATTTCATGTTGAGGTCTGTGAAATGGTCTACTTTTGTCAAGTGAGAACTGTAATCTCAAAGAAAAAGCAGTAGCATTGAATGGGAAGTGGGAACTGGGAAAGGATTCTTTTTTTTTCCATAGAAAGATAGGGAAACTAGAAAGCATAAAGAGTAAGAACATGATAGAATAGTTGGTTAAAAGAAAAAGGTAGGAATTGAGATGGGTGGGTGAAGATGGAATGTTGTGTGTAAGGAATGAAAGAAAAGACCACTGTCACTGGAGAAGAGTATTAAATTTTTTATATTGAAGTATAAAAGTTCCAGAAAAATAGAAAAAGTCTAGGTGATAAAAGACACTGAAAATCAATTAGAGGAGTTTAAATTTGATTGTGGAGGTAATAAGGAAGGAGCCACTGAACATTATTGCAAGAGGTAAAGAGACTTGGTTTTCTTCCAAAATTTTTTTAATGAAGTGATCTTTTATATTCAGGTTACATATTCATTTTGAATTTATTGTGGAATAATTGAGCAAGAAGTTGCTCTAAATTTAATTTCTGCCAGAATACTTTCCAGTTTTCTCAGCAGTTATTGTCAGACAAGGAATTTCTTTGCTCTTTTTTTAATCTATCAAGCATTGAGTTGTGATACTCGATTACTTCCATTTTTGCTTTTCTATTCTAGTGATTGATTTTTCTTTTTTAAAACTAGTATTGAATAATTTTGATGACTGCTGATTTCTATTATAGAGTTTCAGTAATGAAATGTTTCTTTCATTTGACCTTTTCTTTTTTTTAATTATTTCCATTTTGTTCTTCTAAATGATTCCCCCCCCTTCTATTTCTAAAAAAAATCCCCTGGGTAATTTAATTGATATTGCATTAAATTTATAAATTTTGGATTACTGTTGCTTTAGTAAAATGACAAAGTCCAATGGTGATTATTACTATATTTCTAGTTGTCTATTTTTAATTTTTTAAAAAAGTCTTCTGTAGTTTTATTCGTTTTTATTATGTATAAGCAGAGGTTAGTTCCCAAATAGTATATACATTTTGTAATCATTTTCCATGGAATTCTATTTCTTCTTTATTTTATTAACTATTTTCTGGATATGGTTATGTAGTCTCAGAGAATTTTGTTAAAATTTTTGTGAGAATTTTGTAATTTTTTATTTCAATATTAATAAGTGGAATGATTACTCATGAAAATTGATTAAAATTGATTTTTTTTATACTTTGTCTTTCTCTGGCTCATTTATAAAACCATACTTGTGTCATAAAAAATTAACAAGTTCTATCTTTGGTTTTGATAATTATTTTAATGGACTAGATATTCATCATCTTTAAAATGCTTGATGGAATTCAATTGCAAATCAATGTGATTTGGGGACTCTTTCCTTGGCAGTCCACTTAGGTTTGGTTTATTCTTTTTATAGTATTGGATTATTTAAGATTCCTATTTCTTGATTTGTTGATTTGAGTAATTAAATTGCTTTTATCTATTTACCATTTTATTTTAAATTCTCAGATTTGCTATGATTTGTTTTTATTAATTTTTTCAAAAATCCATTAACTTCTCTGACAGGTTATCACCTTTTTCTTTAATTTTGTTAATTTGATTTTTATTTTTTCTTGATCAGTTTTATTATTTTTTGTTAATCTTTTCTGAAGCCAACAAGAAAACAGTGGTTTTTATTTTTGAGTTTCTTTTCTAAGGTTACCAGTGGTTTATTTTCTAATCTTTTAAAACTGCATGTTTGATTTCTTTCTCTATTTTGTTCATATAATTTTTCAGAGAAATTGATTTTCTTCTGAGGATTGCTTTATCTGCATTCCAAAAGTTTTAATGTGTTGTTTCATTGTTTTCATCATCTTTAATATACATTTCTATTTCTGAGGCTATTAAAAAAAAGAACTAAAACCCTTGTTTTAAGTATTTCATAATCTAATGGAGGAAATAACATGAAACAACTTTGTAAATAAAAGATTCACACAGTGTAATTTGGAGGTAATAACAAAGGGAAGGCATCATCAGTGGTGGGATATGAAAGTTAGAACAAGCATTGAGTTGAATCTAGAAAGGTGTCAGGAAAATTCGGTATAGAATAAATTGGAAAGGATAGAATTCTTGGCAACCGGGATGTTTGTAAAATACCCAATGAAAATATCTAGTGAATACACCCAGAATTAGGAGATGGAGTGTCATGTATAAGTACCAGCAAGAAGGCTACCGCCTCTTCATCATAGAGTAAGCAAAACGAGTAAAATAATGAATTTTGAAGCCAGTAAAATATAAGAATCATAGGAAGAACTAGGAAGGAACCAGGTTCTGATGGAGCATTTCATATTTGATGATGGAGGTAATAGAGAGCCAATACAGTTTGTGGAATAGTGAAGTAGTGAAGTGATATGGTGAGACTTGGGCTTTAAGATAATCAATCTGTATGTAATTGTTCAATAATGTTTATTAAATATTTATTACATTCCAGGTACATTCCTGATGCTGGGAATACAAAAATGAAAAAAGAAAGATAATTCCTGTCCTTTAAGAGCATACATTTTAATTAGAGAGGACACCTCTATACATATATGCACTAGTTAGCAAATATAACTTTACTATTTGTTTTTATTTTTCTTTAAGCTCTTTTAGCTTTATCACTTTTGTTTTTGCCTCTTCTGAGATGATGTTGTAACTCCTGTGTCTTTAGAACCACCTCAAGCAAAATGTATTTTATTCTGCTCCCTTTTTGCTTTTAATAAATTTTGCATGCAGCATATAACAGATTGTTGACTGCCTTACTAATTTCTTTTTTAATTTTTCTTGGAGAATTTAATGTTTTCATTTATCAACTTCATGCTTATAACTATTAGCTTATAACTATCAACTTCATGCTTTCTTTCATTTATTTAAATATAGACAATATATGCATGCATATATTGTCATCTCTATTTTTTTCTCTACATCTTCTTTTAACTTTTTCCTCCCTCCTCTTTTATGTCAGAACTTCATCTCTGCTTTTTGTTTTGCTTACACTATTCCTAACCCTATCTCCACTCTCTATTTCTCCCTTCTTCCCATTACTGTGTCCAATTCCAGAATATTTGAATTTACATTTATTGAACACTTTTCTTTCTTAGTTCAGCCTCTCTGACCCTACCATTTCATTAATTCTGCTGTTAGATTATAATTTGTAATGTCCCTTCTAAGAAATTTTGTTTTTCTTCCACTACTTTTTACTCTTACTCTTTCATGGATTCTCCAGAATTTATTCCTAGGAATTTTCTACAAAAGAATTAAGGTTCAATAAAAATGATTCTGTACTCTAATTTTAGAATGATGGAAAGAGCTTAAATCTGCTATTTTTCATTTGTATTATAGCTTTTGTTAAACTACTATCCCTTTAAACTTATTCTAACCTCTTCTGCATGCTCTTCAGTATTTGGTCTTATTGCATGTTTGCTTTTCTATATTGATTTTATTAGGATTTTATTCAGTGAAATGAATAACTACAGTTATTTTGAATGGTGTTGTATTAAATGTATTGATTGATTTTGTGAGTATTGTAATTTTTATTATATTATTTCTACTCATCCATGAACATTGGATAATTTTACATTTATTTTTGGTCCTTTCAGTTACCATGGTTTCATAATTGTCTATATGTATGTATATATGGATATGTATTTTATATACATTAATTCCCAAGTATTTTATGGCTTTTGTTATCAAAAATGGAGTTTTCTTGTTATATTTTATTTATAATTATTGTTGTTCCTTGGTCAAGGAAATGATTTTTTGTTGACTGTTCAAATTTGCTGAACTCACTTGTCTTCATATAAATTTTGTTTGAAGCCAAAATTATATAAACACATGTTATCATCTATAAAATTTCATATTTGAGCTTACTTACAATGTCATTTAATAGCTTTTCCTTGAGTTTTTAATTGTTGGAATTTCAAGTAGTAAATCAAAGTCTTAATAGTTGTCATTTCTTTATTGTATGTATGCTTAGAGATAGTGCTTCTAAATTTTTATCTTATTTTTATGTTAGTTCTCAATATAAGGTAACTATCTGTACAATTCTGAGAAAAAGTTTCTATTTTCATCCTTTTTTAGTCTTTTAACATTAGAATGTATTTTTTCATCTTTATTAATATAATAATTTGTGAGCTATTTTTGTCTACACATTGTATTACATCAATAGCATTTGTGGCATAATATCAATGTATAATAGAATTTTATTAGCTAATATTTCATTCAATATTTTTGCCTCTATATTTATTAGGGATATAGGCCGTAATTTTCTTTTAATGTTATCTTAGGTTAAGATCAACAATGTATTTGTGTCATAAAAATAATAGATAACATATCATTTTCCTCTTTAATTATGAAGAATATGTACATTATAGGTATGATCCATTTTTGTAGTATTTGAAATAAATCTATGGTAAAGCTATCTAGGCCAGTTGGTTATTAAAAGGAGAAATTCCTTAATGGCTTGTCTTATTTGTTTCTTTTAGATTAGCTTTATTTAAACATTGTATTTTGTATTATATTGTGAAATTTTTATTATTTAAAAATTTTCGTCTAGTTCCTTTAAGGACCTTAATTTTTTAAAAAGAACTATAGGTGTATATAAACAGAAATACCTAAGCATTTTCTTTTTGTACTTTTGTAGATTTCCATTTGTACTTTCCTTTTTTTTTTTTTTTTTTTTTTTTTTTTTTTAGGTTTTTGCAAGGCAAACAGGGTTAAGGGTTAAGTGGCTTGCCCAAGGCCACACAGCTAGGCAATTACTAAGTGTCTGAGTCCCGATTTGAACCCAGGGACTCCTGACTCCAGGGCTGGTGGTTCATCCACTATGCCACCTAGCTGCCCCTGTACTTTCTTTTAATAACTAATTTTGCTAATGTATTTTCTGTTTTATTGATCTATTCAAACAACTTTTGGCTTATCATCATCAATTATTCTTTAATTTTCTATTTTTTTTTGCTTTAAACTTTATTCTACCTGATTTTACTTTTCCTTTTTTTATTTTTTCTGTTCTCTATTGCTTATATTAGTATAATTTGTTCTTTTTTCTCCTTTTTAATATGGAATAAATCAATGCCTTTGTTCTATAAATTTTACCTAAAACAGGCTTAAATAGCCCACTGATTTAGATCATTTCAAAAAATATTTGACAATTATTTTCCTATTGTCTTTCTTAACTTAAATATTGTTTAATTGTTTTTCATCTCCCCTGTTGTCTTGTACCTTTTCTCATGTTTTTGTTATTTAATTCCTTCTCTATTGCTGGGTGGCCTGGAAGTATAAAATGTATAATTTTTTATTATAATCAATCCTTTCTGTGATTACTTTGCATGTGTGTTCTGTGTACATTCAAAAAGAATGTAGCTTCTCTATTCCTATAGTTTTCTTCATCTATTGTAAATGTGAACTTATGAAGTAAACAGCTCAGGTCTTTTATTTGATTTCACATTCTACTATAAGAGTATTGATGGTTTACTGTTCTCCAATGTTACTATATTTTTTGAATATTTCTGCTTATCTCTTGACATTTCTTTATTAATTAACTGTCAAATTATTGGTGCACATACTGTCAAATTATTGGTGCATATAAATTCAGAATTGTAGCAAATCTGTTATTCATTATTCATTTGACCATTATATGATGCAACATATATGTTCATTGACTTGTCTTTTGGTAGTTTAGCACATAGGATCAGATTTAGAACTAGAAAAGACCATAATGTCATCTAGTCCAACCTACTGATTTTATGGAAAAGGAAAGAGGTGAAATTACTTGCCCAAAGTCAAACATTTTAAGTGGTAGAATTAGTAATTGAACTCGGTTCCTTGAATTTCAAGGTTAGCCCTATTTTCACTGAACTGTATTTTTTTCTACCCCATCTATTGATGTTTTAGTTTTGTCACTTAGTGGAGAGTCCCAGTTCTGGACTCCCTTATCCTTTCCCCAGGCCAGTGTTGGAGGGAGGGAGACAAGGATTACAAAGGAGACAAAGTACTCCATCAAGATCTTCAAGTGCTCCATTTATTCACCAAAACACCAGTGCCTAAATACCTTTCCAGTCTCTAATCCACTCCCACTCCTGTGGCACTTAGTAAGATTCTGGTGTTCAAGGACATCAGGTGAAGATAATTCACAATACTCCCATACATAATGGTTCCCAACAACTTAGAAGCATTTTTTCTTTTTGATTTTGAGAATTACAAATTTTTTTACTAGGTTATAATATTGTTGAGTTTTTCGATTGGGTTGTGAAGTGGATAGAGCATCAGACCTGGAGTCAGGAAGACCTGAGTTCAAATCTAACCTCTGACACTAGTTTTTTTGATGCTGGGCAAGTCACTTAACCTGTTTCTGCCTCAGTTTACTTATCTGTAAAATTTTGGGGGATAATTAATAACACCTACTTCTCCAGGTTATTGGGAAGATCAAATGTCACCATAACTATAAAAGTACTTAGCACCATACCTGGCCCATAATAAATGCTATTTAAACATTAGCCATTATTAGCTATTATTCTACTGTTATTGGATGGAGGAATGGTAACTCAATAATTGAATCTTCTGTTTCAGGGTCTCAGTACAGTAAGTCTTTCATCAGACTTAGGGATAGGGGAGGAACTAGGTTTGTCAAGTGGCAGTGTTGGTGGAGAAGCAAATAATTCCTTTAGTGTTTGATGAAAAGTAGGTGTGTGTGTATGTGTGTGTGTGTGTGTGTGTGTGTGTGTGTGTGTGTGTGTGTGTGTGTGTGTGTGTGTGTGTGTGTACTAAGGGCAGGAATCGTCTATGTAGGTTGAATGTCTCAACCTTAAATGGAACAGGGTCTTGAAGGAGTTGGTAGGGTAGAGGAAAAGGATGGAGGCCTTTGTTCTGAGCTTTCTGGAGAGTAGAGAAGGGACCAAGGAGCAGAGAGGCTTTACTACCCAAAATTACACTCTTGAGGATGGCTTCTGTCAGCCATCCTGGTCTGGAATCTCTTAATTACTTTTTTTTTTTTAGGTTTTTGCAAGGCAAATGGGGTTAAGTGGCTTGTCCAAGGCCACATAGCTAGGTAATTATTAAGTGTCTGAGACCAGATTTGAACCCAGGTACTCCTGACTCCAGGGCTGGTGCTTTATCCACTGCCACCTAGCTGCCCCTCTTAATTACTTTCCAAACATCTGAGGATAATGGTGTCCACATACTACCTTACTTTAAATTGTGAATTTATCCCTTGTAGTTCTTCGTTGGCAGCATTCATTATAATCACTAATGCCAACATATTTAATGCCTTTATTTTTTAAAGAAAAATAAATTGATATGTAGCATCACATTTTATTCTCAAACATTTGTAAGGTATGTTACTTGATACAAGGTATAGGTTCGTTTTACAGGTAATAGAATGAATATAACTTTTGACTTGGACAAGGTCATAAAATCTGTGATGCATCTATGATTAGATGGAGGTCACCTGATTCCTAACATTGGATAATTTCTATTTGGATTAAGTTTCCTAAACTTCTATTTCCATAGAGTACTATTGGAATTGAAATAGTTCAACAGAACCCAAAAATGTTCTTCTAGGGCTGGGATGGGGAACCTTTTTTTCTGCCAAAAGCCATTTGTATACTTATTGGGCTTTATTTGGTCAAAATTTTAACTAATTCACCCCTAAAAAGCACTAGATTTATTGAATTCCTAGTCCTACCAGTGGTTGCCTTGGCAAGGCCAAACCAATATGGCCCATGGGCCAGAGATTCCTGGAGATGTTGGCAGAATGGAATCACTTCCCATAACTTCCAATGTTTTGAGGATCAAATGAGATAATATGTGTGAAGTGCTTTGTAAACTTTAAAGCCCCTTTTTCTTGTTTAGTCATTCAGTTGAGTCTGATTCTTCTTAACCCTATTTGGAAATTTCTTGGGAAAAGGTACCAGAATAGTTAGTCATTTCCTTCTACAGCTCATTTTATAGATGAGGAAACTGAGGCAAATAAGGTTAAGCAACTTGCTCCGGATCACATAACTGGTAAGTGTCAGAGGTTGGATTTGAACCTCACAAAAATGAATCTTCTCAATTCTAGGTCCTGTATTCTGTCTACTGTACCACCTAACTGCCTTAAATCCTATGTCAAGTTAACATTGTTGTCATCATCATCATCATCATCATCATCTACTACCTACATAGCAATCATTTTTTATAGGAATGTTAGCCTAGGGCATCCAGGTAAAGCAATAGACAGAGGTCCTGGGGGCAAGAAAGCCTGGCTTGGAATTACTCTCTGTATAGCCCTGGGCAAGTTACAAAACCCTATTTGCCTCAGTTTCCTTACCTGTAAAGTGAGTTAGAGAAGAAAATGATAAACCACCTTATCTCTTTGCCAAATGAAATCATGAAGAGTCAAGCACAAATGAAAGACTGAGCAGTATTAGCCTGTTAAAGCAGGAGAATGTTGTAAATAAAGTTGGCCTAGATTTCATTAAGTGTTTGACAAAGTCTCTCATGCTGTTCATAGATTGAAAAATATCCCTAGCATTGAAGGTTTTTCCACATCATTTGTGTTCTACTTGGACCACCAGGACTCCAAACTGGATTTCCCCAAACACAGCTTGAGAAAAGCTGCAATAGGCTGCACTAGCTCACGTTTTAATCTGACTTCTGTCCCTGCCGTGCATAAAATAATCAGATAATTGCAAACAGAAGAGATTTATTTAGGGTAGAAAGGAGTGGATTCAGGCACAGTTATATAGTTATCATCATAATAAATCATATTTGTATAATGCTTTTAAGTTTTCACAGTGATTTCACATCTATTATCCTATCGCTGTGTGTCATTGTTAAAGTAATCAAATGAAGGGGAGAAAAAACCAATAAATGTTAAAAGTAGCTTTAATAGAATTCACAAAATGGGATTGGAGGGCACAGAAATAAAGGCAAGGAAGATTAGAAAGAATGATTAAAAATATCTCTATATGACAGGAAGACAATGGGAGGGGTAATGAGAAGGCGTCCTGTCATCCTCTTATTTAGTTGTTTTTCAGTCATGTTTGTCTCTGAGACTCCATTTGGGGTTTTCTTGACAAAGATACTGGAGAGGTTTGCCATTTCCTTCTCCAGCTTATTTTACATATGAAGAAACTGAGGCAAATAGTGTTGAGTGACTTGGCCAGGGTCACACACACACACTAGCAAGTATCTGAGATCACATTTGAACACAGATCTTCCTGATCCAGTCCTGGAACTCTATCTATTGGGCTGCTCTTCCTGGGCCATGACATGCTGGGGTAAACTCTAGTCATTTGTTGGGAAAATAATTATATATGACTTGCAAAACTGGATCAAAGAATATAAAAATATAAAATTCAGTAATAATACATTATAAAACTAGTCAACAATCAACATTTCCTATTCTTTCCAGATAGATCCCACATTGCTTCCCCTCATATTTGCTGTTCCCATCTATCGGCTTACTTCTCCCAGGATGCAGCATTTCATCTCCTCACTCCCTTATTCCTGTCTCCAAGTCCTGCCTTTGGGATGTCTTCACTGTGTTTACCCTAGCAAGTCACTTGATCTCTCAATGTTTAGGGCATTCTCTAAGACTAAATTTTTCCTTTGGCAAAATATATCTTCCCACCCAGAGTTTCCTGCTCTGGGGTAATCTCAGATCTCAACAACAGCAGGAACAAAATAAAAACAAAAAAACTCCTCTAGTTTGCACATGCTTGTAGTTGGTGCTGTTGCTTACTCCAGTAGAATATAAGTTCTAAGAATCTTTTATTTCTGTCCATTTATCTCTAGGGTCCACTACAAAGGCTGACTTATAGTAAATGCTTGTTGAATGGAGTGCAATTAGAAGGCTCCTATAGCCTGTATCTGATCCTTGACTTCTATTTAAATGACTCTATTTAAATGGTTTTTTTTATAAAATTAAATTTTTGGCAATTCAAATTTGTAAATAAAAAGATTACCAACAATAAGACAAAGGTAGTCATATAACAAAGTAAATAGAACAGTAGGCTTGGAATCACTATGAGTCTTCAAGAGTTCAAATTCTCCCTCACTAGCTGTGTGTTTTTGGGCAAACTTAATCTTGTTTGCCTCAGTTTTCTTATCTGTAAAATGAGCTGGAGAAGGAAATGGCAAGTATCATTGCCAAGAAAACCTCAAATAGGATCTCAAAGAGCTTGATATGACTGAAACAACTCAAACAACAATGAAGACACTTCTTTTGATTTCCTAGCGGCTTCTTGATTGTGTGCTTTACTTTGAGATAATATTTTCAGTAACAGGGATAGAGATAAGTTCCCAAAAGGTGAATTTTAGGAAATGTTACTATTGGAAGTGATAGGAGAGTCTAGATTTTTCAAGGTTGGACTGGACTGGGGAATGGGATAGGGCTTCCACGCTCACTAGGTGATGGGTCAGGAAAGCATTTTACTGAATTGAGTGGGGATAGAGGGATGGAGTTGCAGGATAAATTGCCAAACTAAACAAATGTGTTTGTGTGTGTGTGTGTGTGTGTGTGTGTGTGTGTGTGTGTGTGTCTGCATGTATATGTTGATTGGGGGAGACAGGGGCAAAAGAGGAGATAAATTATGACTAGTTGTTAGAATATAAGAGGGGTGTGATGGGGAAAACAGGGGATAGGAATAAGTGGAGCATGAATCATCTAAAATTTTTCTGTTCCATCTCTGGCTGTCTTTCCTTCTCTCTAGTATTCTTCCTTTATTTTTCACTCTCCATGTCTTTCTGGGTTTACTGATTTATTCTATCTACTGCTTTCCCCTTAAAATGATCATAATATGATTCTTAAAAATATCTTTCTAAAAGAAATAACTGATTAATTGCTCCTCTCTTATTGTGAAAAGTGGATGATGAAAACATTTGTTTTTCTCTAAAAGAAAGCAAACCCAAAACTTGAAAACTGAAGCTTAATAATATCTTGAGTAGAGAAAATTTAATTTCTAAACATTAAACTAGCAACTACTCAAACCACTCATGGTAAATATTTTATTAATTCTCTTTTAGCCTTCTCTATAAAATGAATTATTGATTGATTTTAAATAAGCTTTTAAAAGTAAATAAGATTCTCTTCTGTATTTTGAATTATAGCTAGTACTTTAAAAATAAATTAGCAGAAGGAAGTCTATATATCACAGGTTTAAAGCAAATACATTTTAAAGAACAGAACCAATGAATGAATAAAATAATTATCTTCTGTTTATTTTTAAGGTTGCACATATATGTATGTACCTTTCTGCATACTTCTACAAAATATGTCCCACAAATTAAAAATAAAACTGAATTATTCTGTAGCTGAAATATTTATTATGAAAAATATAATGTGATTTATACCAATATGGAACAATTATGTAGAAACTACATTTCCTTAATTCTACAGTTACTATGGTAATCAGTACTCACTGTCATTCAATTACAAATATAAAATATCATAGGAACAAGAAAATATAATTCATTAATGCTAAGTTGTATTACCTATTATAACCATATTCATATAATTTATTTGTGTTCAAAGAGCTTTACATTTGAAACTGGGGCATCTGAGATCTAGGTCTACCACAACTGTCTCTGAATATCATTGAGTGAACCAAGTAATTTCCCTTTGTCTCAGTTTCTCATGTCATTATAGTGAAGATGCTAATACCTATTCTCCCTATTTTAGAACTATGAGGATAAGATAAACTATAACATTAAAGATATGGTAGTACATTTTTAAAAAAAATTACCAAGATACTGTAAAGGGTAGAGAGCTGGTCTCAAAATTCAAGAAGAGGTGGGGTGGGGCAGCTAGGTGGGTAGAGTGGGTAGATTGGGTAGAGCCCCAGCCCTGGAGTCAGGAGAATCTGAGTTCAAATCTGATCTCAGATACTTAATAAATGCCTAGCTGTGTGATCTTGGGCAAGTCACTTAATCCCATTGCCTTAAATAAATAAAATTGAAAAAAAGAAGAAGAGGTGGGGTCACATCCTTCCTCTAACATTGACTTTGGGCCCTGGATTAGTCACTTATCCTCCAGGCAAATCTCATAGATTATCATTTGTATGGTGGGTACCACTGTGTATTAGTAGAGTGAATGTAATTAAAAGGAATACAAAAATGCCTGATTCTCAGGGTTTTTTTAATCTTTTATAAAAACATTTCATTTGTCAGGAGAGGAAGTGGAATATATTTAATAGTTCAAATCCTGTCTGTCACATAAAACAAATATCTATATTTATTTTAGTTATAAAACCAAGTTAGTGAAACATCATATGACATTTCTTTTAAACTATTAGTTTTTATCTTAGTTCTCCCCATTATATATGGGAGTTTACTTTTAGAATGAAATGCCAACTTTTCCTTTTTTTCCGGCATTGCTATTATTTTTCATCTTTGTTAAATATGTTTGAATTAGTAAACATGGATATATTTTAGTGACCTTTATTTTCTTTTCATTTTTATTTACATTTTCAGGCAAATTTTGAAATTTTTCTTTTACTTTTAAAATAGATTATGTGCTTTTTTTGATATATATTAAATATTGATTATAATTGATAATAATAATTTTATTTGTCAATTTCAAGTTAATTTTCTTTTGCTTGTGGTTATCTTTTCAGTTGCAGATTTTTGTTGCCTAGCCTTCTAGGTCCTCTTTGTTTTTGAAGTAAATTCTGTCTGTCTCTCTCTCTCTCTCTCTCTCTCTCTCTCTCTCTCTGTCTTTCTATCTTCTTAACCAGTATGATCATTTTTGAAGATTATATGATCCAGAGTTACAAGGCTATGGGGTAGAATAATTCTGATAGGCAAGGGAGAAGGTTGCCTTGTATAGTATACTTGGTTTGTTGACATGGTCCTTTTCATTACCAAACAATAACAACTAGCTAATATTTCTTTAAAAGTTTTTCATTTATATATGTATGCATATATATGTGTGTTTATATGTACAAACATATATTAATATGTACACATACATATATCTTCTATATCTAAATTCATCTCCATCTCCATCTACATAATTTTATTCTGCATCAACATTTTCTCTTTGCTATTTTTGGAGAAGTATGATGTTCTGATTTTTTAAATGAAATTTTCTCTTTCTTGATGTTTGGAGATATGACTTAGTGAATTACAATTTTGGTTTCTTTGTGCTGATAGCCTATATATTCTCTCTATTAGCATATTGTTGTCTGATCCTGTCAGTTCTGAAAAATTTTTAATTAGGCATCTGAAACAATGTCTAGCTTTCTCTTTTTTCCCTTCAAAAGGGTTCTATTTCACAAAATTATAATAAACTACTATGTCAATTATCTAAGAATTTTATCATTGAGTCTTTTATGTTAATATAATTTTTTATTCTTTTTTTGGGGGGGGGAATGTGAGTGGTACAGGGTAAGCCTAGCAAACACATCCTAGATGGTGGAGTAGGGATGTTGTACAGAGTATTGTTCTGGTGGAATCCTCTTGTCAGTCTCAAAGGTGAAAATAGATCCAATGGGTAGGAATAAGGAACCTCTTTAAATTTGTTTCTTTGTCTTCGATCAGGAAATAGGTAATGCTTTCAGCTTTAAGGGCCAGAAGATCATATCCATGTTATAAAGGGGGAAGAGGAGTTGTGGGAAAGAAATCTTACTGTTTTTAGTAAGGTGGCAAGAATAAAAGTGTGGGAATAAACAGTGAGAATATCTTTTATATTAAGCATTCCTTAAGGTGAATGAGTGCGGGGTTGGTGTTGAGAAATGGAGAGATATGATAGGAATGGAATTCTAATACTTTGTCTTTTGGTATCTTTGTCATGTTCTGTTCCCTTCTACATATGACTTATGGGTTGGTCTTTGAGAGTAGTTACTATAATCATATCATTAATAAAGGATCATCAGAGATAATACTATACAATATGCTATTCTAGAAGTCACTTTTAAAGAATGTGATGAATAGGTAGTAATCTCTCTCTCTCTCTCTCTCTCTCTCTCTCTCTCTCTCTCTCTCTCTCTCTCTCTCTCTCTCTCTCTCTCTCTCCTATTCATGATACTGTAATGGGTGGTAGAGAGTCCACAGAACCATCACAAATTATCAGTGCCCTCAAATAATTTACAGTCTGCATGGAAGCAAGTATGTTACAAAGAAAAGTAGTAGCTAGCATTTTATATAATATTTTTCATATGATCATCTCAGCAAACAAACCTGTGAGGTAGGTGCTATTATCTCTAATTTAGAGATGAGGAAATTAAAATTGAAAGAAATTCATCTAAGAAAAGATTTGAACTCAGGCATTCTAGACTCCAAGACCAGTGCTCCATCCACCACACCACCTAGTACCTTCATATATATTAGGGAATGTAATTTTGGAAAAAAAGACAAATAAATAATAATCACCAACCAATAATATAAGAAAATACAAATGCTAGTTTTTTTGGTTTAACATGAAGTGAGATGAAAATACAAGATTTAATTGTATTAGATATGCTGTACTAAAAGGGGTACTGTAATAATTAGATCAGATCCCTGATTCAAATAATCATATATCTAGTAATAAATGTGAACTTCTTCATATCTCTAGCCTTTTCTCTAAGGACTGAAGGGAGTGGGTGAGCAGGACAGCGAAGAAGACAAGAATGAATACATTAAATGAATATCATACTTTAGAAATTTACATAGTGAAACCTATTGGTTTCATTGTAATATTTTTTGGCAGCTGTCAAGATTTCCTGAGGATAAAGTTGAATGATTTCAATGAACATGGGTTAAATATGAATGAGTCTACTTATTAGGCAAAATGACTTGAGGGATTCTAATATCATGGAAACCAAATGTAGCTTCTAATACCTTTGATAGTGTTTGTATGTCAAAATGTGATACTTCATTTATTATATAATTTATGTATTATAAATAAAATATGCTGTCAATGAACTAATAAAAGAATTAGAATACATTGAGTACAACATTGCACTGAGTATCAGGATAATTTTTCTCTATTATAAGAACTAATTAAATGACATTCATAAGATACTTTGAGATCTTTTATGTTAGAATTTAGGGAAGGGAGTTACCTGATTAATTTCATTGACCAGAGCCTAACATAAGATTTATATATTTTTTTTACCCCCAAGGATCATTTTTGGAAATTTTGTTGTCACTGATTATAATTTTCTGTTTCAAAATTTTCCTAGCAAAAATTTGTAATATATAAAACAGTTTCCAGAATAACAAATCATTATTTCTGTTTATAGTATGTTAAGGAACTGAGAAAGCAATTAAAAGTGCTGGGTACATGTGCTGTAATTTTCAACAGATTTAATGAGATGTGAAATAGAATATAGAGGGTATGAGTTATATATCTAATGAAGCCAAATATTCGTAAATATTCGTAATATCCCTTATTGTGGTGAGCATTTATGGCAATATCTTTTTATCACTTGTTATAAGATTTAGTAAATCTATAAATAATCAATCACTCATGTATCAATTTAATGGTAAATTAGATATCAGAGTAGATATTCTTCTTATCTACCTCCAGTTAATACCATTTCTGTCCCCCCCTTCCCCCAAATCACCAAACAAGTTGCAATACATCTTTCCCATCTTAGGGTTGATAGAATGATGGGATGTCTTAGCCCCACTGTTGTGGTATTATTTTTGTACTATAAATTTTTGTTCATAGGAACAAACTCCAAAAATGTGGAATAATTTTAGAATGAAATTTATCACATCTTTGAGTAGAGAACTGGAAAGAAGGTGACTCTTTTCACAGATCTCTGTAAAGTTGTTAGATAGATTTTAGACAGGGATGTAAGGACATTTACCTGACTAGTCTCACTTGGCAGTAGATAGTGAAGGACAGTTTGATATACATACACACATATACATATAAATATGTATGTGTGTATACAATGCAAACACATGTGTACACACACACACACACACACACATTTAAATTGGCATGTAATTAGCTATTTTGAGAAATCTAAAACAAAAGGTTTAGATTCATCCTAAACAAGACTTGAGGGAACCCAAAATAAGCACGGTGGGGGTGGGGTGGGGGGTGTCTAAATGTTCCTTAAGATCTATTTATCCCTGGGGTGTCTCTGCCATCATCTTTACCTCTTTAAGTAAACTCTTTTGGGTTAGACAATTTTCTAGCCTCACAATAGCTAGGTTAATAGGTTAATATTAATAAAATGATAAATAAATAATAACATAATATCCAACATAGAAATTTTAATTGAAGGTCTTTGCTCCTCTACTTAGGTATTCCTGTACTCTTTATTAATACTTTTTTATCAGCATTTCCACCTGAGAAATTTTAGTTTCACAGAGTATATCTTACCTTAGGAGAAGTATTTCTCATTGTAGTGAATAGTATAGCCTAGCATACCTGCTTCTAGATTCCTTAATATGAGAAACACAATCCAGAAATTTCCTCACCAAACTGTCTTAAAGACATATACATACATATGGTATATTTTCTGTTTATATGATATTTTTGCTACTTTTTTTGCTACTTTTACATCAATAATCATTAATGATATTGTCCAGACTTTTCTTAGAGTTGTTTGATACTGGAATTTTTGGTGTTTGTGTGTGTGTGTGTGTGTGTGTGTGTGTGCCCACATATGTATACATCTACTCCAAAGACATATAAATATAAGAACATATATATAAATATATGAAAATATATAATATATAATAATATATAAACTATATGTAACATTTTCTTTTAATTCTAATTGAACTGATTTTATTCATTTTTCAGTTTAAAAAATTTATATGTTCAAAATTGTCTATTAGTGGATAGACAGCTGACTTAGAAGCCAGGAAGACCTGTCCACTTCTGACATCTACTAACCATGTGACCCTGGGCAAGTCACTTAATGTCTCAGTGTTTTAGGCATTATTATACCTTCTAGGTAGGTTTTTTTTAAAACTTAGTTATACTTTCTAGCAATGAAATCAAATTTCTAGTGCCTATAAGCTCTGAAAATTTATGTAATCAAAATTGTTTATTTTTTATTTCATAAGTTCCTCTCTCCTGAATTTACTTTCTCCCATTTTTTAGGGTGTGAACTTTTTTGTTTAGATCATATGTGCATTTAAAATTTATTAAATAATATATGTTATACTGATCCAAATCAGTAATCTTTCCTGTTAAGTAAAATTAGCATTTCCCATGAAAATTAAAAAATTTTTAGTTTGTGGAAAAAACATTAGAATGCTTCTTCTCTGTCTTGATTATATAATCCATTTCATCCAATGCTATTTTTTTAAAACTGGTGATATTTCTTTAGAATATAATTTGACATCTGGTGATGCTATTCTCATTCCTATTTTTAAAATTATTTCCCTTGATAATTTTTACCTACTATTCTCTTATAAATATAGATAGGATAGACAACTATCTATAGTATTAGGAAACTATATGTATATATATATATATATATATATACATATATATACATATATATATATATATATAACTATGCTGTCTAATTCTATAAAGTACCCTCATTTAGAAATTGGTTTGCTATAATATTAAATAAGTTGATTACAGTCTGCTGAATCATTTTTCTTATATTGGTGTGCTCCAGTAGAATACAATGACTTTTTCTCCAATTATTTTTCTTTTTTTTTCTTCTAAGTTTTTGCAAGGCAAATGGGGTTAAGTGGCTTGCCCAAGGCTACACAGCTAGGTAATTATTAAGTGTCTGAGACTGGATTTGAACCCAGGTACTCCTGACTCCAGGGCCAGTGCTTTATCCACCGTGCTACCTAGCCGCCCCTTCCAATCATTTTTCCAATTATCTTTTATCATTTATGTGAATACTGTTTTGTACTTATATTTATCTGATTAAATCGTCTTAGTTCCTATATAATTTATGTATTGTATAATTATTTTTGAGGATAGGTCAGCTAGATGGGATAGTGGGTAGAGAGCTAGACTTGGAGTCAAGAGGACCTGAATCTAAATCTTGCCTTAGACATTCCCTAGCTGTGATCCTGGGTTAGTCATTTAACCTTTTTTTTTTTGTGTTAGTATTTTCAGCTGTAAAATGAAGATAATAATAATTAGCATCCACCTTCCAGGATTGTGAAAATAAGATGAGATAATATTTGTGAAGCACTTTGGAAACCTTATCTAAATGGAAACTATTAATAGTAATAATTTATGTAGATTAGGAGAAATTGATTTTTAAATATTTGGTAGAAAACATGTAATAATTTATGTAGATTAGGAGAAATTGATTTTTTAAATATTTGGTAGAAAACATGTAATAATTTATGTAGATTAGGAGAAATTGATTTTTAAATATTTGGTAGAAAACACTTATAAATCAGTCTGGTCCTGGAAAATTTTTCTTTAGGAGTTCCTTTAATGGCTTGCTTCTTTTTGGGTTGATTGTACTTAAATTCTCTTTTGCATGTCCTGGGATTCTATTGATGATGAGTTCATTCTTTGTTTTTGATATTATTTGGTATTTTTCTTTTAAAGTTTCCTGATAAATGATATTTAAGTTTTTTTTTTTATTTCACTGTGCTTTTCTGGGAGACAAATAGTTCTCAGATTGTCTTGTCATGTTTTGCTGTCAAGGAAAATTGGTGTTATAATTTTTTTTTAAATTTTGCTGTTATAATTCTTTGCTTTATTGTTATATTTTCTTACATTATGTCTTTGGCATTCTCTTTTTAACCCCCCCCCCCCCAGCATTTTGTTAAATTCTCCCAATTTATTAAAGTTCTTTATTTTTTGGTTGAAATTTTGATTCTCCCTTTGAAATCTTGAAAGAACTCTAGTTTTTTTCTGTCTTTTTATTTTATTCTTTTTTAAAAGTTTTCCCGTCATTGTGAGAGTTCTTACAGTTGTTTCAGTTTCATTGTTGGGAATCTAGTTGCAATTCTAGTTGCAGTTTTTTTAGCATTACTCCTTTCTTTCTGTGAAGATTTCTTCTGAATCTTTTATTGGATATTATTTCTTCCTTTTTTAGGGTTCTTCCCCCTCCTTCATTGCTTTTGGGATTTGTGTGTAATTTTTCTTACAAGGAATTTTTGTTATCCTTTCAATTTATTTTGCACATCTTTATTTTTACTATAGCCATGACCACTCTGTACCAACATCTTGCTAGAATTTCTCTCTCCTTTTTAAAAATAAAAGTAATATACAGACCCATCTTCAGGGGAAGCAAGTATAATAATAAACATCTATATAGCTTTATAGGTACTGTGCTAAGCAATTTATGAATAATATCTCATTCTATCCACACAACAACCCTGAAAAGTAGGTGCTATTATCCTCATTTGTCAGAAGAAGAAACTGAGGCAAGCAGGGTGAAATGACTTGCCCAGTGACTAAGACTGAAAGAATACTTTTTACTTCCTAACACCCGGTCTAGTATTCTCTCTACTTTGCTCCAGAATAGTCTAAATTATTCATAAAACCTTGATAAAAAGATCCCAGAGACCACCAAGGTTCTCTTATAAAAATAAATGGGAATGGTTATTCAATGAGAGGATACGTTGCAATATGGCAAAAGTTTAATTTTGAAAAGCTTGTCTTCCTTAAATTCACCTTTTTATAATTCCCAACTCTTGTACCTATTTTCAGCCTTTGGAGCCCAGCAGAACATAATTAATTCCTCATCTACACAACAACTCTTCAGATACTTAAAATAGCTATTATGGCCTTGATAGGGTTTTTTAAAAATCATTTCCTCTCCAGGTAATCTAATAATAATATGCCTCTCCTTCACAATTCTTCTATCTCTTCAATCATTTCTCCATCTCCTTTGCTGGTTTTTCATCCAAGTGTACTCAAGGCCCTCTTTTTTGTTACATATTAACTCATTTAGTAATCTAATCAGCTCCCATGCATTCCATTCTCCTCTCTATGCAGATCATTTCCCCATCCATGCTACTGCTCATAGAATGAGAATACATGCTACTCATAGAATGAGTCCTAAGCTCCAGACAGGAAATTTCAGTTCCTTTTTGGGCATCTTGAAATAGATATCCTATATATAGTTCAAAGTCTGACATGTTCAAAGTAAAACTTATCTTCCTCTCCCCCTTCCCCAACTGCCTCCCCCCTCCCCCCACCCCCCCACTCTTCTTCTGGACTTTCCTATTACGGTAGAGATATGAGCATCATTTCAGTCACTCAAACTCACAACCTTGGGGACATCCTTGACTCCTCATTCTCACTCCTCATATTCAGTCTGTTGCTAAATCCTGTTTATGCTTATAGAATCGCTCATGTCCCCTTCTCTCTATTGACACAGTAAGCTCATTAATTTAGGCACAAATTATTTCTTGCCTGGATAATATTTCTCCTCTCATGTATGAACTATCTAACTAGTCTTTTTACCTTAATCTTTCTCTCTCTCTCTCTCTCTCTCTCTCTCTCTCTCTCTCTCTCTCTCTCTCTCTCTCTCTCTTTCTCTCTTCATTCAGCTGATTTTTTTTTTTTAGGGTATATTTGCTTAGTGAGACTCTCTATTACCTTCAGGCTCAAATACAAATTCATCTGTTTGGTATTTAAAGATCTTCATAGCCTCTCTCCCCTTCCTGCCTTTCCATTCTTTTTTACACATAATTTCTCTATAAGGACAGTGTGATATACCCTGACCCACTTGCAGTCCAGGAACATAATATTTCATATCACATCTTTGCACCTGTGCATGGGCTCTTTTGCTATTTCTGGAGTACTCAGCCCCCTCATCTCTACCTCTTAGTTTCTCTTGTCTCCTTCAAGACTTAGATTAAATATTATCTCCCAGAGGGCACCTTTCTTGATATACCAAGTTGTGATAACCTTCTTCAGAATGAGAGTCAATAAACGTTTATAAAGTGCTCACACTGTGTCATGTGGTATACTAGATGTCTCAAATACAAGACAGCACCACCTTCAGGGAGTTCACAATCTAATAGGAAAGGCAATACATACTAAAATTCGAGAGAAAAGACAACATATACAAAGAAACTAAAAAGGAGGGGTGGGGGAAGATTACTTAACAATGGGATAGGATGAAATCTTGCATTCAGGGAAGGAGATAATCTAAGAAGGTGTGAATTTCAGAGTTCATTTTATCTTAGAAAATGATAAATTCCTGAAGATCATGAGTAGGTGAGGTTGTCTGAGATTGGTATTTATCCTTCATTTTTGAAGAAGACCATGATATCCGGGAGGTGATATCTTAATAAGCACATGAATTGGATTTGAGTGAGGGGGGCTGTGCTAAGTCACCAGCCTCACTTTCTCCTCCAGAGACCTTTGGGTCCAGTAGCCTGATATGGATCAGGAGGACTGGAGATGACTCTGAATGTGAGGCAGTCAGAGTTAAGTGATGTCTGAGATTACCTTATTTCTAGAGATATGCAAATTTAATCAAGAGAAGAGTTATAAATAGTTCTCAACCTAGATCCACAATGCAGGAAGATGAGAAATACTGAAAATAGAAATTTCCAGCAAACAAAAAGTGAATAAAGGGCATAACAATAAAAGCACTTAACTAGTTATTTATACATTTTTTCCCCTCCATTAGAATGTAAGCTCCTTGAGGGTAGAGATTATTTTTTAACTTTCTTTATACATACAGAACTGATCATATGCATTATAATATTAATATAACATAACATATTATACATAATTAATATAATATGATAGTATATGATATATGATATAACATAATATAATATATAATAAATACAATATAATATAAATGATGTAATAATAAAAGCTTATCGAACTGATCTTCTGATCCATACTTGACTTCTCCAAGCTAAATGTTCCCATTTTCTTTAATAAAATTCTCATGTGGCATTATTTTAGTATACTACCACCCTAGTCACCTCCTTCTTTTTAGTTCCTAGTTTATCTCAATTTACCTCAATCATAGAGTCCAGAATTGGTCACAATTCTCTGGATTTCACATGACAAGAGAAGAATATGATAGTGAATCATTTCCCTAGCTTCCACTTAATCACTGGAACATATGATCCTACTCACTTTTTTGATTGCTCTGGGACACTTTTGACTCACTGAGCTTGCAGACCCACCTAGCAGCCAATTATTTTTTTACTTGGTTTTTTTTTTTTAGGTTTTTTTTTTTTGGCAAGGCAAATGGGGTTAAGTGGCTTGCCCAAGGCCACACAGCTAGGTAATTATTAAGTGTCTGACACCGGATTTGAACCCAAGTACTCCTGACCCCAGGGCCGGTGCTTTATCCACTGCGCCACCTAGCCACCCATTTTTTTACTTGTTGATGAAATCTATAAGAACTTTTGTTTGTTTCTTCACCTTTTGAAAGATGAAAATATCATTAAAGCTCACCAAGAAATTATGAATTCTTCTACATAAACAGAACTCCAGCATATTCTTTAGATAATGAAAGTTTCTCATCATTTCCTTGTCACATTCTTTGACCAGATTTGCATAATGCCCCATTTCTTTCTTCTTTTTTGTCTAGTTGGTAGTATTGTGTGAAATCAACTTTGGTTCAGTTTTTGCTTCACTTCACTACCAGGCTTCATCCCAGTGGCCCTTGGATTTCCTTATAGCACTACTATGTTTTCTCTCAATCCTGCTCCTTTTAAATAGGGTATAGCTGCCATATTTCAGTTCCAGGTCCCATCAAGTAAGTGTCAGTAATTTCTGTGTTGCCAGATTTACTGTTTTTTTTAGGGTTTTGTTTTTTTGCAAGGCAATGGGGTTAAGTGGCTTGCCCAAGGCCACACAGTTAGGAAATTATAAGTGTCTGAGGCTAGATTTGAACTCAGGTCCTCCTGACTCCAGGGCTGGTGCTCTATCCACTGCACCACCCAGCTGCCCCAAATTTACTATTTTTAATCTCTATTTTACCTTGTTTGTTATTAATGCTTTGTGCTTTTGTGTAGAGACAATTGAAGCTATGGATTTTATTACCAAGTCCCTTCTTGAATGTTTGTTTTTGGTGTATTGTCTGGTTATTTTCAGTACTACTCATTTTCCGACAGTGTGAATCTAGATTGATAAATATTAGATGGTATTCTTCTTATTTCATTCTCTTTGCTTCCTGGATCTGATTATTTTTCTTTTGAAGCTTTTGCCTTCAATTGACATCTGTGATGTTCATACCATTTGAGCTCCAAAGACTTTTTTTCCTTGCTCAAGACTAATCTTTAATTTTGTAGCAATCTCTAGTTTCATTTGTCCATGTATAAATCACTTAATGTGGTTAGTTGTTATCAGGTATGACAGGTCTGTGGTTATTATTCTTCTTTTCCTCTTCCTTTGACTAATCAACTGTTTCTAGTAGTAGAGTAAGCAATCATTGGAAAGCACTGGACCCACAAATTAGAAATAATTATTTGTTTCTATTTGATACTTCTGTAGTTCAGAATTCTGTTGTTTTAACAACCCATACTAATAAAGTACTAACTCTAAAATATACTACTCTTTAAATTAATATAAGGTATTTAGAAACATGATATTCAATTCTTAATTTCTCCTTTTTCTTTTTTTTATTAGGTTTCAAAAAACTGCCAGTGATAATGTCTCATCAAACCTCATTTTCCACACTTAGTAACTTGCCTATAAAGAGTAAGTTTATTTTTTAAGATTTTAACTCATGTTTTCAAGTTTTCTGGCTACCAATATAAAATTTGAAATAATTAAGTTCTTTTATTTTTAAAAATATATTCTAAGGCTTTACTTTCTTGGTCTGAAAACCATAAGAGTTCTTTTCTTTTTTTTTTTTAAAGTTTTTGCAAGGCAAGGGGTTAAGTGGCTTGCCCAAGGTCACACAGCTAGGTAATTAAGTGTCTGAGGCTGGATTTGAACTCAGGTACTCCTGACTCTAGGGCCAGTGCTCTATCCATTGCGCCACCTAGCCACCCAAGAGTTACTTTCAAAAATATTTATTGCACCAAAATCCTGCCTGGATACCTCAATGTGTCATGGAGATGCCTCTGGTTTCTTGAAGGTCATGAATGTGAGTGTGGTAGAATTTTTGGAACGTTCAACTAATGTTAAAAAAAGACTCACAAACCTTTTAGGGTGGTCCTAGTTACCTACTCTTTGTCATGTTTTATCCTATCTTGCCAAGTTCAGAAAGGTTCTTCATTAGAATCAAATTTCAATTTGATTCAAATAATTTCAACAAGCATTTATTTATTATATATATGTTTTTTATATATATTTATTATATATAAGGCACTGAGTAGGTGCTAATGTCTCAAAGATAAGAGCTTACCTGCTACAACATTGATCTTTTTTGGTTTTTGTGATCACTATCACACTTGAAGACTATTGACTAAAGAAACTAGGGGTTATGGTCAGTGCTAGTAAAAGGGATATCCATATCAATAAAATCACAGAATTATTGAAGTAAAATGTTATTCAGTTATAATTTATGAAAATAAAGTATTAAAGATCATGGTATTTGCTTTTCTCTTTTATGTTCTACTTTAGTTCTCATCCTGACCCAGAAAATTTCTCATGATTCTTAAAAGCTATACCAGCATGGCTGTAGTTAATAGTAATTTTCTCCACAGAGGAGAGATTTCAGAGGTGACCATGGTATAGCTAGGAGACTCAAGATCAGAAGACTGACCTGAAATTGATGAATTAATTTTCTATGGAAGAAAATTTTTAAAATGACACTTAGTCATTCATGATTCTATCTTCTGTAGTGATGGTAACAGTAGTAGAAACATAGGCTGAGAGAACATAGAATTATACTGTTTAGATTTTCCACAAATATTAATTTAGCCATTAATAGTCCAACATGAAATTCTTGCTCAATGCAATATCATATCTGTTTCATTCCTCCTTTGTTAATGGTAATGAGCTCATTGAACAATATTACCTCTTTTGTATCTAATTAAGAATTTTTTTTTCAACTGAACAAATGTAGGTTGACATCTTTTTGGAGTAGAACTTTGAAAGCTATATCTCTTCTCTACCAAATTAAACATTATTCTTTTGCTAACATATAGTAAGTAGGATGGTATCTGTACTTTTCATTCAGTTTTGTGACTTTAATGGTATAGTCTGCTGTTGAATATCATTTAGAAAAAATTTACTATCACCTCTTGCTGTGTTTTTTTTTTTTAGGTTTGTTGCAAGGCAATGGGGTTAAGTGGCTTGCCCAAGGCCACACATTTAGGTAATTATTAAGTGTCTGAGGCCAGATTTGAACTGAGGTACTCCTGACTCCAGGGCCAGTGCTCTAGCCACTGTACCACCTAGCTACCTCTCACAGCTTGTTTTCAACAACTATGCCCTTGTCCTGTGTGCAGATTGTAGTCTCCAATAGTCCTCTGAAATTGTGATTGCACTGATCAGTTATAAAGTTTTTGCATGTTTTTCTCCTTTATATTATTGTAGTCATTTTTACCTAATATTTTTCCGATGATGTTATATGACTGCTATTGGTAAAATAACAATTTTTCTTTGTTGTTATTGAGTCAATTTTCCATTATTCCTTCCTCTTTGTAACCCTATTTGGGATATTCTTGGAAGAAATACTATGTTGCTTTGCCATTTTCTTTTCTAACTCATTTTACAAGCAAATCTTGGAAGAAATACTATAGTGCTTTGCCATTTTCTTTTCTAACTCATTTTACAAGCAAACAGGGTTAAGTGACTTGCCCCATTCAAATAGCTAGTAAGTATCAGAGGGCGAGATTTGTGGTCACAAATATGAAAGACAGTCTATCCACTGTGCCGTGTAGATGCCTTAATACTGATGGTCATCTAAAATTCAGTGGAGGTATATGTATTTCTGGAAGAGATTGTTACATTTTATCAAAAATAAATTGTGTGTGTCCAATAGTTTAAAAATGTTGTCTTTCATAGCTTATATGACTGGAAAAAAGAGTTCAACTGGTAGTCATGTAGCAAGAATTATTCCTCCTTGCCTCTTTTTGTGATTTTTTTAGCTACAGAGTGAAATTTTTTATTTAAAATATAATGAAACTCAAACTTATGTACCAGTAGTATTTTTGGCTTTGTAACAGAATAGATTACTAATAACTATGTACAGTTTAGTTTAGATGTTCAAAGATAAGTTAAAAACAAATATGTAGTAATTCAAATCAATAAGTAACCTATGTTTTACTTTCTATTTTAGTAATTTCCTATGGTAAAACATTTTTTTCTCTACTCTTACAGTAGAGATTATAAATAGAATACTCTGATTCAGTATACTAACATGCATAACAATTATCCTTTTTTTGATGCTCAGAGATGGTTGAATACTGTCTAATATGTTCAGCTATAATTCAAGGAAATAATTGCTATGTATTGCAAACCATTTTTCTGTATTCTGTATAAACTGAGCTACTTTGATATTGCTTCAGCAGAGTCCACATTATTCTGTCTCAGTGCTTTTCATTCAAGTGATTCCCTTTGCCTATAAAGCACTTCCATGAATTGATACTTCTCCATTTCAATTCTGCCTATCATAGTGTTCAAGGTCTAATTTCAATGTTATTTCTTCCATGAAACTTTTATTTGTTCCCCAATCAAAATAAATCTCAGTGACCTCTGGAATTTTTATACTGTTTTTTTAACCTTTAAATTTTTTTTTATATTTTTCACTGAATTATTATTATTTCTATGCTCTGTGGTAGGAGCAATATTTGTCATGTAGACAAAGTTAATTTTTCCTTGTTTTTAGTTGTTTAGTCATGTTCAACTCTTTGTGATCCCATTTGCAGTTTTCTTCTCAGAGATTCAGGAATGGCTTGCCATTTCTTTCCTCAGCCCATTTTACTGATGAGGAGCTGAGACAAATAGGGTTAAATGACTAGTTCATGGTTAGTAAGTATTTGGAGACAGATTTGAAATCAAGAAGTTGAACCTTCCAATTCCAGGTCCACTGTCCCTTAAAAGGTGTTAAAGGTATTCTTTGACACAATTATCTTGGAGACTCAGGCTTAAGCCATTAAAGTAGGTTTAAATAAAAAAGTTTACCCACAAGGAAACAGAATTTGGTCCTCTCCCAAATTTTTGACTGGTAAACAAGCATGGCCAATACAGAAGCAGGGAAGGTTGACTAAACTGAGTCAATGGAGCATAGCCACAATAGAGTAATAGCCAAATGGAGTTCCTACTTTTAATAACTTTTTAAATGGTCTCTGGCTTTGTCCCATTTTATTCCAGTTCTGAATTTGAAATTTCAGATTGGTCTGAAGATGTTTTATCTTATCTACTGGACTAGAAGACATTTGTACAGAGACACTACATGATTGATCTTAATTTGTCTTTCCTTAGCCACCTAAAATTTCATCCTTTCTATATAATACAACCTCCAAAACTTACTATTGAATCAATGAATAATTGACCAACCATATAAATAGTATAACAGTGGATAAAATTTTAGATTAGAAGTTAGAAAAATGAATTTAAATCCTACCTTGGACATTTAAACAACTCCAAGTAAGTCGAAACCTCTCTGAAGTTCTTTGAACCTTAGTTTACTAATTTGTAAATGAGCACCTACCTCATTAACTGTGAGAATCAAAGGAGATAACATATGTAATTGGATTTGCAAATATAAAAGTACTATGTAAATACTATCTATTAACATTTAATGTGGGCAACAGCTTGACCTTGACTAAACTTTTGAAAGTATTGAGTGTGATGGCTCTGATGAGACTTAAACAGTATATTTATAAATATAAACTCAGGACTTTAATGGATCTGTGAGCTCAGTGGTATTGTTATACTTTCCATAATACTCATCTTGTGAATTTTTCATTCATATATTTCATTTATCTTTCGTAGAAGAAATATCCAATGTGCAATATTCAATGTATCTTTTAATATTTTTGTGATTATCAGTGTAATATTCATGCTATTCATCTATTATCTTTTACTCTTATAAGATGACTCATCTTTTAGGGGTGGCTAGGTGGCGTAGTGGATAAAGCACCAGCCTTGGAGTCAGGAGTACCTGGGTTCAAGTCCGGTCTGGTCTCAGACACTTAATAGTTACCTAGCTGTGTGGCCTTGGGCAAGCCACTTAACCCCATTTGCCTTCATTTTACATATATATATATATATATATATATATATATATATATATATATGCTACATTATATTTATATCCACCATAGATCTTTATCTTGCCCTGTGATTGAACTATTATTATGGTTTTTTGAGGTTACATTACTCCTTAATTCATAGCCATTTAGTAATTTGATCCAGATGGATCAATCTCATCAGTGTATATACTTTCATGCCAATTCACATCATATGCTTTTCCATTCTATGATATTCTATTCCCTCTATCCTCTAATTTTCTATAAGATATATCCAACAATAGAAATCTTCCTCTAGAACACTTACATTTCATGGGTACCAAAATTAATCTCGAGTCACCCACTTATTGCACTTCCAAAGGTTATTCTTTATCTAGTTTTAGCTAGGTCTTAGGTCTACTCAAAGATTTATGAAGATTTCCTATATGAGAAGTCACTAATCTATAAAATTTTACAAATCATCTTGTACTCTAAAATATTTTTAGTTTTTAAGGATCATGTTAGATAATATTTATAAATTATTTAGCTTGAATTATAGATTTAGAGCTGGATGGAAGACTTTAGAGACTGCTGAATCTGATCTCATTTTAAAGAAAAGGACACTGAAGTTTAGCAAGACTAATAGTCTTCACACAATTGGTAAATGTTTGAGTCTGAATTTTAACTCAAGAAGCTTTATATACATTATACCACCTGGTTGCCTGATGATTTGCTTTTGAGAATTTTGTTAGATTTTTTTTTCATGAAGTTTTCCCACTATAATCAGAGATTATGCAGCAGGTTTTGGACACATAAACTTCATGTGATTGTGGTCCTTTGTTTATACTTATAAAGGTGACCAAGTGCCCCATGAAATGTTATTTGTTGACTTGGGCCCAAATATTAATCTAACTTTGCTAACTTTACCTCCCTGAGGGGAATCTGTGAGCCACCTTTACATTTAGCTACAATTTCTTTATGTTTATGTAAAGCAAAAACAATGTTTACTATTGATGAAATTCAATTAAAAATGTATCAACTCAATCAATGGATTAATAAATATTTATGGATAAATGCAAATATAAGCTATATATATGTATACATACATATATATGTATATATAATACCTGGATCATATTAGATTTTATGACTACTATAAATTGTACTAGACCAAGATAGAAAACTGCTATTTTCAAGCTAGATTAGATCATCACTGCTACTGAGGTACTTCTATTTCTACAAAAGCCTTCATGTCTCAGGTAGCAGTGCTATGGTCAGTTAAAACTGGCATAAAACATTGGAACCCAGGCAGTCAAATACATTGCCTGATTGAGTCATTGTTGTAGCACATGGAGGTAGTTAACTGGGGAATGAAAGTGGAAGGGGTGGAACTGGTGGGCAGTAGATTTAACTAGGCTATCCAATGTTTGTGCTTTTAGACAGATTGTATTGTATTTTTTTAGAATGAGAGTATGACCTAGATGAACCCTTATGGTTTGTTAAGGTGTCACTGAGTTTCTAAAGCAGAAGTTTATGAGTATGATGGGGTAACTGGGAGAACATTGTGTAAGGTTATCTTTTCTCAGAGTGTCTAATGTCCTGTTGAAGCATTTAATACTGTCTTCATGTCACAATGTATTAAATCTCTAGGAAGGTCCAGTCTGTGATGAAAAGACTTTCAATGATTGTATTGAGACTCTGCTCCACCAATCTTGAGAAGTCATATGCAATACCATCAAACTAAACATAATCCTATTTCAGAGTTGATTCATAAAGGGAAAAAAATGGACTGGAATGATTGCCTGGAATTAATCTAATCTGGAGGAATATAATTATATTACTTGAAAAAAGAATTACCCAAGACTCATTCATTCACTTTTAAATCACATTTCATTATTCAAATGAAAGTTAAACAAAAACTTCTGTTTTTTTCTTACAAGACAAATCTAAATCCAATAAAATTTTATATGGAGCCAACTCTTGATAATTCATGTGAATATAGTGGAGAGGAGTCATAGTTAACAAGAAATAATGATAATCATAAAAGAAAATGTATATATTAAATTTTCATGAATGATTGCCTTCACTAATTTTGAATATAGGATAATGTAGACAAAGCATGTATAATACTTTGCTGGCTCCCTATTCTCTTTCCAACTCCTTGAAGTGAATTTTACGCTTAGCTTTATCCTCAGGTCTCTTTTCTTCTCTTTCAGTGTATTTCCTCTTTGGTAAGTATGTTCATTTCCATGGTTTATAATACAATCTACTTAGATAATTTCCTATTCTTTATCTCCATTCCTTATGTCAAAGAGAATTTTCAGACTAATCATTTAGGAATTATTTACTATTTGCTGCTTTACATACTCCAGAATTAAGGCTAAAGGTAAGGTTGATACAAGAAGAAAGAACACTTTGACCTGGTCAGATTGATAGTGAGCCTGCCACCCTGCAGTTTGCATCAGGTCCCTGCAGTTTGCATCAGGTCTGATAAGATCAATGACAACAGGGGCTGTTCTATGGATGAGACTTGGGGCAAATAAGACTAGCCAATAAATGCCATTGTGTCCCTGAATACAACAAATGAGATTTCATGAACTTCATTTAGTTTGCTGCCAAGCCCTTTTTTCTCTTGGAATTTAAGATTTCCTTCTGACAACCAAAAGTTTGCTTCTTGCCAACTCCCTGTTATAGTTGACTTTTCCTAGAGTAATTTTCTGTCTCCAGTCAGCTTTTCTTAAACATTTGACTCATTCTACACTGTGCACTCAAAGTCCTTTGACCTAAAAATTCTGTTTTTCATTCATTCCCATTCTTAGGATCAATGAGAGTTCAGCACACTGTTTTTTTTTATTCAACCATATTCTTAATTTAATCCTAGCCAGTCCCCCAGGAGCCAAGTTAGAAAGAGAAGTAAAATTAATCATGTACCAAATCAAATTTATTATCCTCCTACTCATATTAATTTCTTATTACCAACATTAGGGACAATGGCAATTAAACAAACTGGAATGAAGAAGATAATCTCCCCCAACTTCTCCCTACCTAAATCAGCAACCTCCACATCAGACCTATTCATGTCCCCAGTGTCTGGGGAAATAAATATACTTTGGGGCAGAACCCATTGTACCTAGCCAAATCCAGACTAGATCTGACCCTTTCATATTGGTTCTAACTGTCCTGCCAGGCTATCTTATTATCTGCTTTTCTGTCATATTTTTACCGTCCTCACACTCCTTCCATTTTCAAATCTTACTCTGGCACAGTAATCGTATCATCACTTTTGGAAAGATTATTTATTGACTTGGATTAATATACTATCTCTGTGACTCCCTAGATCAAAACTCAAAGCACCTTTATTTGTTCGCTACTCCATCCCTCCCCATTAAAGTGTAAGCTTCTTAAGGTTGGGGATTTGTTTTACTTTATGTATTCTCAATATTTAATATAATGTTTAGTAAACATTTAATAAATGTTTCCCTCCCACCCTCCCTTCCTTCCTTCCTAGCTCCCTCCCTTCCTCCTCCCTCTTTACTCCTACTTTGAGACTCAATATGAATCCCAAATTTTTCAGATCTTTCTAAATTCCCTTTCTCATTCTTAATATTTTCTCTTCTGATATTATCAACCATCTACTTTATATAAATCTTGTATGTACCTAGTTATTTACCTGATGCCTACTCCCAACAAATAGTCTCAAAGTTTAGTTAAATGCTTAAAGTTATGAAAGATTTGATTTACTGATCCATTCTTTGTTGTTCTTATCTTTTATGAGTGAGCCTGTCCTATTAACATTCATAGTTATGATAATTTTGTCTTTCCCTTGGTCAACACTTTAGATAGTATTATTAGTATAATGAAATGTGTTTTAAGAGTTAGTTGCTCATTTTTCATGATACAATACACCTCAAAAATACATCCTCCCACTCTTACCCAGCTGGGTTCCAAATCACTGGATCTTCTTTTTTTCCTATTCATTTTTCTGCCTAATACTCCTAGTTATGACTTCTTTTGTTTTAAATAATCCCTTTTTTGACACTACCATAAAATTTACATATATATATGTATATATGTATATATATATATACATATATATGTATATATATATATATATATATGTATATATAGTTTTCCATTTCACAACCAGTTCAGACTTCTTATTTCATTCTCCCCATATTGGGGACCCTCACTCCATCTCCCTTTTTCTTTTGTAGTCTCATCAACTCCTATTTATATCAACTCTATGAAGACAACTCCCAACTGCTTAGCTATTGAGGTCAATAAACTTGCCCCGGGAAAGGACTCAGGAAACACCTTCCCCTGCTCCACCCCTCCCCTACAAGACAAGTCCCTATCTACAAAAGAATATCCCAGCCCTAGCCTGAAAGAATAGTCTTTGAGCTAAGTACCTACTCATATGCCATTATTATTATTATTTTTTAGGTTTTTGCAAGGTAAATGGGGTTAAGTGGCTTGCCCAAGGCCACACAGCTAGGTAATTATTAAGTGTCTGAGACCAGATTTGAACCCAGATACTCCTGACTCCAAGGCCAGTGCTTTATCCACTACACCACCTAGCTGCCCCCTCCCATCCCATTATTAAGCCTATCCATAACCCCTATTCCCATCCCATTGTCCATCATTCCTTGAAGAAAAAAAGTTGGCCCCTTGGGATTTGTTACTCACTCCCTGATCCTCTCTAGTACCACCCACCTTAACTTCCCCCTTTACCCTCTCCCACCATATATACCCCCCCATAAACCCTGGTTTTATCCCTGTTAGGTGTTGCTGTTACCAATCCAATTGCAATTCCCTTATCTTCACTTTCTCTCTTAGTTGGGCTGCTTTCTTAAGGAACTGTCCCTAATTTTTCTTTTTAATGTTGTTCTCTCCCTATGTTTAATCTCTAATGCCTGCTGCTGGGATTAGCCCAGCTGCTGATTAGTACCTTGCAACTGCCTTTACTTTTTCTCTCTCTACACTTTTGCTAAGATTTCTCTAAGAAATCTTATTTTTCAATTTCTTTCCTTGTTTAATTTATAGTAATATATGAATAAACTTTTTTGTCCCCAATAGACCACCTTAAAATATTTGCCTGTCAACATAACTTTAGTTTCTCCCCTGAGCTAAATTTAATCTTATGTCATCAATTGGACTGTGTCCTAGAAACTGGTTTAATTCCAAATATCTAAATCTGAATTCATTATCTTTCCCACTAAATGTCCTGTTTTTTCAAATGTTTCGATATCTGATGAAAGCAATACAATTCTTCCAGTTTCCTAACTTTGGACTCCTTACTCTCTTTCATCCCACATTTACAATCAGTTGCTAATCTTGTCATTTTTACTTTTATAACATCTTCCACATCCAGCTTCTCTTCTTTCCCAGAGATATTGTCTTTGTTCATTGTTTCATCTCTGACCTAGATTATTGCAATAATCTCCAAATTTGTGTCTCTGCCTCAAATCTCTTACCACTCTAATCTATTTTACACACTCTTCTCAAAACAATTTTTTTAGGGTAAATCTGAAATTGTGATTCCTTGTCTCTCCTACTCAACCAATTCCAAAGGATTCCTATTGCCTATAGGATTAAATGTAAATTTATCTACTTAGCTTTTAAATCCCTATACAGCCCTTTTTGGCTGAGTTAGAAATTCTTTGTCCTCCTGCACTCTACAATCCAGCCAAGATGACTCTTTTAACTCCCTCTTAACAGCTCTTGCTGTTCATCATTCCTGATTTTTAACCCATTTTAAAAAATATTTGTTGTGTCCCTCTCTCTTTTTAAGATATATCTTTGGAGTTTATTAACCCTCCTTCCTAGTAATATATACATTGGATTCTTCTATCTGTTGACATCAAGTCAATTCTACCACTCTACTTTTTTAACTTAGCTTTTGTATTTCTAGGCAATTTCCTTTTATGATTTCCCCAAATCCAGATACTCAAGCTTTTTGTTTCACTATGTGTTTCTGGGAGTATGGTAATTCTTAGACCGTATGGTAAAACTTTATTTCCTAAAAATTATTGTCCTAGCACCATCTTTGACATAAAATAAGTACTTAATAATTGCTTGTTACCTTCCCTCCCTCTCTACTTCCTTCCTTCTTTCTTCTCTCTCTCTTGTTTCCTCCCTCCCTCTTCCTCTTCTTCTGTCCCTTTCCCCCTTCTCCTCTCCCTCCTTTTCTCTTCCCTCCATTCTTTTCTTCCTGCCTCCCATTTCCTATCTTTTTTTTAGGGTTTTTTTTTTTTTTTTTGCTAGGCAATGGGGTTAAGTGGCTTGCCCAAGGCCACACAGCTAGGTAATTATTAAGTGTCTGAGACCGGATTTGAACCCAGGTACTCCTGACTCCAGGGCTGGTGCTTTATCCACTGCGCCACCTAGCTGCCCCCATTTCCTATCTTTCCTTCTATTCTGCCTTCCTAAAACTAACTTTTCCTATATCTGAAACAATTTCAGAGTTGTTTTAATTTGTGTTTATTATTAATGATTGTGTTAATTATTAAGTGATTATTAGACTGTAAGCTCTCAGCATGAAGGAACTGTTTCTCTTCTGCTTTTTACTCCCACTTCTTACCACTCTTAGCCAGCATTTAATAAGTATTTTTTTTAATTGATAATCAAAGACTCCCAGAGTTGGAAGGGACTTCCCCTTCCTACTATCCTAGATTAAGATGGGACTAAAAAAAGTCATCTTTGCTGGATTGTACAGTATAAGGGGGAAAGAATTCTACCTTAATTAAAAAGACAGGTTATATAGGGATTTAAAAACTGGTTATCTAGTTCAGCTTTTTTCCTGAAATTTTAGTGTTGGGTCTCATGTAAATTAGATTTGATCTTTCAGAAATTTCATTTTGTATTTACTAATATCTGATCTATGATTTATATCCTCAAAACACATTCAAATCTTCCACAAAGCTTTAAACAGCTTTCACTGCAAAGCTGACAACTGATCTTACCTTTTTATCTAAACCTCTTTTGAGAGTCATCTGCATTTGATGTCTAGATGTTCCTTCTCTCATTCTTTTCTAAATCCTCTGTAATCTGGATTCTGACTCATTCAGTTGAGACAGCTCTTTCCAGGATCAGTCAATAAACATTTATTAAGTTCCTATTATGTTCTAGGCACTGTGCTAAAATAGCCAATGATCTCTTAATTGACAAATCTTATATATTTTTTTTCTAATTCTTAATTCTTCTTGACTTTTCTGCTTCATTTGCTACTGTTGACCAACTTCTTAATTATCTCTTCTTTGGGTAATCCATCTTGTCAACTATCTAATTATTCTATTTCTTGTCATTGTCCCTCTTCTTTTTGTTCTTTATACTCTCCCATTTAGTGATCTCACTAGTTTTTTTAATATAAATATTTTATTTGTTTTCCAATTATATTCAATAGTGGTTTCTACCTATCATTTTTTGGTAAGGTTTTGAATTTTACATTTTTTCCCCCACTCTCCTTTCCCTCCCCTCCCCCCAACGGAAGACAGTCTGATAATCTTTATATTGTTTCCATGCTATTATACATTGATCAAAATTAAATGTGTTGAGAGAAAAATCACATCCTTGAGGAAAAAATAAAATATCAGAGATAGAAAAAATTATGTAGTACATAAGACAACTTTTTTTAAAAAAATTGAAGGTAATAGTCTTTGGTCTTTGTTTAAACTCCAGAATTCTTTCTTTGGATAAAAATGGTATTCTCCATCACAGTTACCCTAAAAATTGTCCCTGATTGTTGCACTGATGAAATGAGCAAGTCCATTAAGACTGATCATCAGCCCCATGTTCCCACTCAGCATCAATTCACACAAGTGATCTCTCCAGTTTCCATGGGTTCAAGTTACTGCTCTACAGATGGTCTCCAGACTTATTTAGTCCTAGTCTTTCTCTTGAACTTCAGTCTTTCCTCACTAATTGTCTTTTTTACATATTTTGAATTAGGTGTACCATAGACATCTCAAGTTTAACAGCCCCAAACAGAACTCATAACCTTTCCCTCTACCATCCCCCCTTTGAAATTCTTCTTATTGTTGAGGGTGCAGTCATTTTTCTAAACTTGAGTTGCAACATTGTTGTTATCCATTAATTTTCTCTCTTAATCCACTTTTTTTTTTTAGGTTTTTGCAAGGCAAATTGGGTTAAGTGGCTTGCCCAAGGTCACACAGCTAGGTAATTATTAAGTGTCTGAGACCGGATTTGAACCCAGGTACTCCTGACTCCAAGGCCAGTGCTTTATCCACTACACCACCTAGCCGCCCCTTAATCCACTTCTTATCACTTCTAATCAATTACTGCTGAGTCTCATGTTTTAGTTCTTTCTATCTCTTACCTTCATCCTCCTTCTCTCCTCACAAAGCCTCCACTGGTCTTCAGATTCTCATCATCTTCACAGACTATTAGAATAGTACCCCTTTTTCCTTTGGAAGAGTTTTTTTTAAAAATCTGAAGGTAGAGAAAACAAAGTCAAAATTTTATATGAAGCCATGAATTTCTAGATTTAAAGTATAAAAAAATTATTCATTGTACTTTAAAAATTGTCCTGCTTGTGGTGCTTCTTTCTGAACTTTCTTCTATTTTTTTTAAATGTTTAAGAACTATTTCAATTTCCCCCTTTCCTCATTTTTTTGCAATGCTAGTCTTGAACCCTTCCCTACCTCTTCACTGTTCCTTTCCCCTTCCCTTCCTTCTTTCTATTAGTTTTTTTCAAGAAGATAGGTCAATTTATTTTTGTCCTGGATGGTTTTAATTTTTGATTTCTTGAAACATAGCTATGGAAGGACATTTTAAAGAAGTCATTGTTTTAAATGGAACTACTTGATGCTACTCTAATACTTAAAACATTCTAGTTTTCATTGAATACCCCAATAGCCTCAATCCAAGCCTCAGTGGCTCATTGAGTAGCTTGGTAGTGAGGTGAATAGAGTACAAAACCTGGAGTCAAGAGCACCTGAGTTCAAATGTGGCCTCATACACTTAACACTTACTTACTGTGTGACCTTGGGCAAGTCACTTAATCCTGATTGCTTCATATCCAAGGATCATCTCCAGTCACCCTGATCCATATCTGACTATTTGACCCAGATGACTCAAGTGGTGATTTAGCATAGCACTCCTTTCATTCATTTACATGTCATGGCATCACCTACCTGATGTCATGGTCTTCTTTGAGAATGAAAGATAAATCATCATCATCATCATCATCATCATCATTGTCATCCTCAGTTTTTTTGATGGTTTTCTGTTCTGATTGAAAATCTCTGAATCTCCCTCTCCCAGAATGATATCTCTGTGATGCCATCTTTTGATGATAAACAGTCATCTTTTGTCTTAACTCTTAACCAATCCTAAATCACTGAATAGGCATGTTCTCTGAAAACTGAAATCTGTGAAACTTAATTTAAAAAGGCCATGGTCACCCTCTCCTGGACTATCCTCATTTGTCTTGACCTTTGTCTTGTGACTGTACTACAATGACTCTGAAGGAAAGTCATTGGTCCTCTTTGAGAATGAAAGATGAACAACAACCACTTTTCTCATATTCCCCAATTAAAAACAAGAGAAGAGAAAAAAGCTTTATAACAAATAAATATAATCTAGGAAAAGACATCCCCACATAATGGTCATATCTAAAAATATATGTCTGTTGCCTCTCTCTCAGGACATGTATAGCATTCTTTATCATAGGTTCCCTGGAGTCATGATTGATCATTGATGGTTGATTATGGTTGCTTTTGATTGGATTTCTTGGTTATTATTCAGTCTATGTTAATGTTAGGTATGTAGGAATTGGTTCCATTCAGGCAGCCACCTTGATAGGAGGTCTTTTAGTTGGGCTAACTTCCTTAAGACTCTTTTTATGATAATATGCCTTTTATGACACCTGCCAAAATCACCTTCCCAAAGTTCAAGTCTGACCAGCTTACCCTTTCTTCCACCCCACAGATAATTTTCTTTGAATTTCGTTCTTTATTTTTTGCAAGGCAATGCGGTCAAATGACTTGCCCAAGGTCACACAGCTAAGTAATTGTTAAGTGTCTGAGGGCTGATTTGAACTCAGGTTCTCCTGATTCCAGGGCTGCTACTCTATCTGTTGCACCACCTAGCTGCCACTCCCATGGATAATTCTAATGTCTGTTTGTATGTCATAACTAAAGATAAAACCTTTGATTTGGCATTTAAAACTATTTACTCTCTGGAAACTTTCTGCCTCATCTTCAAGGAAGGGACTTTATATCTTTTTTTTCCCATTTATTCATTAGTACTGTGCCTATTACATAGTGTTGAATTAATGCTTGCTGATTGATTGATCTATCAATCTTTTCTCCTTTTTCTCCTTTTCTCCTTCATGAGTGAAGAAAGTTATTTTTAATATACACCTAATTTTTCTGTTTCATGGATTTATGTCATATTATTATTTCTATCTAATTTTTTCCATTAAAATAGGCTACAGGATTATGATGGACTCAGCTCCTCTCAATAGTTCAGTGATCAAAGATAATTCCATGATACTTGTAATGGAAAATGTCATTCACATCCAGAGAACAATGGAGTTGGAATGCAGACAAAAGCAAGCTATGTTCACTTTTAAAAACTTGTTCTATGTTTTTTTCTTTTTTCTCATTCCTCCCCTCCACTTAATTTTGATTCCTCTTTCACAACATGGCCAATATGGAAATATGTTAAACATGATTGTTCGTGTATAATCTATATCAAGTTACTCTCTGTCTTGGAGGTGGGGAGAGGGAAGGGAGGGAGTAGAAAATGTGGAACTCAAAAGCTTACAAAAAAAGATGAATGTTGAAAACTATCTTTGCATGTAATTGAAAAGTAAAACATCAAAAATAAAATAAAATGCCAAGCAGTATCTATCTAAAAATAAAATAGGCTGTAGGATAATATTTAAGATACATTTTTACAGTGATCTAAGGTTTGCCTAGCACTTTATATATTGCCTCATTTGATTTTTATTTTTACCATACAGCACCTAAGAGTCCCGAATTCACAATGAGAAGGTTAAGAGTTTTGAATTGGTTAAGTGATTTGTTCATTTTGAGTTTCTAGGTGAGGGGAACTAGAATAATATTGTTGAAGAAAATTTTTGTAGGATTCTGATGAATACTTTTTAACTGTATCCCAAGAATGCAGTGCTGAAATTTTAACTTTATAAAGTATTTACTTGTATTAAATATACAAATACATGTATATATACATATAATTTTCCTGTTTAATGTTTTATGAAATATTGTATTTGTTTTATGTTTTAAAGATCAGGTACTATCACGAGCCTTAGCCCTATTTCACAAAGCTGAAGAAACTGAGGAATTTCGGGAAATTCAAATACTTTCTGCAAGTATGGTTAGATTTTTATGGAACAATATTTAAGTTAAATACAATATGTATAGAATTTTACTGAAGCCAATACAGAATACTTAAATGATATAAAAATTAATTTGTAAGCATAAGTATATTACTATTCTGATTTAGACCTGTTTAATAGCTCAAACTTGGGACTGGAATGATAAGAGAGGCTCATAGACTATATAAACTTAAAAAAATTGTTTAAAAACATATGGACAGAATATCCAACAAGATTTTTTTCATGATTGGGAGCCCAGTCAGTAAAGTATGTTGACTTACATGGCAATGGGAAAATCACACACTTGAGAAAATTTGACTATGCATTAAATTTCTATGTCTTAAATGGCTATGAAACTATGTAAATGATTTTGATTAGCTAAGACAACAAAAAATGGAAAATGACAAATGCTGGAAGGCATATACCAAAAACAGGTTCACTGATGCACTGTTGGTAGAGCTATGAATTAGTTGAATCATTCTGGAAAGAATTTTGACACTCTGGCCAAGAAACTATAAAACTGCATATACCCTTTTTACCCAGCAAGACTGACTATCTATCTATTTATCTATCTATCTATCTATCTATCTATCTATCTATCTATCTATCATCTATCTCTCTATCATCTCTCTATTTATCTATCTATCTATCCACCTACCTGTCTGTCGATCTTTCTATCTGTCTAACTATTTATCTGACTAGCAAGTTAGCTATCCAAACTATCTCTGTCCAAGAGTGACATGATGTCTTGGAATAAGCTCATTTCTCTTTGTTAAGTCCACATCTCATTAATTATTAACCAAATAAGATTGACTGCATTGCTTAGTAACAATCGTCTTCAAGGGCATATAAACCATGAGACAATCGCTATGAAGGTCTTTGAGAGTGCCACTGACCTCTTTTTATTAAAACATGGGTTTTATTAACAAAATGACTAATTATCCTGAAATTAGGTCTCTCAGCTTTTTAAACACCAGAGACTTGAAAGTTGTTTGTATAGTTCAAAATCATGAGATGAAGTAGAGGAGAGAATAATGTTTCTGGTCAGGAAAATTTAGAGGAAATTTCTTCCTTTTTATTTAATATATCAGACCACTGATTGGAATACTGAAGGGAATTTAATGGCTCAAGAAGTCCAAGAGGCAGTATTATTGTGGCACTTTTGATACCAAATGCCTAAAAGGGAAATATTTATTGAGTAGTTATCTTGTGTTTGGCACGTTTCTCTATATCATTGTAATGCTTTAAACAAATAGCCTCTCAATAATCTTCTGCATCAGAAAGTGCAGGGACACAGATGGAAGCAAAATATTTCTGGTTTTTATGTAAATCAGTTGCCACAAGGAGGAGATCAAAAGAATCCAGAAAATATGCTAGCCTGTGAATTCTTGATCTTGAGTTGAAATTGCAGAAATACAATAGTCTGGGCCCAAAAGTAGATTTCAAGAAGAGGATAGCCTATATTACATTTGGGTATTATTCAGTATTTTCAATGATCCTGTTTCTTTGTCCCTGAAAACAAAGACCCTTTTTTCAGCATCAATATTCTGTGGGATAATAATAATAATAGTAATATTCATAATGATAATGACAATCACAATAATAAGAATGTATCTAGTACTTTATAGTGTATAAAGTGCTTTACAAATACTCTTATTTGATCCCTAAAACAACTTTGAGGAGGAGGTGGGTAATTGTATGCTCTACAGTGGATAGAGTGCTGAACCTGAAGAAAAAGCTTGAGTTTGACCTCAGATACTCGCAAGTTGTAGATCCTGTATGAGTCATTTTTATCTGTTTGCCTCAATTTTTTCCACTGTAAAATATGGTTAATAACAGCATCTAATTATCAGGGTTGTTGTGAGCATCAAATGACATGATATTTGTTTAAAAAATCATTTAACGCAAACTGGGTGTAAATGTGTGTATATATATATATATATATATATATATATGTACACACACACACACACACACACACACACACACACACACACACACACATATACGAATTCCCTCCCCTTCCCTTTTCCTTCATTTGTTTCTCCTAGTAAGCCTGGGAGGTATATGTTAGTATTATTCCCATTTTATTGTTGAGGATGCTGAGACTGAAATATTAAGTGACTTCCCCAGAGCCATGCACCCAGTAATGTCCAAAGTAGAATTTTAAACTCAATTCATCTTGACTCCAACTCAAATACCCAATTTTGTGCCACTTTATATCATCAAGAAGATTTAGCACACTGAGGGCTTCAATATGGATAGTCAATCTGCATGTAATATTAAAATGTGCTGGGGAGTTTAACCTTTTTTTTGTCATGGAAACCTTTTAGCAACCTATTGTAACCTATGGATCTCTTCTTAGAAAAAAATGTTTCTAATTCATTAAATAAAATAGGACTACAAAGGAAACCAATTATATTCAAATACATTTATCAAATCAGATCCCAGGGTAAGAATACTTGATATAGAAGATCCAAAGAACATGAAGGGACTTCCTGTAGAGAATTTGAGAGGACATGGACTGGATTCAAACATAATTATAAAAGTATTTGTCACTAGTGAAAATAATACCCTTGGAAGAATTACCTATATCAGTGAACCACTGACATATTGTAGAATACTATGCTGTGTGTATAACAAAGAAGGCATCTATGTTTAAGGACTTAAAACTTAAATGAAAAAGCAATACATAAACATTTTTAGGAAATCACATTGATGAATTGTCAACATAAAAGTTGACAGTACTTAGTACTTTGACACAGAATAGGAAAGAAAGGAAGTATATCCATGTCATCTATAATGGGGGAATGAATTCTTAAATGTCTTTACAATCACAGTATTTTGAAGAGTTTGTTAAGAGGATGGCATAGGCTTTAAATAGGAAGGAAGAAGAGGTGGTCTAAGTGGGGTGTCAAGTTCTTGGTGGAAGAAGGATGTGGGGAAATATTTTAATATCTACCCTAATGACACATTTTAAAACAAAATATATTGGGGCACAAACATCTTGATCAGATAGATTTCTGATATGTGTCTTATATATGTGTACAATGACCTTATAATGCTATTTCATGACTATTCCCAGATCACATATGTTCCTTATGTGTGTATTCTCTGTGGGCACATGGGACCAAGGGAACAAATCTATTCTTTCACCATGTGCTTTGACATTTGATTAAATATATTTGTTTTAAATTGTTGCTCTTGTTGGTACTGATGGCAGATCAGTCTACTGGAGATAAAAACATGGACCAGGGAGATGGAAAGCAATGGGACTACATTCTTCATTGAGGTGTTTCCCCTGCCCAGTTCTACTTACATTCCAGTCAGGAATGCTCTTCAGAGAAAGGTGAATTTTGTGCCCCCAATGGCCTAGTAACAGGATCTTTGAATTTGTTCTTATTATTTGTTCTTATTCAGATTCTTTTTCTCTTTGTCTCTAATTCTTGTCCCCCCCCCATTATCCTTCCTTTTCCCAGTTTAAAGAAGTGTGTTACACATTTTTCTTATTTTCTCCCCTCAACCTTATCCAATCTATTCCCATTACTTTAAATTTTAATGCCCCCTTATAATAAATGTTTTCATTCTTCTCCTTTTCTCATTCATTTCCCTTTTTAGAATATTTTAGAAACAGATTTCCAAAGAAGGCTAATTTTTTATATAGGCATCAGGCTAATCAGTCAGGAAATAAGCATTTATTAAAAATCTGATTTGTTCCAGTCATTGTGCTAAGCAGTAGGGACACAAAAAGAAATAAAAGACAGTCCCTAACTCAAGGAACTGACATTCTAATTGGGAGACAACAAGTAAATAAATATATACAAACTCTGTTTTGGAAAGTTGGAAAAAAACAGAGAGAAGACAGTAGAAGTAAGAGGGGTTGGTAAGGTTTCCTATAGAAGGCGAGGTTTTGTTGGGACTAGAAGGAAATGAGGAGGTGGAATTGAGGAGAGAGAATATTCCAGGCTCGGAGAACAATTAGAGAAAATGCCCAGAGCTGAGGTGGCATGTCTTGTAGAATAGCCAACAGTCTAATAGCACCATAGAGTTGAAGAGTAAGTGACAAGACTGAAAAGTGAAGAGTCATGAGAGGCTAGTTCATGAAGAACTTTGGATGTTAAATTGAGAATTTTATTCTCAATGACAGGATGCCACTAGATGACAGGGAACCACTAGAATTTATTGGTGATATAGTCAGATCATTGTTTTAGGAAAAAAAATCACTTTGGTGGCATAAGGGAGGATGAACTGTGGCAGTCAGACCAATCAGAAGGTTATTACAATAGTCCAAAGATGAGGTAATGTTGGATTTCCCTAGAGTTCTGGAAGAACTGCGTAAAGCTGAATGTCATTAAAGAACAAGGAAGAAGGAGGGGTTACTGGCAGAACATCAATCAGTGATACAATATGAAGAAAAGGGGAGAAAAGAGGGCTCATGGTGAATGACGTCAATTTTTTTTTCTGTAAAGTATGAGGTGAAGTTCTTAGTTGAGAAGATGAGAGAGGTAAGGCCATGAAAAGTTTGAGGATGGATGAAAAAATATGGAAGAGCAGTTGTGGAAAATGGGATAGTGATATGTGTAATGGAGCAGGATTGTTTAGCAATAGTGAAAGCCCCATTGAGACAGTTAAAGTGTTTGGGGAAGAGTTCATATATATATATATATATATATATATATATATATATATATATATATATATATATTTATATATATTATGAAGGTCTGACCATATCATACCCTATCCCTACCCCAACCATACATCCTCAGTAAATTTTGACTCCCTATAGCTTCCGAATCAAATACAAAATCCTCTGTTTTTCAAAACCATTCATATCATACTATTTTCATAATCTTCTTACACTTTACTCCCTGCCATGTATACTCTGATTTAGTAATCTGGTTGTTTCAGGAACAGGATTGTATCTCTCATCTCTGGGCATTTTCTCTGACTGGAATGCTTCCTTCATCATTGGCTTACCTGGTTTCTTTGAAGACCTAGCAAAGATTTCATCTTTTATAGAAGAGATTTCCCAAACCCTCTTAATTTGAGAGATTTGCCCTTTTAGTTATTTCCTCTCTATCCTGTATATATTTGTTTAACTGTCATCTCCATTAGGATGTAAGCAACTTGAGGGCAGGGATTGTCTTTTGCCTCTTTTTGTATTCCCAGGAATTTTACAGGCTGGCACACAGAAGGTACTTAATCGTTATTGATGGATTAAAATTCACCTTTCTCTGAAGAGCATTCCTGACTGGAATGTAAGTAGAACTGGGCAGGGGAAACACCTCAATGAAGAATGTAGGCCCATTGCTTTCCATCTCTCTGGTCCATGTTTTTATCTCCAGTAGACTGATCTGCCATCAGTACCAACAAGAGCAACCACTCTGCCTTTGTGTATGGTTTTGGCAAATGATGATAATGATGATATTGCAATGATAGCTAGAATATATGATGTCTATTAACCAGGCACTCTGCTAAGTACTTTACAATTATGATTTTATTTGATCCTCACAAGAACTCTGGGAGGTAGGTGCTATTAATGTCTCTATTTTACAGTTGAGGAAACTGAAGCAGATTGAGGTTAAGTGACCTGCCTAAAGTTACACAACATATTTGTCTCCCTACATGCAGAAAGCTAGAAGTGAGGGACAATATAGAAGTTCATGTTAGAAGAAGAAGAAAAGAGATGAGATGCTGAAAACAGAAAATCTGGTTATACCAAAAAAGGAACAAATAAAGAAAATATGCACTTTGTGGTCATTAACATTTGTAAAGTCTGGTAAGAGAAAACATGAGTAAAGACAGCAACCATTCATACAACACTATGTAAGCATTGACATATCCATTGATTAGATTAGAATATTAAATATAATTGACCTTTATGTTATTTATGTTATTGACCTTTAGCAAGGTTTTACCTTAATAATGTTTATCCTTCATTCTCAAAGAAAATCAAGACATCAAGGAGGTGATGGTATGACAAGCACATGAATTGAATTTGAGTGAGGGAGGGCTGTGATAAGACACCAGATTCACTTTCTTCTCCAGAACCATCTGGGTCCAGTAGCCAGATATGATTCAGGATGACTGGACATGGTCCTGGATGTGAGGCAAAATCAGAGTTAAGTGATTTAGGTGAACAGAGATAGGATGAAAGGATGAAGTGGTTTTCCATGGACAGACTGAAGGGGGGAATTTGGGGAGAGGTCCAGTTGGAGATACAAAAGATTTTAGCTTAGCTAGTTTAGTCCCAGCTTGATGTAGGAACTAACAAACCTTTTGTTCACAGATAGAGGTCAAAAACCAACTTTGAACCTAATGAAGTTGTTAAATGCTAACTGTGACACCACATTTGATTTAGAAAAGGAGTTGGAGGAATTGGCAAAGGTTCCAGAATGTAAGTTCTCCATCATTTTATTGTGTTAACTCTCATATTGCTTCATAAAAAGAATTTTAGAGTTGAAAGGCATCTTAAGTTTTGGTTCAGCCCTTTTATTTTACAGATGACAGATTTGAGGCCCAGAGAGATGAACTCATTTACCTTAGATAATCAATCTAATCTATTCAATGTCATACTCAGTTCTTGAACCCAGATCTTTTTGTTCCTTAGTCAAATACTTTATTTTTTTAATTTTTAATTTTTTTTTTAATTTAAGGCAGTGGGGTTAAGTGACATGTCTGAGGTTTTTCACATTTGAACTCAGGTACTCCTGACTCCAGGGCCAGTGCCCTATCCACTGTGCCACCTAGCTGCCTCAGTCAAATACTTTTTTAAAAAAAGTTTTCCTTACCATATATTCACAAGTATGCAAATAATGTGAAACAACCACAAGTCCACATATTAAGAATCTTGAATTCTAGTTTTAGTGGTAGTTCAAAATTAATCCAAAGTTTATTATATAATTTTAATGAAACTTTAAATTTTCTCAAATTCGTTTCCCTGCTTTTTCAAATGTAAAATGTTAATAGAAGTGTTAAGAAGACCAGTTAGCAATCAATAATGCTTGGAAAGTGTCATATATATGTGTGTATTGAGTCATTGTTATCCTTGCTTCCCTCACATTTAATGAACCAAATCAAATGGCTTAAGAATAAGGGCAACCATTGAGTTGTTAAATTTCTAACAAAACCTACTATTTTCCTAGAGGAAAAAGGAAAACGGCCATTTCAAGAAATTTGTAGGAGAATACTCCCTCTATCTATCAATGTATCTATCAAATTTCTACTGACATGTTCCCTGGTTTTTTGCTAACCAAGAAGGTGAAATAAATCCTTTATATACATTAAAGGGAAAGATACAGATTTTAAATCACAGTTGTTTAATAGAAATAGATGGGCTTTTGAGGTTTAGGAATACCTTTGGAAGAAGCAATGAATGTTTGAAATAAGTAATATTTGCATACTATGTCAAAGTACAACTAATAATTGTTTTGTGTTTGTTTTTATATCATTTTGCAACAATTGGAAATTCTAATGGATTTGGTTTATAACATTTTAGCAAAACATTACTTTTGTTACAAATTGTGTCTCTTTGGAGATTACTTCTAGCCTTGGTAAAAATAAAAACATTTAAAACAATATTATTAGTTTTATTTATCTATTTGGAAGGATGATTCTATGGCATCTTTCATAAGATGTAATACAGATTAAAGATAGTCCTCATCATCATAACATCTTGGTTATTAAAAAACATTTATGTTCATAAAGGGAATAACCATAATCCCTGAAGGTCAAATGAAATAAGCATACTGCTTTGTTCTTATGGAGTCAAGGAACCTATTTTGCATCTTCATTTAAGGAAAATAGTAATTGTAACTATAACTGGGCCAATGGCATTCCCTAGAGTCCAGAGTTCTGCAAGTAAGCACTTTGGTAGAGTTGCATGGACAATTTTGCAATGCTTCTGTAACCTTCAGCTGATTCTGGTCATTTCAGGATTAGAATCATTCAGCCACATCAGACTAAGTTGATTGGATGATGCATATAGCCTGAATGCTACAGTGAGGCTATCAATCACATTTCACATGAGACTCCAATCTTCAGAAAGAGAAGGTGGAAAACTAGGTTAATAGAAGAAAGAAGGTGACCAGCTATTACATTTTTTGTGGCACGAGTAATTTAGGCTAGAAATAAAAAAGCATCTTGCATGCATGATTGGTTGATACATTATTAGCAATGGAAGATGTGGAAGTATTGAAAATGAATGGAAAAAATTGTTCAAGTGGCACAAGGAGAATTTCTCAGGATGCTATACAACCATTCATTTATGGTTTAACTTAAACCCTTTGTTTAACACTTCATCCTGCATATTTAGATTTATTATTGTTTATCTTGCTGTTGTATGACATCCTTAGTAGTAATTCTTTCCACTTCTGGATTTCTTATTAATTAATTAAATAATTCATTTATTTAATTTCTCAATTACTAACAGATTCTTTATTCTTAATTCCCCAAATTTATCTTTTATATATTTCTCTGTTCATAAAAAGAGACTTGGGAGCTCCATTATTAGTGAATGAAATGCCTCTCATGCTTCCTAATTTTCAGCAAAACAGAATTAATGTTTACATTGTTATATAATTTTTTCTCTACATTTTTATTTCAATTAAAATTAAGGTAAACTGAGGCTCAAAGTTCTGAAGATAATCAGTTTATTGATAAAGTAAAAAATTGCCAATAAATAGTGTCTTAAGCCCCTCAGAAAAACGAAGGCTCAGATTGAATCAGATCATAGATAAAAGAAGAAGCATCCAGAATAGGAATTAGTATCAAAGATGGGGGGGGGGGGGAAAGCAGTACTATGATTAATTAAAAAGCTTGCAGTATCATAGACATGAGGAATAATATGATTTGCTGGAAATTGGGGATGAGGGGCTAGCAACAACCCTTTCTTTAATTTTCTCACTAAGAAATGTCATTGTTTGAGTCCACCTGCAAGGATACTGGACCGCATTACTTAGATAATAGTTAGATTCCCTGACATCCACTTGCATCCTTTAAGGATGACAGATTTCCTTGAGGGAAGAATAGAACAGTGATTAGGGGAGAATTGAATTTCTAAACTTAACTCAATGACAATGAGTGATTTACAGGAAAGCTGAATTTCCAAACTTAACTCTGAGATGAATAAAACTTGATTTAGGCAGTTAAAAAAATGTTGGCAGTGATAAAGAATGAAATTCATAACAAAATAGGATCAGTTTGATTTTTCCAATTTTTTACTTTATTTCTAGCAAAGCATGAGGATGTTCTCTTGGCCTACCCTACTCGACGAGTGAGTTGTTTTTTGGTAAATACTCCATCTCCATGTGTCAACAAAACCGTTGAGCACATTCAAGATCTGGGAATAAAGATAGAAGAATGTTTTCAACAGGTACAGCATCATTGAAAATACTAAGATAGTTGTAGGCTTTTAAATTTCCATACAACTTTTCCTTTCAAAGATTCCAGGTAAATAATTTTTCTAAAACTAACATATCCTTTTATAAATCTATGAACATTGATTTATTTTGCTCATGTGATAATAATAGCTGAGATTTCTAGGAAACTTAAAGGTTTCCAAAATGCTGCATATTTATCTTTAGCTCTTCTGGTCCTCTCAGCATTCTTGTGAGGTAGGTAGTGTGGTACACATATTATTCTGTTTTACAGATGAGTAAAGTCAGACTCCTTTAAGTTAATACTTGGCCAGGGATACACAAAATGAGTGAGGATCAGTCAGGATTCAGTCCTAGATTTTTAGGTACCTTATGCAATATTCTTATACTGTTTTACATTTTGCTTTGGAGAATATTTTTAGTACACAACAGTGAAATTACCTTATTAAAACAGATCATTCTAAGTAGCAATTTCCTTACACCAAATTGGCTGTAAATGAATTAGTATTTATATTCTTTGTGTGGGGCACTAAACTGATTAAAGAAATAGATGAGCAAATTTATGTATTAAAGGACACTATGCCCTTTGTGATGAGTTATTTAGTTGTAAGGAAATATTTGATGGATCTGCTGAGTAACAGTATTGTAATTTTGATGTATATCTATAAACTCCTAAGGTTTGCCATTGATTATTACTCATTCAGTAAAACTTTGAAAGCTATAACTTTGTATTGTTTTCAAAAATGTAATATTGGAGTAAAAGAAAAATTGCAGATTCTTCATTGACCATTTTTTTTCTTTGATGGGCCAATGTATAGAAATGTTGAGGAGAACAAAAGAAGTTAGAAGAAAATGAGGGGGTAGGCTTCTTTAGCATAACCTTTGGACTTCTAGGGCAAGAGAGGGATATTGAAGAATATTGAAGAAGTGGAGGACCTCTTCTGACTTCCAAATCTTTACAGAACCACAGAACTTAATAATTGGAAAGAATCTCAGTAGTCATATTGAAATATATGTCTAAACTATTATTGTCTTTTTATTTTATTTTTTTAGATTTTTGCAAGGCAAATGGGGTTAAGTGGCTTGCCCAAGGTCATACAGCTAGGTAATTATTAAGTGTCTGAGACTGGATTTGAACCCAGGTACTCCTGACTCCAGGGCCAGTGCTTTATCCACTGCGCCACCTAGCCGCCTCTAAACTATTATTATCAAGAATATCCTCCCAATACCTCTGGCTACCAGCCTTACCTCTCTCCTTCACCCAACCATATTCAGTCTGTTGCCAAAGCCTGTCATTATTGTTACAACATCTCTTGAATGTCTCATTCTTCCCTATAACACTGCCACCATTCTAATTCAGGTTGTCAACATCTCACACATATGATTGCAATAGCCTACTGGTTGATTTCCTTGCCTTATCTCTCCTTATACCATTATATTTTACCTTTATATGCCAAATTAATCTTTCTTAAATGCAGATCTGACTATGTCGTCTCTCTGCCAAAGTGACAATTGAAACATTAACAGCTATTTTTTTGGTTTAACCATTTATTATTTAGGAAAATTATAATAGTGACAATCCTTTAATATAAATTTATTCACTCTTTCAAGAATGGAAATGGCATTGGTCTAATGTGACAAGCTATGTTGACTCTTTGTAATCATTGCTTCTATATCTAGATGTTAAATAACCCTATCTTCAATGATCTGTCTTAGAATTTTTCTCAGGAATCAATCACTGACCTGTACTTTATAGATTCTGTTCCACCCCACCCCCCTTTTTGTTTTTTGAAAACCAGGATAACACATGCTCTGATTCAGTCAAGAGTTATATCTTCCATTTCTGATAATTTTTCAGATATCATTGACAGTGACTTAACCACTGTATATGTCAGTGCCTTTAGTACCTATGGATGTTGTCCATCTGAACTGGTTGAATTCATCAAGGATAAGAAGGTTCTCTCTTACTATAACTAATTTTCCTTGGATATCAATTCTCTGTTAGCCATAAGAGTCAATAGCCCTTTTGGCCTAATATTTTTAGGACATATTTAATTCTCCTTGGAAGGGAAAGTAAAAACAAAATAAGAACCAACCAACTCTATCTCCTATCATTTTATGTTATTACAGTTTTATTCATTATGAACAGAAGTCTTTTTCCTCTTTTTTCCAGTAAAATTAAAAAAAGTTCACTTATTTTCCTTAGTTTCCCTTGCCATGCACAAAATTATGAATTTTAGTGCTTCTGACATCATTCTTATAGGAATGATTATCCTACTTTTATAATCATCTTTTCTGAGTTATTCTTGCTTTCAACTTTACATGTATTTAAAAATAATCTATTTTTTTGCCAATTATATTTAAAAACAATTTTTGCATTCCTTTTTTTAACATATTGTTCTTCCTTTTCTCCCTCCTTTCATTGAGAAGATAAGCAATTTGATATAGGTTATAAATATGTAATCATCTAAAACATTTCTATATTACTCATGTTGTAAAGGAAACTACAGATAAAAAAATCAAGAAATATAAAATTAAAAAGAATGTATCCTCAATCTGCATTTAGGCTCCACAAGTTCTTTCTTTAGAGATGGATAACAATTTTCATCATAAATCCTTTAGAATTATTGTATTACTGAAAATAGTTAAATCACTCACAGTGGATCATCATATAATAATACTGACATTGCATAAATTATTCTCCTGGTTCTGCACACTTCACTTTGCATCAGTTCATGTGAGTCCAGGTTTGTCTGAGAGCATCCTATGCATTATTTCTAATAATAGTACTTTGATCAAAATCACATACTAAACAGTTATTCCCCAATTGATGAGCATTCCCTCAATATCCAATTCTTTGCCACTAAAAGAGCTATTTAATTTTTTTTTTGTACATATAAAGTTTTCTGTTTAGTTTGTTTTTAGCTCTTTGAGATACAAACCAAATAGGGGTAATTCTGGATCAAAGTGTTAGCACAATTTTATAGACAATTTGCATAATTCCAAATTCATTAAAGAATTGTTGAATCAGCACAAAATTCCACCAACAGTATATTAGTGTCTTAGTTTTCTCATATTCCCTCTTATATTTGTGATTTTCCTTTTCTGTCATATCCAATTTTCTAGGTGAGGGATGGAATCTCAGAGTTGCTTTAATTTTCAACTGTTTAGTCAATACTGATTTGGAACAATTTTTCAAGTGATTAGAAAAAGTTTTGATTACCTTATTCAAAATTTGCCTATTCATCAGCTATATTTATCGACTGAGAAATTTAAAAAAAATAAATTTATCCTAGTTCTCTATATACTTGAGAATTGAGATCTTTATCAGAGATACTTGCTGTAAAATTTGTGTATGTACATTTGAAGCCATGGGTTTTATTTCTGATTCTTTTCTTGAATTTTGCTTCCTGTGAATTTTCATATATCTCAATTGATCCTTTCCTTTTTTTATTAGTGTCTAACTTGAGGAATATACATTTGTAGTCTTCTCTCTCATGATTTTTAGATTTAGAACTGTTTGAACTGTGAGATATCTGAAAATACCTTTCTTAGGTATGCTTTTCTCTGACTGAAAATTCATTTTCCCTATATTGTAAATGATGGTCTAGAAATCCAAATCCCATTTATAGATAGCACCCTCTTTAGTCAACTATTCAATCTTCAGATTAATTTTTCTCTTCAGCATTTATTTTCTTCAATTTGCAAAAGAGAGTAAAACTTAACCCATATCCTTATAGCCTGAAGTTTCTTATCCAGAGCTTGCTAATCATTGGCAATATTTTTTTATATTGCCTCTGTGTCATTAGCTATATGTAAATAACCAAGATACAAGTCATCATTAAGGTGGAGGGAGGGCTGGTACATGACTTTTTGTTTGCAAATGATTATGATTCTAGGCTGTTTGTGCTAACTTTGGCTTGGCAATTAACATCAAGAAAACAGAAGTTTTCCACCAGCATCACTGAATGATCCATATCAGATTTTGAATGTTGTGGATAAGTTCACTTACCTTGGCAGAACATCCCTTTCCAATGATGTACACATAAATGTTGAGGTTAATGTATTTATTGTCAGAGACATCATTTGACTTCTTCACCTTCTCTTCTAGTAAGGAATCAGGCCATTGGAATTGTGCTCTTTGCAGTAAAAGTTTGAATGCTTGACAGTTCAGTTTGAAAAAGGACCTCATTTTCTGGTACTTCATTTTTCCAGCTGATCTTCAACTGCCAAATATATATTTGCCTACCTAAAGATTATTTTGTGGAGAACACACACAGGGCAAAGTCAAAAGAAGTGATACCAGGACATTTTAAAGGTCTCTTTGAAGAACTTTTAAATTCATTGTGAGACATGGGAGACTCTGCCACAGGACTGCTCAGCACAGTGTGTCTATACTAAAGAAGACTGTTGTAATTAAAGAACAAGCAGGATTTCAGTAGCTTAAAAGAAAAATGAGATGCACAAATTTAGAGATATCTTCCCCTCTAAATGTTTAGATAGAATATTGTGCCCAGTCTGAACTTGTATTGGTCTGATCAGCCACAGTCTGACACTTGACCCCAACATAGTGATGTCATTTTGGTCTACTTTGATCAAAAAGGTCAAAAATCAATCATATGACCTGAAGTTGATTGATCTAATACAATTTGATAAGTTTTGAAAAGTTCTCTGCTAATGTCTTGTATACAAACCCCCAGAAATGTGATAGCAATCTATGCTATTGTTCTTAGGTCAACAAAGAGCTGTTTAGGTACCTCTGAGTAGGAAATCAGACATAGGGTTAGTATATCCCATGCCACACTGTAGATACTCAGTGCATGTTTATTGATTGACTAAATAAATCACCAACTGCTACAATTCTTTTCTTTTTTCTGGACTTTATGGATGATCTATCATCTTATAATTTCTTTGGTTCTACTATATCATTCTTTTTGTTGTTGTTGTTTTTTTTAGGTTTTTGCAAGGCAAATGGGGTTAAGTGGCTTACCCAAGGCCACACAGCTAGGTAATTATTAAGTATCTGAGGTTGGATTTGAACCCAGGTACTCCTGACTCCAGGGCCGGTGCTTTATCCACTGTGCCATCTAGCTGCCCCTCTACTATATCATTCTTAAGAGAACAATATTCCCTCTCTATATATTATCAAACCCAAACCTCTTTAAGTTCTAATTGTACATTTGTTTTTTGATATCAGTTCTTCTTTAACACTCTTGCATTCTTTATCATTCTGACAAGGATCATGAGACCCTCTCTCCTTTAGATTCTTATTTTTTCCTCCCATTGGAGTTGCCCTGCTGTTTTTTTCATGAATATTTTTATTCTTTACAGCATGGAGTGTGGAGAGACATCATTTGGCTTCTTCACCTTCTCTTCTAGGAAGGAATCATCTTACATTTGGAATACAGATAGTCACTTCAATATGGCAGATAATTAAACATTGTACCCCAAGTGTAAGTCATTGCAAAATTTCCCATAATGACTAAAATTTTCAGCCTTGCTTCTTTAAATTATATGGATAATCAACTCCCTAATATATGATTAAAACTTTTACAACCAATTATCATTACTGACCAGCTAGTCCATTCAAAATTTAACTGCAGTCATACCCATCTTTTCTTCACATATTGCTATTTACTTATTGTCCTTTTTATAAGTTTATCTTCCCACCATTTCACTTTATGAATTTTCTTGTTCTTCTTACCATACATTATTTACTTTGCTTATCTTGCCTCTTGTCTTCTCCTCCTTCTTTAGCCTACTTTTTCAAAGTTAAATACCCAATGCTCTTTAATGACATCCAGCTACTACTAATTAGTATGTTTTAAGTCCAGAATGGGGAGGTTGGGTGGCTGGTGCTCTATCCACTGCAGCCCCTCCAAGTACTTGTTGAGGAAAATTTTTAACAGCTGAGGTCAGATATTCTAACTAACCTAATTATAATAACCTATCTAATTATAATTAAATCCTAATTTTTGAAGTGGAGAAACAAAATTGATTTGATTCGAAAAATTTCAGTAATGAAACAGAATGGTTTATTATTGCGTCTTTGGACAGAAAGGCACTACAAGGGCAAGTTGCAAAAGAACTGACCTTTACTCAGTACTTTCCTCAGTCTGAGGTCTTATGACTGAAGATGTTTGGATAGCTCATGACCCTCCTGTATATTTCCTATATCCTATATCCTATATATATCCTATATCCTATAAAAGGAAACCCTTTTCTTCTACAGCTCACTGCTGCCCTTTCTCCTCAGAAGTGTGCTCAAATGCAAACCTTGCTCCAGCTTCTCCAATGAATCACTTCTCAATTCATTTAATTTGTAGATGACACTTGGGGCATAACCAAATTTTTCCATTCCATCCAAAGAACACAATTATGTATAATTTCATTCCAATTCATAAGACTTCTCAAAATTAACCTAAGACTTTTGTTGAACTTCATTAGGCACCTTTTCACTTTAAGTGAGGAAGAGTTTAATAAATATTATCTCACCTTTCACTTTGGCATCCTCATATATTGTCATTGATCCAGTTTCTTCATTAATTTTTTGAAAGGTAATAGGATTAAGTGACTTACCCAAGATTACACAGGTAGGTAATTATTTACCTAGTTCATATTTGAACTCAAGTCCTCCTGACTCCAGGGCTGGTCTTTTGTGCCACCTAGCTGCCCCTCTTCATTAACTTATAGGATGAAATTATTGTCCAAACTTCCTCCATTTTTCCTCCCCAAAATCAATTTCTGAGCTATTTCTTTAGGCCAGATTTTTCCAAGTCCCCTAAGCAATTTCTTTTTTATTTGGTGCATATCCTTTTCCATCCTCCCCCCCTTTTCTCCTATTAGTTTTATCTATGGAAGTCAGAGTAAATTTTTGTTTCATTAATTTGTACTATGTCATGTTTTCAATCTATTTTCTTTAAAATCTTGGTTTTGGATGATATGTAATTGAGCACTATAAGTTCCATACAGGAAGGCTCAGTAAGATCATTATGAATGATCTGTCTGGAAATGAATGATATGAATATAATAGGCATCAATAAATTTTTAATGCTAAAAGAAGCCAAAAGAGATGGTCTGATCACGTGATATATGCCTCTTTGTATGTCAAGAGAAAGGACTGAATGGGCTTTAGGTACATTTTAGATGGAGTTTCCATGGCAAACTTAGGTGAGAACCTGGGCAAGGTCTCACAGGAAGGGCAGGAATGGATGGTTTGTAATCTTCAATATTGGCAAGAAAACCCACATTTATGAACTCTAAAAATGTGTTGATTCTTTGGAGCATCTATATTACAGGACTGCTGTGAAGTCCAAGTGAGGAAAATATATAAATCATTTTATATACTTTAAAGTCAACCATTATTATTATTATCAAGCTAAAAATTAATTTGTTGCTAAAAATTAATTTGTTCTTTTTCACTCCTTAGTAACCCATTTTGGGGTTTTCTTGGCAAAAATATTGGAGTGGTTTGCCATTTTCTTCAACTTATTTTACAGATGAGAAAACTTAAACAGGATTAAGTCACTTGCTCAGTCACATACCTAGTAAGTTTCTGAAGCTGGATTTGAACTCAAGAAGAGGAGTCTTCTTGATTCCAAGCCCTATCCTCTGCATCAACCTATTAATAAATTACACTGTAAATATAATTTTACACTTAAGCTTTAACAGTTAAAGTTAATTTAAGAATATTATGCTTGGACTAGGAGATAATATCAGGGTTCAAATGTTGCTTTAGGTACGTATGTACTTGCTATGTGATCCTAAACATGTCATTTAATTTGTGCTTCAGTTTTCTCATTCATAAAATGAAGGTGTTGGACTTGATGGTCCCTAAGGTTTCTTCCGACTTTAAAACTTTGATCATCCAATCCTATGAAAATAGAATAATTTATGACATATAGAACAACACCTATTCAGTTGAACGGTGAGAATCTTAAATATCATAGTAGCCAACCAAATGAACAAATAGGAAGGGGTCTTGTTTAGCACAGATCCTCTTGACTTTCCAGTGTAGTTTATCACTCTTAAATGGCTTTTTAAGTAAGCTTGAACTGATTTTCTCTGTGACATTAGTGTGATCAACATAATGGTTTTCAAGTCACTCTGTCAACTAAAAGTGGGTGGTTTTCCTTTTTAAAGGAGTTTGTTGCTGAGTTTTGGGACAAGTGGTTATGATTTATTTTCTCATTTGATAGACATTTCTATTTACTAAGATATTTTATTTTTACAGTTTGAGCATCTCCTTCGGGAAAGGTAAGAGCTTTGCTTGCTTTTTTAAATTTTTGGTTCATGTTGCAGTCACATGGATAAGGCTGAGATGAAGCATGTGGACATTTTTTGAGTTGTATTGACATATCCTGCATCAGGGAAATGCTAATTCCTTTAAAAGCATACCAAACTAGAAACTAGTTCCAAAATGATCTAGAATATTAGACAAAAATTAAAGAAAGTTTTGCCAGTTGGAAAGATTTCAGTAAGCAATTAAAAAGTCAACTAGAAAGATTAATGTGAAAAAATGTGCAATTATTTTATTATAGTCTGGAAAATAATTCAACAAATATGTTAAAATATTTACAATTTGCATAATTTATATTTGCCTTCCTTGAATGACAACTAGACTTCCAGGAAGAGAATGATGAATTTGATAATGAACTTGTGATTCCTGGGTATAGAATATCAGAACAAATAAAAAGCAAACAATAAACTTTTATTTAATGCCTTCTCTGTCTGATGGCAGGCAGTTATGTGGTACAGTATGGGATCTGGAATCGGAAAGATCTGAGTTCAAATTTGACCTCCGATACTTACTAGTCATGTGACCCTTGGCAAGTCGTTTAATCCCCATTTTCTCAGTAAAATGGGGACAAATTGGAGAAAGGAATGGTAAATCACTCCAGTATCTTTGCCAAGTTCATGGGATCACATAGAGTCAGACATAATTGAAGAGCAACAAGTGTCCTAGGCGCAGTGCTACATTCTAGGGAAAAAAAGTCATGTGTTAAATAGAAACTTACATTCTCTAGGGTGAGATAAACTGTAAAATATATTAAATAGGGATATGAATAATATAACTTAGAAATTGATTTTGAAAGTCTTACTTTTCAATCTCATTTGCTTCAATCTCATTCAATAATCAACCTTCTGTTTATTAAGAGAAATAGATTCATGTTTATTTTTAAGATACTGATATTGATAAATAGACAATTTAGAAAAATGGTAGTGAGACAGTCAATGCAAGAGTTGAACCCTTTCTTAAAATAATATGACTTTAAATATTTTATTGATAACTTTTGGCTTTTATACCCTAGAAAAACCTCTAATTTGTGTCTTTCTAGCCCTAGCTAGGAGAATTTTAAGACCCTATTGTCAGAATTGAATTGAAAGGGACCTTTCAACCCCCTCATTTGCAAATGAGGAAACTGAGGTCTGGAGAGGTATTGTAATATGCCCAAGGTTACTCAGATGTGAAGCAGTAGAACTCTTATAATGCCTAATCCAGAATCCTCTTACTTTTAAGTTATCAATGAATTACCTTCAAGGATAAGTTTATCAAACATATGATTTTTTTCCCAGTGAGTTTCAATCTTTGTTTTGTCTGTTAGCAAAATATTTTTCCCTTATGCAATTTAATCCCACCTTTTAATGAAGTTCATCAGAAAGGTGCTCATATATCAGAAGCTAGAATGTTAGGTTTTCACAGGATCATATCCAACTTTGCAATTCATTTGAGGTACATTTTCAGGAGGATATATAGATTAGTGCAGGCAAGGGAAATGAATAAGCCACCAAGCTAAATCCATTTATTATGAATCTCAAAATTCATTTAGTTAAGGATTCTTTATTTTTTTAAAGAAAAAAACAAGCCAACATTTCTATTAAGTAATTGCTATACACCATACAGGTTTGCAAGTACAATTAAGATGGATCAACTCGAAGGATATATATTCCCCAAGCCTTCAGATTTTCATGCGACGTTCATCAAAAAAGACAGGGGAGGTAAATAAATCTGATTACAAGTATTTATTGCAAATGTTATTGAAGAGTTTTCCCCTCTTGATCTAACATGGTGTCAACTTTCATAATAATTATGTTTATCCTTTAAAATCTAATTTTCCCATCTGACACTGAGAGTTTCAAGTATAAAGTGAGCAAAAGGAATAAGCATTTATATAACATTTCATATATGCCAAGCACTATTTTAGGAATATTAAAAAAGAACAGAATTATCTTATTTGATACTCACTATCTGAGAGGTAGGAACTGTTGTTATTCCAATTTAATAGTTGAGGAAAGTGACTGACAAAGATTTAGTGACTTGCCATGGTCACTCTGTAGTATCTGAGACCAGATTTAAATTTGTGTTTTCTTAACTCCAGACCCAGAATTCTTTCCACTGTGCCACCAGCTGCCTTTGAATAGAGACATGTAAATACTAAAATTTATTAACAGGGTCAATGTACAAAAACAATTTAAAAAAGAAGATAGCTGCTGAGAAGGATTTTTATTTTGCTTTGTTTACAGATTTCATGATGCTGTCCAACAGAACTGGTTCAATTTTGGATCAATAAATTAATTCAAGGGTTTATGAGACACCTATTATGTGTCAGACATGTGATCTAAGACAAAGATGAAACAATCACATACCTCAATGACTTCCATTCTAATAGGGAAATAAGATACACATAGAAAATCATGAATAAAATACTTATGAAACAAATACTCAGTTAACTTTGGAGGGCAAGGCACTAACAACTAGGAGGACCAAGAAAGGCCACATACAGATAGAAGATAGCTCCAAGTCTCCATCTTGAAGGAAATAACTGAATTGTCACTCAAAATAGATAGATAATGACATTTTACTCTCCTTTGTCAAAATCATCTGTTTAATAAAGCTATTAAATTCTCTATGAAAGTTATTCTCTTTCAAAAGGCTTGTGCTTTTCTTTTTATTCTCTTTAATTTTTGAAAGTTATATGAAGATAACAAAACCAGAATAGTCAAGCATCCAAGAAAATTATACAGTTCCATCCTTAAACCTTTGTGGTTTAAGTATCTATTTAGTGTTTTAGTATTGGAAGTTAAATAGATATAGTTACATGATATTAGTAGAAGTACAAACTTTTGTCCTGTAAAGTATATTTTAGTATTCTGAATTAGTATTTTTATAATATTCTCAGAATTTGAAAGCCAGCAAACCTTTTGAAACTATTTTAAAAATTTAGACCTGACTTAAACTGCATAATCAGCAAAACCTTAACATTGATCCCTGGCAAAATTCTATAGCAGATTATTAAACAGATGGTTAATGAATCATTAGAAAATAAAGTTGAAATTCTAAGAAACTAGCAAGACTTCATAAGGGACAGGTCTTATTAACAATATCATTTCTCTTTTTGATAGAGTTAACTAAAATGGTAGAACAGATGACTTCAAGTGATTCTTAATTTTTGTTAGGCATTTAATAAAGTGTCTCATATCTTTGTGGACAAAATGGTGTAAGGTAGGCTTCATGCTGGTATATTTATGTATCTTGAAGCTGATTGATCAACCATATCCCCAAAAGTATTATATATGGATTAAGTATCAAGGTGCAGGGTTGTTATCAGTGCCAAAGAGTTAAGTTCTTAGTCTTTTCTTCTTCAATTAAAAAAAAAACCTTAAGATTACTATTAGAAGATGAAGGGAGAAGAGTGGAAACACTTCCAATTTACTGCTCAAACATACTCAACAAAATAATCAAAGCTTTTACCTTACTAGTCCTAGGCTCCATGTGTTCACTTATCTTAATTCCTACTATAATCTTTATGGATTTATGAACTAAAGAGTTTTTAGCCACTGAACATAGGGCATTTTAGATTGTTCTTTGTATTCTAATTTGTTTCTGGCCTTTTATTACTACCATTCTTCCAGTTGTCTGTCACACATGATTCTTTTTCCTAGCTTTTAGGATCAATTCTAAAAATAATTAATTAGCAATTTCTAGGCTATCATTTCCCCATAATCTCCTCTTCTACACTTTCTTTGGGTTTCACTCACCAGAGTGTTGGGCCATATATACTCATAATTGCAAATGACAACAAAATGGGAATATGATAAATAGCAAAATAAAAATTCAAGGCAACAGTGGCAAGCTAGGATATTGAACCAAGCAACAAAATGAAATTCATCAGGGATAAATGCAAAGTCCTGCATTTTTATTAAAATAAATAACTACATGCATATAGTGGGAAGATGTGTCTTAAAAGCATATGACAGAGATTTTATATGACCTCAAACTCAATATAAGCCAACAGTGGAAGGTTCATAAAATTAAATGTACTCTATAGTAAGATCACTGCAGTGTATTGTATTCATTTCTAGGCAATGAATTCTTTTTTTTGCAAGGTAGTGGGGTTAAAGGACTTTCCCAAGGTCACACAGCTGGGTAATTATTAAGTGACTGAGTTCAGATTTGAACTCATGTCCTCCTGACTTTAGTGCCGGTGCTCTATCCGTTGCAACCTAGCTGCCCCTTAGACATTGAATTCTATAAGGAACATTGACCATTTCAAATGTATCCCAAAGGTATGACCAATATTGTTGAAGATCTGGGAAAAAAGAGACACTTGAAAGTATTGAAGTATTTAGCCTAGTGTGAAAAAATTTTAAAAAAGAATAAAAAAATATTAATAATTACTTTCAGATATTTTAAATATGATTGTGTAAAAGATGGATTAGAGAACTCACGTAGTTCCAGATGGAGGTATTAGGAGCCAAACTGGGATCTGTAGAAAGATAGATTGTATATTATCAAAGGAATTACTTTTTAGCAAGTTAAGTATCTGACATTTTTTTTTTCTGTCCAATGGGTGGGGAGGTCATAACACATGTGCTACCTACCTCACAGAATCATTGTATCGAAAGAGATTTTGTATATGAAATGCTTTGAAAACCTTGAAATCCTTTACAAATATCTGATGTTTCTATTATTATTCTCAGATTTGAAGCATCAAACAGAGACTGTGCTAGCAGAGGCTATTCACTTGATCAGGAGTCTTGAAACTGACCGTAAAGATGCTGAAGATGCTTTAATGGAACAAAAATTAAGGAGGAGACTCATTTGCAAGAAAATTGACTCTTTGTCATTTTGGAGGCTTCAAAAATTACCTTTTGCTGTGCAGAAAGGTACCAGAATGAATGCTGGAAGAGAATTCTTTATATAAAAGTCAGTTATTATTATAGAGGATGGAATAACTAAAAGCAGCCCTTAATAAAATCATATGAACTATAACAGCTTTGTTATAAAGTTGCATTTTCTTTGTGTTTGCACTCCCAAACACTCTCTAACATTTGGCCCCTTTTTCTTTAGTGTTTGTCACAATGAAATATGTTTAGATTCTGTGCTCTTAAAATGATTGCCAATTGGCGCCATAGCCTGTAATCTTTTGAAACCCTATAAAACCCTAGGGGTCAGATGAGAAACCACTATCATTTGTTTTTCATCTGTAGGACCTGAAGTTAGATTAAGGGCCCTGGGAGATTCTAATTTGAGAATACAAGAAAATCTTAAATCAATTCAGAATACATTTGATCTATTTTCAAATTTCTATTTCGTAAGGGCTAAATTAAACCTTCAAGGCAGTTCTAGATTAGAGCAAATTTGGGGGTCTGACTCATTCTTTTTAAAAAATTTTATTTGTTTAAGGCAATGAGGTTAAGTGATTTGCCCAAGGTCACACAACTAGGCAATTATTAAGTGTCTGAGGTCATATTTGAACTCAGGTCCTCCTGATTCCAGGGCCATCTAGCTGCCCCCACTCATTTTAATTCAAAGTCACATTCTTGGAGAAAGTCTAAGTCTAATACCTCTTTATGCCTAGAGGTCCTTGGTAAAAGAAGACAACTTTGAGGAAAACTGGTTATAGTTCCATTGAACTGTATTTTGTTCAATTTAAATATAACTACAAATGTGATTAAGGATGGTTTGATAATTTAGTGGCAAGATGATGAGGAAAAATACTTTCAGGAAAAATAGAGTTTAAATGAAATAAAAAGGGATTTTAGATGCCTCCTTGTTCAAACCCTTTTCATTTAACAGTTAGGAATACAAACCCAAGGATTTGTGTAGGGTCATAAAAATGCTAAAATTCAGAAGTGGAATTTGAACCCAACTCTTCTCACATTAGGGGTCCATTTATATGGCATTGAGGCTTGAAGAACAGATTCCTCATATTTATCCCAAGGTGGTGATGATTATGATGTTTATCCTTCATTCTTGAGGACCATGACATAAGGGGAAGTGTTGCTATGGTTTGCAAATGAATTGAATTTGAGTGAGGAAATGTTATGCTAAGTTACAGTTTTACTTTCTCCTCCAGTCATCTGGGTCCAGTGGCTTGATATGAATCAGAATGACTGGAGATGGCTCTGAATATAAGGCAATCAAGGTTAACCTTTAATTATTGAAAAAAGGCAATATGAATAAGTAGAGAGAGGGTTACATAGTTTGATTTAAAAATCTGTCTTCAAGACCCACTTCTGACATGTACTAACTGTATGACAGATCATGGGGAAGTCATTTAACCTTGGTGCATCTCATGCAGCTCCCTAGGATTTATCTGTTAACTAAGTCATAGATGGGTTGCAAACAATCTGTGTTTGCATGCTGATGAAATATGGTATCATTGTTTATCATCCAGACTATTGAAATAACTCCCTAATTCATTTCCAAACCTTTAGTTTCTCACCTTTCCTAGCCATCCTCACTCTGCTGCCATGAGAATAGTTCCAAAGTATGGGTTTACTATATCACTCTTCTATTCAAAAAAATCTCTAGCAGACCATAATTGATTCTGGAACAAAATACAAACTCTTCTGTTAGGTTTATAAAGCCTTCCACAATCTGACTCTAGTTAGGTAAGTTGCACATTCCTAGCTTTCCAGATGGTTGCATATTCCTCTCCTTCATACCCTCCATTCCAGTCAATCTGGTCATTGTACTGTTCTTTGCATCCACATTCTATCTACAGTCTCTGCACTTTTGCGAAGGCTTTCTTTCACTTATATCTGTGGGTTTGATAAGCAGTCCATCTATATCTTCTTCCAAATCACAGATAAAATGGTAACAGCACTGGACTAAGAAAATATCTCTTAGACATTCCTTTGGAGACCTTCTATTGAATGAATGTTTATTAAATTAGAAAACCATGAACAAGTGTTTAAGTTATTAATGAAATATTAAGCTGAATCTAATTGTATAACCATTAGATTTTTCATTTATTACATTTTTCTACTTTTTCTATATTTTTCATCTTTTAAAAAACAAATTAAATATTTTTTATATTACTTATATTTCTCATTGTATTCTTCTCCTTCCAATCATCTCTTATAATAAAATTATGCCTTTACTCTGCCATCTTGGCTTCACCCTTATAAATAAAATTATGAAGGAAGAAAAAAATTTCATAAAACTAAACAATGTACTAATGATGCCATTTATATGCAGTATCTTATAATTTGACATCTCATTGCTACAAAGAGGAAAGTGATGTCTTCTCATATTTATAATTTGGGGCTAAGATTGAGAAATGACCTACACGGCTTTGATTTTTTTGTGGTTGTTATTTTGATAAATATTTTTGAGTCATGAACATTGTTCTATTGAATCTGATTATTTACTTCATATTAGTTCATATTAATCTTTCCATGATTCTTGGTATTCATCATATTTACTATTTCTTTTAGCATAGTAGTTTTCCATTTTATTCTTGTACTACAATTTGTTTAGCCATCTTGCAACTGATTGGAATTTACTTTGCAATCCTTCATTACCACATAAAGTACTGCTATAAATATTTAAGTATTTACAAGGCTATTCTTTTTATTAGTGTTCTCAGAAACTAGACCCAACAATGGAAACTCTGGGTCAAAAGGTATGTCCAGTTTAGTTGCTTTCTTTGCAAATTTCTTTGCAAAAATAGATGTGCCAATTCATATCTCTACCATATGTACCTACATTTCCACAATCCCTCTAATGCTGACCTTATTCCTATCTTTTCTTATCTTTGCTAAATCCTCAAAGAGCAAACAAAACTCTTTAAACAAATATTAAAAAACTATAAAAGTGAACTAATACTTGATAAACACAGAATTCTATAAAATTCTAAGAAAAAATGAGCAACATCAAAATGAATAAAAAAATGAAATGTAAGCAAGAAGAAATGGGAATGGATCAATGCCAGAAGTATAATTTTCAAAACAGAAATGATTGGTAGATTATAACTTGAATACACACAATTGAATTTTTCTAAAGAGGAGAGAATATAAAATACTGAATTGGAGGAAAACCTGGCAGAAGAGAAGCAAAATGCACTGATGTTAAAAGAACACATGATCTCAATGCAAATCCAAATGATTTCAAAGTGAAGGTTAGCAAAGACAGTTTAGGATTATGGGCCTCCTAGAAAATCATGTGATAAACCCTGAATACCATAGAATCTTCCAGTTCTTCTGAATTTGGAAAACAGGTAAGCAATCAGAAAAACAAAGGGAAAAAACCCAAGCACAAACCTGTATACTACAAACTCTAGGAAGCCATTTGTTAAATTTGGGAAAGTTGAGTGACTTTCATATATCTTTCTTACTGAAAGGGAAGTTCTCCTGTCTTCTTAAAAATGTAAGGAAAACCCAAGAAATAAGAAAATGTTTATTTGTTATTCTTGGTACCTTAACACTTTTCAAGGTTGATACATCACCTGCTTCTACCTCTTTGTGTATGTGTGCTTGCAGGTGCAGCTCCCAGGAATCTGACTCATGATGACTTTGCTTTGCATGTCTCACTCTTTCACTGTTAGTGCCAAAGTTATAGGATGTGATTGTTATTAAATCCTATGATTTGTTTTTAGGCACTCACACTTTTAACCTGATGAACTTTTGAAATATGCCTGGAACCCATATGACACAGAAAATAATTTGATAACATTTTTTTAGTGCACACTCTCCCTACTTTGTTATGTATGCAAATAGGGCTATACTCCTGCATTAATTTCACAATCAGTGATTGCTTTATTTCCAGAAACCAAGGACCAATTAGATTATTAATTGCTAGTGTGTTTTCAAAAAGAATGACAAAGATGTATGCATTATGAATCTTAATTTCAAACTAAATTTAAAATTTGCTTTAAATTCTTAAAGGAAAAGGAGAAAAAAATGCATTTTTGAAAAATTTAAGCTCCTGAAATTGTGCATAATGCTCCTGAATTGTACAAAACATTTTAGAGCATTCTTTATAACAAAGTTTTAAGATGCCCCAAAATGTCAAATATATTTTTCCTTTTTTATTATTTGCAAAGGAAGAAGTGATGAATATTTATGTGTTCAACTACCAATTATTTGGGACACTTAGACCTTTGCTAATTGTTATCTTTCCCAGATAGATTCACTTTTATGAAAAACTGAGTGAGGTACTTTCAAAAACATGGAAACCCACCAAATCCTAAAATAGTTTAGAATTTAGCATTCTTGTTTTAAATCAAATACTCCTTTAATTTAAATATGACATAATAATTTGTTGGAATTGTTTTGGGACTTTAATTTTGGCTTGGAAATTAAAATATTGCTGATGTGAAATTTTTATTACTGATTTTTAGAAGATTACATAAAATCATTATAAAAACTGTATATTTCAGTAACTGGGAATACAGAGGCAGGAAAGATTCAGCAGACCCAGGTAGTGCAGTGGATAGAGTATTTGGCCTGCAATAAGGAAGATATTTTTTCAAATCTGACTACAGGTCAGATTAGCTAACCTGAACCAATCATTTAACCTCTTGTCTGCCTTAATTTCCTCATTTCTAAAATGAAGGTAATAGTAACATGTACAACCCAGGTGATATCAAGATTAAAAATTTACTAAAAATCTTAAAAGTTTTTGAAGGTGAACATGCTAAGATAATTCATTGTAATATGAAAGTGTTTTTATAATGATTTTTTTCTTGATCTTACTTTCCATAGAAAAGTAATTTTAGAAAATCCCAAAGTCATACTCTGATTTGAATAAAGGTAATTCTTCCTATATTAATGTTTTAAAAACTGATTCTCTTACAATTTTTTATTTAACTTAACAGAACATGAGAAATGTTTGTCAGAGACCCTTGAGTTACAATGGCATCTTGAGCAGGGTGTCCTGAAATTAGAGAAGCTTCAGAACCAAGTGTCCAAACTAGAAGTAGCTACTGAGAAGCTTAAAGAAGACACAGACTTCATGAAGATACATCAGCCCCTGCTGGAGGAAAAGATGCAAATGGAAGCTAAAATTGTGAAGAAATTGTGTCTGGAAAGAGACAAGGTAAAATGTAAATTCAGTCTCATGTTACAAAATATTTTTAGCTGGGTGAAACTGATGTTTCCTCCAACTGTTTAGTTTGCTTTTGAAAACTGAACTGCCATGTGTTTTCTCAAAGGAATGTTATTATTTTAATGTAAATATTCACAAATGTTTGACAGTCAGTTGGAATATTTCCCCCATATTTATTAGACTTCTGTTATGCTCAAGAGATAATTAGCTACTTAGAGATTAGCCCTCCCCCAACCTTAAGATCCATTTAAAAGTTGTAATTGAATTTGGGGTAAAGACAGCATAATTAATCACTTTAAAAGTTCATAAAGTTTTAGGGGAAGCTAGATGGCCCAGTGGATAGAGCACCGGCCCTGGAGTCAGGAGTACCAGAGTTCAAATCTGGCTTCAGATACTTAATAATAACCTATCTGTGTGGCCTTGGGCAAGCTACTTAACCCCATTGCCTTGCCAAAAAAAAAGTCACAAAGTTTTAGGGGAGGGGAAAGAGTTTATGATTGAGTATAATTGAGTCATCCTTTTATTGACTATATGTACATGTCTTCGAAGCACATAGTGATGTTAATAGTTCTTTCTATTCCAATTTTAAATATTACAGAAGAAAAAGTAAATATTCAGAGATTTTTTCATAATTACCTTACTTCTGCATGTTGTTCTTTAGAACCATAAAATGAAACCCACAGAAGGACTGTGGATTTTGAGACATAGGCTAGTAGACTTAGAGTTCAAGGGGATCTTGAATCATTTTATAGATGAAGAAACTGAGGTCCAGATGGGAATAAGTTATTTGCCAAACTTTACCTGACTAACAAGTGTTAGAGGCAGAATTAAAACTGAGGTCTTCTTGATACCAAATATAGTTTGTTCCCTTCTATACTATACTGACTATAACCTTCCTTGATTTACTCTTTCCCAGTCAGATTAATTCAAATTCAGGTTAATAATTGTTTGCACTTGAGACAGTTAGGAATATGTACTTATTTTTTTTTACATAGTATTTTCACACACACATATATCATTTAGATCTCAGCTCAATCTGTAAGGCAGGTGGGGCAGTTTTTAATTCCTGTTTTAATCTGTTTTAATATTAATCAGTCTGCAAATGGTAGTGTACATCTTTAGATCTGTTGGGGAGGGGCTTCTTTTTTTTAAGGTCTTTGCAAAGCAAATGAGGTTAAGTGACTTGCCCAAAGTCACAAAGTTAGGTCATTATTATTAAGTGTCTGGGGCCACATTTGAACTCAGGTACTCCTGACTCCAGGGCCAGTGCTCTATCCACTGCTCCACCTAGCCACCCTGAGGAGCTTCTTTTTCAGGGAATTTTGCCCTCCCCCCACTTATTTAATCCAAACCTGTAGTAATATATTCTCTTGTTAACCAAATTTTACTGAGCTGGTCTCTAACCTGGGAATGGTGAAACAGAGCAGGCCAGAGGCAAGGTGCCAGTATTTCAAGTAGTTTAATTAATTAGTTTCAGAATGAAAAACATGGGAATTATCCTGAAAAGAATTCTGCCTTGCTGTAGTGAAGGCAGAGATTACATAAATCACAAGTGGGAAGGGAGGAGGAAGATGGATCACAACACAATCGTTTCTAAGGCTTGAGAGTTTCTCACACAAGCCTAAGGATGCAGGACAATACAGATGTAACAGTTCTTGGGAAAGAATTCTTCTCCAGTCTTGGGGGTCATTATTGCTTAATGGCTAAGGAACAGGTTCTACAGTTTTAGATTCACTTCACTTAACATAAACAAATATAGGAATGTAGTGATTGTCAAGAATGATGGATCACTTCAAGTTGCATTGTGAGTCTGTATGCAAGTCATAGCCTGCTAGAAAAAAAAGATCTCAAAACTAAATCATTAGTAAATTCTTCATATATTTATCAATATGAAAATCATAAATTTCCTTTCATACTGTTTAGTTCCACTTTGCTTTCTGTTTCTAAGAGATTTGAGCAATTCTCTTCAAATTTCTTGAGATATGTTGTCTAGATTTTTTTTTTTGTCATGGAATTCAGGTAATCCTGTGGGTCTTAAATTTTTCTCTCATCAATTTCTTTTCCAGGTTTGTTTTGCTATGAGCTAAGTTACATTTTCTTCCATTTTTCAGTCTTTTGATTTTGTTATAATTTTGTTTTTATTGTTTTATGACAATAGAAATGACTCCAATTAGTCTATTCCGATTTTCAGGGAGTTTGTTGTTTAGTTTTGTACTTCTCAAGCAAGGCTATTGATAACTTTCCCAATTCTTTCTTCCATAACTCTCATTACCTTTTCAATGATTTCCTGTGGTATTCTCATTTATTGTCTGAAAAACCAATTTTAACCCTTTAAAAAATAGCTTCTAATTTAATTTGTTCCTGTACTGTGTTTTTTGAATGAAGGGTTGCTTATAGATATATTATAGTCATTCCCTTCTTCTAGTATCACCATAATAGTATCTAACTGTAGAAATCATTTTTTTGTTTGATTATTCTTCCAGCCTGCTTCCTGGCTTTTATTTGGACTTCATATCAGGTTCAGACTCTGTGACATTTTTGAAAGGAAGGTGTGAGTTGGTCTTGTTTCTGCTTTCTTTTGGATTTTGAGTGTTTTACTACTTTATATTCTCAGGGAAAGTTTGAATATTCAAGCTTTCAGTGCTCCCAAGGTGATCTGATTCATGCTCCTTTCCCCATGTGATTTTTCTCAAAGTCATTTTTTTCATTTGTTTTGCTAAGATAGGGTTATTTATGCATTCTATTTCCTCTTCTGTTAATTGGGGAAATTTATATCTTTGTAGTTATCCTTTCATTTCAATTAGATTCCAGTTTAATTGACATAAAGTTTGGTAAAATAGTTTCTTATAAAGGGTTTAATTGTATCTTTATTGGTTGTCCTTCATCCTTTTCATTTTTTCATATTGATAATTTGGTTTTCATTTTTTTGGATAGAATTAGTTATTTTATTTATTAATTCAATGCATTTCAATTCCAATTTTATTATTCTCTTGAATTTAAAAATGTATTTTGATGTTCTTTATTTTTAGTTTTATAAATTGGAGATATTAATTTGTTATTTTTTCTATTTTTTTAGCTATATGCTCAATTCATGTTTCTCTTTTTTATTTCTTTTACTAATGACACTATTTAGAGGTAAACATTTCCTTCTAAGTACTATTTTGGCTGCAAACCACAGATTTTGGTACATTTTTTTCATTTTTGTCATTATCTTTAATGAAATTATTATTTCCATAATTTCTTTGCCCCACACAATCTTCATTTTTTTATTTTTATTTTTATTTTTTTGCTTTTTGCAAGGCAATGGGGTTAAGTAACTTGCCCAAGGTCACACAGCTAGGTAATTATTAAGTGTCTGAGGTCAGGTTTGTCTGAGTCTTCTTGACTCCAGGACCAGTGCTTTATCCTCTACGCCATTAAGATGCACCCCAATATATTCTTTAGAATAAGATTAATTTCCAATGGACTTTTAATCCATACTTCAAAGATCTTTTATTGAAGAAAATCGTAACTGCATTATGGTATGAAAAGGGAGCATTTAATATTGTCGTTTTTCTGCATTTATTTGTGCATTTATTTTCTGCATTTATTCCTTAACTACATGGCCAATTTTTGGAAGGTGCTATTCAAAGCTTAGAAATAGGCAATCTCTTTCCTATTCCCATTCAGTATTCTCTAGATGTCTATCATATATTTTGGTAAACGTTATTCATCTCCTTAATCTTTTTTGTTATTTATTTTATGGTTAGATTTTTCTATGGCTGATAGGGCTAATCTAGTTTTATGGTCTTTTTTTCTCCTGTAACAAATTTAATTAATTTTTTTTCTATATCATTTAGTACGTAAATATTTGGTCCTGAAATATATTCATTGTATATATATGGTAATTTTTAGCAAAATGCAGTGTTTCTAATTATCCTTTTTAATTAGGTCTATTTTTGCTTTTGCTTTGTCTGAGAGCATGATTGCTATCCCTCCCTGCTATCCCTCAGCTGAACCTAATAGATTCTGCTCTAGCCCTTTATTTTAATTGTGAGTTCTCCTATTTCAAGCATGCTCTCTTGTAAACATCATATTGTTACATTCTGATTTCTAAATCTATTCTGCTATTTTCTTTTCTTTTGTGGGTAATTTCATTTCATTAACATTCTCAGTTATGGCTGCTGTAAATTTCACTCCATCCCATTCTCTTCTGTCCTTTTCTTTTTTTTTTTATCCTATCTACTCCTCAAAATCAGTTTTGCTTCTGCCCACTGGGTCCTTTAGTATATCTTCCCTCTTATAATCTCTCCTGTCCTTTTCCCACTTTCCCCCTTTTATTTCCTTGTTGGACTAGATTTTCTTTATTTTTATGCATATATTCTTCCTTCTTTGAAGCAGTTCAGATGAAAGTGAGGATTAAGTGTTGTCCACTCCTCCAACCCTGTTATCTCCACTGTAAAAACTCTTTTGAGTGCTTCTTATGTGAAATAATTTTCCCCATTTAATTTTTACCTTAACCCTTCTTTCAGTGAATCATTCTTTTTCATCCTTCCATTCCTCTTTTGGAATCATCCCATATAATAGATTCACAGCTGTGACTTCTATTGAAATAGACTTCTATCTTCTCCCATAGTGATAATGTTCTTAGGGATTATATGAATCACCTTCTAATATGAAATGTAAATAGTTTAACCTTGTTAAATAGCTTGTGACTTCTTTTTCATGTTAACCTTCTTATGCTTCTTTTGAAATTTTTGTTTCAGTGTCACAGTTTCTTCTCAGTTCAGGTCTTTTCATCCAAAATGCTTGAAAGTCCACTAATCATTAAATATGCACTTTTGCCTTTGCAGAATTATGGTCAGTTTTGTTGGGTAGCATATTCTTGGTGGTAGACTGAGCTGCTTTGACTTCTAGAAATTCTTGAATTCTTTTTTTCTAATTTATTTATTTATTTGTGAATTTTACAATTTCCCCCATACTCTTGCTTCCCTTCCCCCACTCCCCACAGAAGGAAGTCTGATAGTCTTTAAATCAATTCCATGCTATATGTTGATCAAAATTGAATGGGATGAGAGAGAAATCATATCCTTAAAGAAAAAATAAAATATAAAAGGTAGCAAGATTGCATAATAAGAAACCTTTTTTTTTTTTAAATTGAAGGTAATAGTCTTTGGTCTTTCTTTAAACTCTACAGTTCTTTATCTGGTATTCTCCATTGCAGATACCCTCAAATTGTCCTTGATTGTTGAACTTATGAAATGAGAAAGACCATTAAGATTGATCAACAAGCCCATGTTGCTGTTATGGTACACAGTGTTCTTCTGGTTCTGCTCATCTCACTCTGCATCAGTTCATGCAAATCCTTCCAGGTTCCTCTGAATTCCCATCCCTCCTGGTTTCTAATAGAGCAATAGTGCTCCAAAGTGTACATATACCACAATTTGTTAAGCCATTCCCCAGTTGATGGACATACACTCAATTTCCAATTCTTTGCTACCACAAATAGGGCTGCTATGAATATTTTTGTACAATTGGTGTTTTTACCCTTTTTCACGATCTCTTCAGGGTATAGACCTAGGGGTGTACACATTTTTATTGCCTTTGGGTGTAATTCCAAATTGTTCTCCATAAAAGTTGGATGAGTTCATAGCTCCTATATCCCTTCCCACATTGATCATTGTCCTTTCTGATCATATTGACCAGTCTGAGAGGTGTGAGGTGGTACCTCAGAGCTGCTTTAATTTTCATTTCTCTAATCAGAAAATATTTAGAGCAATATTTCATATGACTATGGATTGTTTTGATTTCCTCATCTGTAAATTTCCTCTACATATCCTTTGACCATTTGTCAATTGGGGCATGGCTTGATTTTTTTTTTTATAAATTTGACTCAGTTCCTAATATTTTAGAAATGAGTCCTTTGTTAGAAATACTAGTTGTATATTCCCCACCCCAATTTACTACATTTCTTTTGTTTACAGTGGTTTTGGTGCAAAAGCTTTTTAATTTAATGTAATCAAAATTATCTAGTTTGTTTTTAATGATGTTCTCTATCTCTGCCTTGCTCATAAACTGCTTCCCTTTCCATAGATATGAACAGGTAAACTATTCCTTGATCTCCTAGTTTGCTTATAATATTGTCTTTTAAGTCTAGATTCTGTACCCATTTTGATCTTATCTTGGTATAAGGTCTAATTGGTCTAATCCAATTTGCTGCCATATTAACTTCCATTTTTCCCAACAGTTTTTATCGAAGGTAAAGTTTTTATCCCAGAAGCTGGACTCTTTGAGTTTATCAAATAGTAGATTATTGTAATCATTTCCTGTTATCTCTTTTGCACCTAGTCTATTCCATTGATCTACCACTCTATTTCTTGGCCAATACCAAATGATTTTGAAGACTGATACTTTATAATATAATTTTAAATCTGGTAAGACTAAGCCACCTTCTTTTGCACTTTTTTTATTGAATCCCTGGAAATTCTTGACCTTTCATTTCTGCATATGAATTTACTTACAATATTTTCTAGCTCATTAAAGTAATTTTTAGGAATTTTGATTGGTAGGGCGCTAAACAAGTAGTTTAATTTAGGTAGAATTGCCATTTTTCATTATATTAGTTCAGCCTATCCATGAGCAGTTGATATTTATCTAGTTATTTAAATCTGATTTTATTAGTGTGAGAAGTGTTTTGTAGTTGTTTTCATAGAGTTTGGCAGGTAGACTCCCAATTATTTTATATTGTCTGAAGTTACTTTGAATGGGATTTCTCTTTCTCGCTCTTTCTGCTCTGTCTTGCTAGTAATCTATAGAAAAGCTGAGGATTTATGAGGGTTTATTTTATATCCTGTGACTTTGCTAAAGTTGCTAATTGTTTTTAGTAGGTTTTTTTAGATGATTTTTATGGATTCTCTCGGTAGACCATCATGTCATCTGCAAAAAGTGAGGGTTTTGTTTCTTCCTTCCTAATTTCAATTCCTTTAATTTCTTTTTTTCTCTTATTGATGAAGCTAACATTTCTAATACAATATTGAATGGTTTTGGTGGTAATGGGCATCCTTTTTTTCACCCTTGATCTTATTGGGAATGCCTCTAGCTTATCCACATTGCATATAATGCTTGTTGATGGTTTCAGATAGATACTGCTAAATGATTCTAAGGAATAATCCATTTATTCCTATGCTCTCTAGTGTTTTTAGTAGGAATGGTGCTGTATTTTGTCAAAGGCTTTTTTTAGCATCTATTGATATGGTAATATGATTTCTGATAGATTTGTTATTGATATAAAAAATATTGACAGTTTCCTAATATTGAACCAACTCTGCATTCCTGGGATAAATCCTGCTTGGTCATAGCATATTATCCTAGTGATAACTTGCTGTTATTGCTTTGCTAAGATTTTACTTAGGATTTTTGCATCTATATTAATTAGTGAGCTTGGTCTATAATTTTCTTCTCTTTTGACTTTTCCTGGTTCAGGTATCAGCACCATATTGATGTCTTCAGCTATTTTTCCAAAGAGTTTATATAGAATTGGAACCAATTGTTCCTTAAATGTTGATAGAATTCACTTGTGAATCCATCTGGCACTGGAGATATTTTTCTTAGGGAGATCCATGATGGCTTGTTGAATTTCTTTTTCTGAGACAGGGCTGTTTAGGTATTTATTGTCCTCTTCATTTAACCTGAGCAACTTATGTTTTTGTAAATATTCATCCATTTTACTTAATTGTCAAATTTATTGACATAGAAGTGAACAAAATAATTCTGAATTATTACTTTAATTTCCTCCTCATTGTTGGTGAGTTCACCTTTTTCATTTATGACACTAGAAATTTGGTTTTCTTCTTTCTTTTTTTAAATCAGATTAACCAGAGGTTTATCAAATTTATTGCTTTTTTCATAAAACCAACTCTGGTTTTATTTACTAGTTCAATAGCTTTCTTGCTTTTGATCTTATTTTCTACTTTAATTTTTAGAATTTCTAATATGATATTTAATTGGGCATTATTAATTTGTTCTTTCTCTAAATTTTTTTAGTTGCATGTTTAGTTCATTGATTTCCTCTTTCTCTAATTTATTCATGTAAGCATTTAAAGCTATACTATATCCCCTGACAACTGCCTTGGCTGTATCCCATAAGTTTTGATATATTGTCTCATTATTGTCATTATCTAGGATGAAATCATTAATTCTTTCTATGATTTATTGTTTGATCCATTCATTCTTTAAAATGAAGTTATTTAGTTTCCAATTATTTTTAGGTCTATCTCTCCATGGGCCATTATTGCATGTGATTTTTATTGCATTATGATCTGAGAAGGATGGATTCTTTATTTCTGCCTTTTTGCATTTGATTATTATGTTTTTATGCCTTTAACATGGTCAGTTTTTGTGTAAGTGCCACATACTGCAGAAAAAAAGTATAATTCTTTCTATCCCCATTCATTTTCCTCCATAAGTCTATCATGTCTAGGTTTTCTAACATTCTATTTACCTCCTTAACTTTCTTCTTGTTTATTTTATGGTTTTATTTATCTAAATCAGAGAGCAGGAAGTTGAGGTCTCCTACCAGTAGAGTTTTGCTGTCTTTGTCTTCCTGTAACTCATTCAACTTCTCTAACATTTTGGATGCTATTCCACTTGGTGCATACATATTTAGTATTAAAATTGCTTCATTGCATATGGTACCTTTTAGAAGGATATAGTTTCCTTCTTTATCTCTTTTAATGAGATCTATTTTTGCAGTTGATTTGTCTGAGATAAGGATTGCTACCCCCTTTTACCTTTACTCTATATGTAGCTCTGCTTCAAATGAGTTTCTTCTAAGCAGCATAGTGTAGGATTCTGGTTTTTAATTCACTCTGCTATTTGCTTATGTTTTATGGGAGAGTTCATCCCATTCACATTCAAAATTATAATTACTAACTCTTTATTGTCCTCCATACTATCTTCCCTCTGTTTGTATTTCCCTATTTTTTCACTTTATATTTCCCAATATTTTGTTTCTGAATACCAACACCTTCAGTGTGTTTGCCCCCTTATATCCAACCCCCTTCCCCTTTCTTTCTCCTTTCCCTTTGCCCCTTCTTCCTTTCCTTCCTTCTGTTAGTTCATCTTTTTTCCACCCTTTTCCCCCTTTCCCCTTTTGAATACTTCAAAAGGTAAGATGAGTTTCTTAACTTAACTGTGTATATGTTTACTCTAAGCCAAGTCTGATGAGAGTAATATTCAGGCGTTTCTCACCTCCTTCCTTCTTCCTCTCTGCTGCAATAGGTGCTTTGTACCTCTTTATGTAATATGATTTACCCCATTCAATCTCTTCAACCCTCCTGTCTCCTTACTGTCCCCTGTTTTAAGGAGCTATTGTTTTTAAATCATTCTATCAGAGTCATGTGTGTCCATCACTCCTGGCTAAGTTTATTCTCTCTAATTGAGTTACAATTCTCAAGAGTTATGAGAATCTTTCTTCCAGGTGGGGATATAGCCAGTTTCATCTTTGTTAGATAGCAGCTTTTTATCCCTTTCCCCTTCAAACAGTCTCCAGTTTGAAGTCCAAATTTTCTATTGAGCTCTGGTCTTTTCATCAGGAAAAGTTGGAAGTCCCCTATTTTGTTAAATGTCCATCTTTTCCCCTGAAAGAGAAGGCTCAGTTTTGCCAGATAGTGGATTCTTGCTGCATTCCAAGCTCCTTTGCTCTTTGGAAGATTGTCATGACAGACAGGATATGGAACCAAAGGGCAAAATAGTTAATGAAAGAATTTATTGATTCCCTCCTGAAAGAGATCCCAAAATGAAAACATCAAGGAATGTTGAGGCCAAATTCCAGAACTATCAGATAAAAAAGAAAATCCTGCAAGCAGCCAGAAAGAAACAATTTAGATACCAAGTTGCCACAGTAAGGATTGCACAGGACCTGGCTGTATCAACATTAAGAGACCGAAGGGCCTGGAATGCCTTTTTCCGAACAGCAAAGACCAGAAAAGACCAGAGCTCAATAGAAAATTTGGACTTCAAACTGGAGACTGTTTGAAGGGGAAAGGGATAAAAAGCTGCTATCTAACAAAGATGAAACTGGCTATATCCCCACCTGGAAGAAAGATTCTCATAACTCTTGAGAATTGTAACTCAATTAGAGAGAATAAACTTAGCCAGGAGTGATGGACACACATGACTCTGATAGAATGATTTAAAAACAATAGCTCCTTAAAACAGGGGACAGTAAGGAGACAGGAGGGTTGAAGAGATTGAATGGGGTAAATCATATTACATAAAGAGGTACAAAGCACCTATTGCAGCAGAGAGGAAGAAGGAAGGAGGTGAGAAACGCCTGAATATTACTCTCATCAGACTTGGCTTGGAGTAAACATATACACAGTTAAGTTAAGAAACTCATCTTACCTTTTGAAGTATTCAAAAGGGGAAAGGGGGAAAAGGGTGGAAAAAAGATGAACTAACAGAAGGAAGGAAAGGAAGAAGGGGCAAAGGGAAAGGAGAAAGAAAGGGGAAGGGGGTTGGATATAAGGGGGCAAACACACTGAAGGTGTTGGTATTCAGAAACAAAATATTGGGAAATATAAAGTGAAAAAATAGGGAAATACAAACAGAGGGAAGATAGTATGGAGGACAATAAAGAGTTAGTAATTATAATTTTGAATGTGAATGGGATGAACTCTCCCATAAAACATAAGCAAATAGCAGAGTGAATTAAAAACCAGAATCCTACACTATGCTGCTTAGAAGAAACTCATTTGAAGCAGAGCTACATATAGAGTAAAGGTAAAAGGGGGTAGCAGTCCTTATCTCAGATAATTCAACTGCAAAAATAGATCTCATTAAAAGAGATAAAGAAGGAAACTATATCCTTCTAAAAGGTACCATATGCAATGAAGCAATTTTAATACTAAATATGTATGCACCAAGTGGAATAGTATCCAAAATGTTAGAGAAGTTGAATGAGTTACAGGAAGACAAAGACAGCAAAACTCTACTGGTGGGAGACCTCAACCTCCTGCTCTCTGATTTAGATAAATAAAACCATAAAATAAACAAGAAGAAAGTTAAGGAGGTAAATAGAATGTTAGAAAACCTAGACATGATAGACTTATGGAGGAAAATGAATGGGGATAGAAAGGATTTTACTTTTTTTCTGCAGTATGTGGCACTTACACAAAAACTGACCATGTTAAAGGCATAAAAACATAATAATCAAATGCAAAAAGGCAGAAATAGAGAATCCATCCTTCTCAGATCATAATGCAACAAAAATCACATGCAATAATGACCCATGGAGAGATAGTAAATCCTGTAATATTGAGTCCAGGCTATTTTTCTCTTCAGTGTTTTCCAGAAGCCCAGTGATTCTTAAGTTGTCTCTACTAGATCTATTCTCAATATCAGTGGTTTTGCCTATGAGGTTTTTTACATTTTCTTCTATTTTGTTAGTTCTCTTAAATATATTCTTGTCTTCTGGAGTCATTAGTTTCCACAGATTCCATTCTTTATTTTGGAGAAGAATTTTCTTCATTTACCTTTTGCAACTCCTTTTCCAATTGGTCAGTTCTATTTTTGAAGGAGTTTTCCATTTGCCCAATTGAGGCTTTGAGAGAATTATTTTCTTTTTGCATTTGTCCAATTGTGTTTTCTAATGATTTGTTTTCTTATCATGGTGTTAATTATCTCTTGAGTTTCCTTTCCCAATTATTCCAATTTATTTTTGAACTCCTTCCTGATCTCTTCTAAGACTTTCTGGGTTGGAGACCAATTCATATTCTTATCAGAAATTCTAGCTCTCTCTGAGTTAGGGTCTTTGGCTTCAAAGCAGCTTTCAATGAATCCCCTTTTTGCTTACCTCTCTTCATTTTCCTGAGATCCTGTTTTGGGGGAAGGGCTGGTTCACAGATGATTGATTTTGAAAACCCTAGAGGTTTTGCTCACTGGGCTTTGTAACTTCAAGTGGGCTAGCCATTAGGAGGTGATGGTTGCTTCCTCTGGAGTGTCTGTGAGCTTGATTTGTGGTCCACTCCTTAGGCATGGGGTAGGGGGAACAGCAAGGTCTGAATTATCCTTGAACAATGTGCACTGGGGCCTTGGGTTATTTAGTTAATCTCAGTACTGAGAGAGATCTGCTGGCCTCACCTGATTGGGGGAGGGGGAGGTTGTTACTGTGTTTGTTCTGGGAAGAGTCCCTTTCTCTCACAGGGATGGGGAGTGGGGCTCAACTGGAAACACAGGGACTTTGCTGAAAATATGGGGTTTAAGGCCCTGGTCTTCCAGGCCAGCAAAGCTGATGAGATTGATGTCTAGCCCCTACACTAGAGTTGCCATGAATATTTTTGTACAAGTGATTTTTTTATATATTATTAAAATATTCTTAAGAGTAAACATAATACCCCCCCCCAATATAGACCCTCATGAGAAATAAAGTCAATGAAAGGGAAATAAAATGTGTTTCAGTCTGTGTTCTGATAGCATAAGCTCAGTCTCAGGTGGATCACATTCTTTATGATAAGTCCATCATAAAATTTACTTCCATATATTTGCACTGTTGCTGTTGCTAATTGTAATTCCCTCCATCCATTCCTCTCCACTACCATATATTGTATTTTTCTCTCTCCTTACACTCTGTCCCTCTTCTAAATGTTCTGTAGGGTGACTGAGTAGTGCAGTGGACTGATCACTGGCCCTGGGGCCAAGAGGCCCTGAGCCCACAAACCACCCTGGAGACCCAGCACCCACCTGGCCCCGTGGTCCTGGACAGGCCACCCAATCCCAGCCTCTTGCAAGAAGTAAAAAAGAAAATGTGTTATATCTGATTGTTCTCTCCTATGATCTACCCTCTCCTCTATCACCCACATTCCCCCCCCCCCTTTGCCCTTTCCCCTTCTCTCCTTTTTACTCTAGATGTCTATACCCTATTGAGTGTGTATGCTGTTTTCTCTCTGAGCCATTTCCCCTTGCCTTCCCTCTACCATATCATTGCAAAAGCTCATTTATATATATATTAAAATGAAACAAAAGAAAAATAAATAAATAATGAATAAAAAATAAAAAATTTATCTTTTATATGAAATATCTTAGTCTATTCCACCTCTCCTTTCTCTTACTCCCAGTGCATTTCCTTTTAACCACTAACTCCATTTTTACAATATATTATATCTTCAGATTCAGCTCTCTCCTGTGCTTCATCTATAAAAGTTCCTTCTACCTGCTCTATTAAATGAGAAGGTTCATATGAGTCTTATCCGTATCATTTTTCTATGCAGGAATACATGCAGTTCATCATCATTAAGTCCCTTCTCCTTCACTCTCTATGCTTCACCTGAGTCCTGTATTTGAAGGTCAAATTTTCTTTTCTGCTCTGGAACATTTATTTCAACAGGAACATTTGGAATTCCTCTGGTTCATTGAAAGTCCATCTTTTCCTCTGGAAGAGGATGTTCAGTTTTGCTGGGTAGTTGATTCTTGGTTGCATTCCAAGCTCTTTTGCCTTCCAGAATATTATATTCCAAGCCATATGGGCCTTTAATGTAGTTGCTGCTAAATCCTGTGTGATCCTGACTGCAGCTCCCTGACATTTGAATTGTGTCCTTCTGGCTGCTTGTAGTATTTTCTCTTTGGCTTGGGAGTTCTGGAACTTGGCTATAATATTCCTGGGGGTTGTTCTTTTGGGATCTCTTTCTGGGGGAGATTGGTGGATTCTCTCAATTTCCATTTTGTCCTCTGCTTCTGGGATATCAGAGCAATTTTCCTGTAGGATTTTTTTTTTAAATTTATTTTTATTAAAGATATTATTTGAGTTTTACAATTTTCCCCCAATCTTTCTTCCCTCCCCCCCACCCCCTCACAGAAAACTCTCTGTCAGTCTTTACTTTGTTTCCATGTTGTACCTTGATCCAAATTGGGTGTGATGAGAGAGAAATCATATCCTTAAAGAGAAGAGAAGTCTAAGAGGTAACAAGATCAGAAAATAAGATATCTGTTTTTTTCTAAATTAAAGGGAATAGTCCTTGCACTTTGTTCAAACTCCACAGCTCCTTATCTGGATACAGATGGTACTCTCCTTTGCAGACAGCCCAAAATTGTTCCCGATTGTTGCACTGATGGAACGAGCCAGTCCTTCAAGGTTAAACATCACTCCCATGTTGCTGTTAGGGTGTACAGTGTTGTTCTGGTTCTGCTCATCTCACTCAGCATTAGTTCATGCAAATCCCTCCAGGTTTCCCTAAAATCCCGTCCCTCCTGGTTTCTAATAGAACAATAGTGTTCCATGACATACATATGCCACAGTTTGCTAAGCCATTCCCCAATTGAAGGACATTTACTGGATTTCCAATTCTTTGCCACCACAAAAAAGGGCTGCTATAAATATTTTTGTACAAGTAATGTTTTTACCCTTTTTCCTCATCTCTTCAAGGTATAGACCCAGTAGTGGCATTGCTGGGTCAAAGGGTATGCACATTTTTGTTGCTCTTTGGGCATAGTTCCAAATAGCTCTCCAGAAGGGTTGGATGAGTTCACAGCTCCACCAACAGTGTAATAGTGTCCCAGATTTCCCACATCCCTTCCAACAATGATCATTATCATTCCTGGTCATACTGGCCAATCTGAGAGGTGTGAGGTGGTACCTCAGAGAAGCTTTAATTTGCATTTCTCTAATAATTAATGATTTAGAGCATCTTTTCATATGGCTATGAATTGCTTTGATCTCCTCATCTGTAAATTGCCTTTGCATATCCTTTGACCATTTGTCAATTGGGGAATGGCTTTTTGTTTTAAAAATATGACTCAGCTCTCTGTATATTTTAGAAATGGGTCCTTTGTCAGAATCATTAGTTGTAAAGATTGTTTCCCAATTCCTTAGTCATAAACTGTTCCCCTTTCCATAGATCTGACAGGTAGACTAGTCCTTGATCTTCTAATTTGCTTATAGTATTGTTTTTTATGTCTATGTCCTGTAACCATTTGGATCTTATCTTGGTAAAGGGTGTGAGGTGTTGGTCTAATCTAAGTTTCTTCCATACTAACTTTCAATTATCCCAGCAATTTTTATCAGAGAGGGAGTTTTTATCCCAATGGCCGGACTCTTTGGGTTTATCAAACAGCAGATTGCTATAATCTTCTCCTGCTTTTACACCTAGTCTATTCCACTGGTCCACCACTATTTCTTAGCCAATACCAAACAGTTTTGATGACTGATGTTTTATAATATAACTTTAGATTGGGTAGGGCTAAGCCACCTCCTTTTGCACTTTTTTCATTAAGCTCCTGGCAATTCTTGACTTTTTATTTCTCCATATTAATTTACTTACAATTTTTTCTAAATCATTAAAGTAATCTTTTTGGAATTGTGATTGGTAGGGCACTAAACAGATAGTTTAGTTTTGGTAGAATTGTCATTTTTATTATATTAGCTCTACCTATCCATGAGTAGTTGATATTTGCCCAGTTATTTAAATCTAATTTAATTTGTGTGAGAAGTGTTATATAATTGTTTTCAAAAAGATTCTGAGTCTGTCTTGGCAAATAGACTTCCAAATATTTTATATTGTCTGAGGTTACTTTGAATGGGATTTCTCTTTCTAGCTCTTCCTGCTGTTTCTTGCTAGACATATATAGAAAAGTTGAGGATTTATGAGGGTTTATTTTATAACCTGCAACTTTCCTAAAATTGCTAATTGTTTCCAGTAGTTTTTTGGATGATTTCTTGGGATTCTGTAGGTAGACCATCATGTCATCTGCAAAGAGTGAGAGTTTTGTCTCTTCCTTCCCAATTCTAATTCCTTCAATTTCTTTTTCTTCTCTCATTGCTGATGCTAACATTTCTAATACAATATTGAACAGTAGTGGTGATAATGGGCATTCTTGTTTCACTCCTGATCTTATTGGGAATGCCTCTAGCCTCTCCCCATTGAATATAATGCTTGTTGATGGTTTCAGATAGATATTGCTAATGATTTTAAGGAACAGTCCATTTATTCCTACTCTCTCTAGTGTTTTTAATAGGAATGGATGCTGTATTTTGTCAAAAGCTTTTTCAGCATCTATTGATATGATCATATGATTTCTGATAGGTTTGTTGTTGATATAATTGAGTATACTAACAGTTTTCCTAATATTGAACCAACCCTGCATTCCTGGAATAAATTCTACTTGATCATAATGAATTATCCTAGTGATGACTTGTATTCATTTTGCTAAGATTTTATTTAGGATTTTTGCATCTATATTCATCAGGGAAACAGGTCTATAATTTTCTTTCTCTGTTTTAACTCTTCCTGGTTTAGGTAACAGTACCATATTGGTTTCATAGAAAGAGTTAGGCAGAGTTCCATCTTTCCCTATTTTTCCAAAGAGTTTATATAGGATTGGAACCAATTGTTCCTTAAATGTTTGGTAGAATTCACTTGTGAATCCCTGGAGATTTTTTTTAGGGAGTTCAATAATGGCTTGTTGAATTTCTTTTTCTGAGATAGGGTTGTTTAGGTATTTAATCTCTTCTTCATTTAACCTGGGCAACTTATATTTTTGTAAATATTCATCCATTTCACTTAGATTAACAAATTCATTGGCATAGAGTTGGGCAAAACAATTTCGAATTATTGCTTTAATTTCCTCCTCATTGGTGGTGAGCTCACCTTTTTTCATTTATGATACTAGCAATTTGGTTTTCTTCTTTCTTTTTTTAAATCAAATTGACCAGAGGTTTATCAATTTTATTGGTTTTTTTCATAATACCAGCTTTTGGTTTTGTTTATTAATTCAATAGTTTTTTTGCTTTCAGTTTTATTAATTTCTCCTTTAATTTTCAGAATTTCTAATTTGGTATTTAATTGGGGATTTTTGATTTGTTCTTGCTCTAATTTTTTTAGTTGCGTGTTTAGTTCATTGATTTCCTCTTTCTCCAATTTATCCATATAAGCATTTAGAGCTATAATATATCCCCTGAGAGTCACTTTGAATGAATCCCATAGGTTTTAGTATGTTGTTTCATTATTATCATTATCTAGGATAAAATGGTTAATTCTTTCTATAATTTGTTTTGTGGTCCACTCATTTTTTAAAATGAGGTTATTCAGTTTCCAATTTGTTCTGGGTCTTTATCTCCTTGGCCCAGTATTGCATATGACTTTTATTGTATTGTGATCTGAGAAAGTTGTATTCATTATTTCTGCCTTTCTGCAGTTGATCATTATGTTTTTATGTCCTAGTACATGGTCAATTTTTGCATAAGTTCCACATACTGCAGAGAAAAAAGTATATTCTTTTCTATCCCCATTCAGTTTTCTCCATAAGTCTACCATATCTAATTTTTCTAACAATCTATTTACCTCCCTAATTTCTTTCTTGTTTTTTTTTAATGATTCGATTTATCTAGATCTGATAGTGGGAGGTTGAGGTCTCCCACTAGTAGAATTTTGCTGTCTATGTCTTCCTGTAGTTCTTTCAGCTTCTCCTCTAAGAATTTGGGTGCTGTCCCACTGGGTGCATATATATTCAATATTGAAATGACTTTGTTGTCTATGGTACCTTTTAGGAGGATAAAGTTTCCTTCCTTATCTCTTTTAAGGCTATCTGTTTTTGCTCCTGCTTTGTCTGAGATAAGGATTGCTACCCCTGCCTTTTTTACTTCAGCTGAAGCAAAATATATTTTGCTCCAACCTTTTACCTTTACTATATATGTATCTCTCTGCTTTAAATGTGTTTCTTGTAAGCAGCATATTGTAGGATTCTGGTTTTTAATCCACTCTACTATTTGCTTATGTTTTAAGGGAGAGTTCATCCCATTCACATTCAAGGTTATGATTACTAATTCTTTATTGCCCTCTGTGCTATCTTCCCTCTGTTTGTATTTTTCCCCCTTCCCCCCTTTTATGCATATTCTCCAGTCTTTTGTTTCTGAATACCACCCCTTTCAGTGTGTTTGCCCTGCTATATCACACCGTCCCCTTTCTTTCCCCTTTCCCTTTTTCCCTTTTCCCTTCCCTTCCTTTTGTTATTTCCCCTCCCCCCCACTCTCCTTCCCTTTCTCCATACCCCTCCCCCTTTCCCCTTTTAATACTTGAAAGGTTAGATGTTTTATAAGTTAACTGAGTATGTGTAGGTTGACTTTAAGCCAAGTCTTATGAGAAGATGATTCAGGTGTTTTTCCTCTGCTCCCTTCTTCCCCACTATTACCATAGGTTTTTTGTACCTCTTAGTGTAATGAGATTTACCCCATTCAATCCCCTCCCTCCTCCCATCTCTTTCCTGTCCCCCTTTTTAGGGAGGTAGTGTTTTTTTTAGATCATTCTATCTAAGTCATAGAAAATTCTGAGTATCAGTCCCTTCTAGTTCAGTATATTCTATCGAATAGAGTCAAAATTCCTGAGAGTTATTAGAGTCTTTCTCCTAAGTGGGGTTAAAGCCAGTTACATCCCATTAGATAGTAGTCTCATGGATAGGTCATGAATGTCCATCATTTCTGGCTAGGTGTATTCTCTCTGTTAGAGTTACATTTCTCAAGATTTATGAGAATCTCCCCTCCCCATGCTGGGATATAGCCCGTTTTGACTTACTGGATTGCATTTTTTTCCTTTTACCATTACCCCCTCTTTTACCTTTTCATGTATCTCTTGAACCTCCTGTTTGATGTCCAAATTTTCTGTTTAGCTCTGGTCTTTTCATCAGAAATTTTTGGAATTCTTCCATTTTGTTAAATGTCCATCTTTTTCCCTGGAAGAGAAGGTTCAGCTTTGCAGGAAAGTAGATTCTTGGCTGCATTCCAAGCTCCCATGCTCTTCGAAATATCTTGTTCCTCGATCCCTTCAAGTTGATGCAGCCAGGTCCTGCATGATCCTTACTGTGGCTCCTTGATATTTAAATTGTTTCATTCTGGCTGCTTGTAGGATTTTCTCTTTTATCTGATAGTTCTGGAGTTTGGCCACAACATTCCTTGGTGTTTTCATTTTAGGATCTTTTTTCTGGTGGGGGTTGATGTACTCTTTCAATAACTACTTTGCCCTCTGATTCCATGATATCAGGGCAGTTTTCCATCACTAGATCCTGTAATATTAAGTCCAGGCTTTTTTTCTCTTCAATGTTTTCAGGAAGTCCTATAATTTTCAGGTTGTCCCTTCTTGATCTATTCTCGAGGTCAGTGGTTTTGTTGATGAGGTATTTTACATTTGCTTCTATTTTTTCTATTTTTTTATTTTGTTTAACTGACTATTTCTATCTCATGGAGTCATTAGTTTCTGTAGACTCCATTCTTTTTTGGGGGGAGAAGTTTTCTTCATTAACCTTTTTGTAACTCCTTTTCTAATTGGTCAATTCTACTTTTGAAAGAGCTTTCCATTTGACCAACTGCAGTTTTGAGAGAATTAATTTCTTTTTGCATTTGCTCATTTGAGGATCTGAGAGAATTATTCTCATTTTGTATTGTTCCAATTGATGATCTGAGAGATTTATTCTCCTTTTTTTGTTTGTCCAATTGTACTTTCTAAGGTTTTATTTTCTTGTTGCAAGGTATTAATTGTCTCTCCCAAGTTTTTAAGCTCCTTCCTTATTTCTTCAAGGAAGTCTTTCTGTGCTGGAGACCAGATTGTATTCTCCTCAGAGGTTCCAGGCCTCTCTGAGTTGGGGGTCTTTCCCTTCCAGGAATTTTTCTATGGATCCACCTTTCATTATGCTAAGACCTTGAGTTGGGGGGGGGCTGGTTCACCTGGGCTTAGGATCACTAAAGGCTTTACTGAGTGCAGTTTCTCTGGAGTGTCTGTGACCTTGGTTGAGAGGCCTTCTCCCTTTGCTTGAAGGGAGGAGCTGGTGCTATTGAATTCTTCTGCCTTCAATCAATGGTGGACTTTACCCTGGCCTGAGGTCATTCCCCAGCTGGGCTGGTTATTCTGCTCACACACCTGGGCCTGAGGCAGAAGTAGTTTGCTTTTGTTTGTTTGGGAAGAGGCCTCAATGCAATGGAGGCGTGGAGTCAGAGTTTCTCAGACCTGATGAGCCCAGGGATTGTGTCCGCAGTGTTCCTGTACTAGAACTCTCCCCCCAGCCCTGTCCCCAAGCTCCAGGGGGACAGCACCAACACCAGTGCCTCTGCTCCCTAGTTGACTCAAGACCCTGCCATCTAGCACTACTGCTGATCCAGCAGGTCTGGCTCTCAGGCCCTCAGACTCCCAATTCCAATTCAGCTGTTAATCTGACTGATCCATGGCTTATTCTCCCTCTGAGCCCAGACTCACCCACCCGAATTTGGCCAAAGCTGCTGAGGGAGACAAATCCTGAGGTAGATGTTCTTTCTCCTAGCTTTTCTTTCTGGGTTTTGTGGATCAGATTTCTTTTAAGAGGTTTGTTTCATGTGATAGATGGGGAAGAGATCAAGAGACTTTAGAACTGTGCCTGTCTTATCTCCGCCATCTTGACTGAAAGTCCGTAGGATTTCTTTAAAAATGAGGTCAAAGGGGTGGCTAGGTGGTGCAGTAGATAGAGAACTGGCCTTGGAGTCAGGAATACCTGGGTTCAAATCCAACCTCAGACACTTAATAATTACCTAGCCATGTGGCCTTGGGCAAGCCACTTAACCCCATTGCCTTGAAAAAAATCTAAAAAAAAATTAAAAAATAAAAATGAGGTCAAGGCTCTTTTCCTGATCATGACTTTCAGGTATCCCAATAATTTTTAATTTATCTTTCCTTATTCTGTTTTCCAGATCCATTGTTTTTTTCAATGAGATGTTTCACATTTTCTTCTAATTTTTCATTCTTTTCGTGTTGAAGTATTGTGTCTTGACTTCTTGTAAAATCATCAGTTTCCTTTAGCTCCATTCTATATTTGAAGGATGTGTTTTCCTCAGGGAGCTTTCTTATCTCCCTTTCTATCTGGCCAATTCTGCTTTTTTTATATAGGCAAAAGGGCTTAAGTGGCTTGCCCAAGGCCACATAGCTAGACAATTATTAAGTGTCTGAGGTCAGATTTGAACTCAGGTACTCCTGACTCCAGGGCTGGTGCTCTATCTACTGCGCCACCTTGCCCCCCCCCCCCCCATTCTACCTTTTAAAGCATTCTTTTCTTCAATAACTTTTTTGAACTGCTTTATCCATTTGGCCTATGCTGGTTTTTAACATGTTATTTTCTTCAGCATTTTTTTCATTGACTAAACTGCTGACTGCTTTTTCATGTTTTTCTTCTCTCTCATTTATTTTCCCAATTTTTTCTTCTATCCCACTTACTTGATTTTCAAAATCTTTTTTTAGCTCTGTTACTGCCTGAATTCAACTTCTGTTTTTCTTGGAGTCTTTAGATGCAGGAACTTTTACTTCCTTATCTTCAGATTGACTGTTTTGATCCCTCTTGGGATCATAGACAATGTATTTCTCAATGGTGCTCCTGTTTTTTCTCTGTTTACTCATTTCTTTCTCCTGTGTATGGTTTTGGGGTGCTTCCTGAACTGAACTTTTGAGTATTATTGGAACACCCACTTTGGGTTTTTTTTTTTGGCACCCCCCCCCACTAGGACCTTTATTCCTCCAAGGGCATATGTTCTCTAGTCTGTGCTTTGACATTTAGATGACCACAATCACTCTCTTCTGCCCTGGAGCTGTGAGGAAGAGCCTTGCTATCTTAGTATGGAAGGCCAAACTGCAACCTGGATCTGAGTGTGGGCAAATAGCAGAATCCTACCCCAGGGAGAGCAGAGAGATTTTTGCTCTGTCTCCCCTGACTGTCTGTGGGCTGTGCTGGAGGTTCAGGCTGGTTTCCCCTGATTCTCACTGCAGGTTCTGCAGCTGGTGCTCCTTACTCCACACTCATTCTAGTGTAGCAGAGTTCTCTCTCTCACAACCCCTTCAAACTGTTGCCGGTGATCCCCGGGCTGGGATGAGTTGAGCTGCAGCCATGGTTTTTTCCCAACGCCAGTCTCTGTGAAACACACCTTTGCTGCTGAATTTCTAAGTTATTTTGGACTGGTAAAATATATCATTCAGCCCCTCTCTCTGGGTTCTGCCCCTCTAAATTTTGTCTAGAGTCATGATTTGTTGGCTTTCTGTAGTTTGAGGAGGAAGGAGTTTCTAGGAAATGTTTCCTTCACACCAACAACCTGGTGAATTATTTCAATATATACTCTCCTCTTTGCCTCTAAACTATTTGGGTAATTTTCCTTTATAATTTCTTGAAATATGATATCTAAATTCTCCTTTTTGAACATGACTTTCAGATTATCAATAACTCTTGAATTCTATCTTTTAAATCATTTTTTTCCAGGTCATTTTTTTTGAAATGTTTTAAAATATTTTTTTTTCACTTCTTTTAACTTTTGTTTGTTTCTTGACATCTCATGGAGCCATTAACCTACACTTGATAAATTCTTATCAGAGGAGCCAATAACTCCATGTTTTCTTCAGTGAGGCTTTGTACCTCTTTGAGAGGTACAAATTATGATTTTTAAGGAGTTGTTTTCTTCAGTATTCTTTTGTGTCTCTTTTACCAAGCTATTAATTAACTTTTCATAGTTCTCTTTCATTGCTCTCATTTCTTTTCCCAATTTTTTTTCTCTCTTGCTCATATTTGATTTTTTTTGGGGGGGAGGGAAGGGGGGTGGAACTAGAAATCACTTCTTTTTGTTTCTAAGTGCTTTCTGCCATACTATATTTTGTGCTATCAAAATAATTTTCATTTTACAATATGATAGTTAAATTCTTTAAAATTAAAAAAAATTTATTTAAAGTTTTGAGTTCCAAATTCCATCCCTTCTTCTTCTTCCTTTGTATTTTTCAATAATTTTCTTGATATGATTGACCTTTTGTTCTTCTATATGAGCTTTGTGTTATTTTTCTAACTCTATAAAATAATTTTGGTAGTCTGATTGATATGACACCAATTAAGTATATTACATTAGCTAGAATTCTTATTTTTATTATATTGACTCAGTCTCCCCATGAGTAATTTATTTTTTCCAATTGTTTAGATCTCACTCTGTTTATAGTGTGAAAAGTGTTCTGTAATTGGGTTCATAGATTTCCTGTGTTTATCTTGGCAAAAAGACTCCCAAGTATTTTATATTGTTTACAGCTATTTTAAATTGAATTTCTCTTTCTGTCGCTGCCAGATTATGTTAGTTGTGTAAATAAATGTTCATGATTTATGTGGGTTTAGCTTATATCTTTCAACTGTATTTAAGTTGTTAATTATTTCAAATAGCTTTTGAGTTGATTCTCTAGGGTTCTCTGATTATACCTTCATATCCTCTGCAAAGAGTGATCATTTTGCTTTCTCATTGCCTAACCTATATCTTTTGATTTCTTCTTCTTCTCTTATTGCTATAGCTAATATTTCTGTTACTATATTGAATAATAGTGATGACAGCAGGCATCCTTGATTTGCTTCTTATTGGAAAGCTTTCTAGCTCATCCCCATTACAAAAAATGCAGGTGGTTTTAGATAGATACTTCTTACCATTTTAAAGAACACTCTCTTTATTCCTTTGCTTTCTAGTGTTTTTAATAGGAATGGGTACTGTATTTTGTCAAAAACTTTTTCAGCATCTATTTTGATAATCATATTTGTTATTGATATGGTCAGTTATGTTGATAGTATTCTTAATATTGAACCAACTCTGAAGTTTTTGTATAAATCGTACCTGGTCATAGTGTTTGATACTATGTGATATATTGCCATAATCTCTTTGCTAGTGTTTTGTTTGAAATTTTTGCTTTGCTATCCATTAGGGAAATTGGATTTTTTCCCTCTGTTTTAGCTACTCCTGATTTAGGTTTCAACACCATATTTATGTAATAAAATGAGTTTGGTAGGACTTCCTCACCTATTTTTTTCCAAATAGTTTATATATTATTGGAAATAATTATTATTTAACTGTTTAGTAGAATTCATCTGTAAATTCATCAAGCCCTGGTGATTTTTTTCTTAAAAATTTAATTAATGGCTTTGTTCAATTTCTTTTTCTTTTTTTCCTCCAATTTTTAAATATTTTTTTATTTAAAAGTTTTTGTTACAAATTCTATTCTTCCCTTTGTCCCTCCTATAAGTCCTCTTTAAGAAGCAAGCAATCATATATAGGTTATACATATGCACATTAATTATTTCATACAATAAGACTCAAATAAAGGGAAAAATGTGAAAATATGAAATATGAAAAATATGTGAAAAAATACCATGATTCATTCTATGTTCAGTCTATGTTCTTCCTCTGGAGGTGGATAGTATGTTTTATCATGAGTCCTTTGGATCATTGTATTGCTGAGATAGCTAAGGCATTCAGAGTTCTTCATTAAACAGCATTGCTGTTCCTGTATACTGAGGTGTACAGTGTGTTTAAGGAAGACCAGAACCTTGGTGTGAGGGCTGCTGAGCCCTTTTCAGGGTCTAACATTCAACTGTGATTCCTAGAAGCTGTAACATGCACAGCAGTCACACCCTGGTAAACCATTTCAGCAGATGGACTAAACCAGGAAGTCTCAAACTCATTGGTGAAGAGTGGGGGGGTAGCTTCCCCAGGCATGTGAAGTCTTCAACTGGTGGAATGGGAAGAAGAGAACAATTTATTCCAATGACCATGAAGCCAGCTGAAGCACGTGCTGTGGAGCATATCGAAGATGCCAGGGTCATCCACTGCATCTAGAAACATCACCAGTTGTCTTGTCTCTGTTATGCTATGTTGGAAACAGCAATAGCAATGGTCACCTACAACTAAAGACATGTACATCTCATGAATTTCTCATCACAAAAACTGTCTTCTGTCTAAACACAATAAAACTTTCTAGATGTACCCCCACAACAAGCATTAGCATCTAATAGACTGTGATTGTAAGGAGAAGAGAAAGACAGGATGTGAGAGTGACAAAGGAAATGTGTGGTGCAGAGTGCTGGGCTAATCTTAGATGCATCCTCTCTAAGTTACATATGCATATTCAGCCAAAGTCATGGCCCCAAGGCAAAATGAATTCTAGAAGAATTAATTCCAAGAGATTAGAGTGTCTCTTTGAGTGGAAACAGTTTGTTGTTAAGGTGGAGAGAAAACTGAGCCAACACACAGTTGGCACCAGTGTAGCAGAGAAAGAGTGGGTAGCTTTCAGCGATCTGGTGTACAGCCTGCATTTGTTTATCTGGACCAGAACATTAGCAAACAGCAAGTCTGATTTGATGAAAATTATGGGGAAATACAGAAGTTGCTAAATGAAAAATGAGAACTCCACAGGGTTTACCAGAAGGATAGTTCTTTCATTTCTAAGAAGGCAGTATTTAATGCCATCAGAACAAAGGACAAGCAAAGCTTAGAGACACAGGACCCTTGGCTCACTAACAAAGCAGATGAAATTCAATTTTATGCAGACAGTAAAAAACTAAAGTGCTTTTATGATTCCCTGAAGGCTAGTTATGGGCTGAAGACATATGGTGCATCTCAACTACCCAGTGGATCACATTGATTAATAATAGGGACATGATTCTAGAGAGATAGACTGAAGACTTCCATAGTGTTCTTAACAGGCCATCATCAATTAACAGAGAAACCATTGACCATTTACCTCAAGTTGAAGTCAATCAGTCCCTACCTGAAGTTCCAATTGAATAAGAGGTTTTGAATGCCATTAGGTTCCTTTCAAGAGGCAAAACACCTAATGCTGATTCTATTCCACCAGAGATCTACAGGGGTGAGGGTGGGGTGCGGTGGGGGGTGGGAAGGGGGTCCATTGCTGATCCAAAAACTGAATGAAATTTTCCAGTTAATATGGCATAAACAGGTTATCCTCCTAGAATTCAAGGATGCCTCCATTGTCCATCTCAATAAAGGCAAAGGGAATAGATTGTCTTGTGACAATCACAAGTGTATTTCTCTTTTAGTCACTACTGGTAAGATTCTTGTCAGAGTCCTTCTCAATAGGTTGATCCTTCACCTGGAAGATAGCCAGTGTGATTTCAAAAAGGATTGAGGAACAGTCAACATGGTGTTTGTTGCCCAATAACTCCAGGAAAAATACCAGGAACAGAGCAGAGTATACAACATTTGTAGATCTGATCAAGGTCTTTGAATCTGTCAGTCATGAGGGTTGATGGAAAATTGTGTCAAAATTTGGTTGTCCAGAGAAGTTCATCAGTATTGTAAATCAGTTCTATGATAACATGCATGCCTGGATTCTAGATGGTGGATGATGCTATAGAGATTTCTAAGTCACCAATGGAGTGAAATAAGGATGTGACCTTGCTCCCATACTTTTTAGCATGATGTTTTCAGCCATGCTATCAAATGCCTTCACTGAGGATGAACATGGCCTCAAGATTAGCTACTGCACTGATGACAAATTCTTCAACTTGAAAAGGCTATAAGCCAAGACCAAAGCAGAGGGAGTTTTGCTGCATAATCTGTGCACTTGTTGCAGCTTCTGAAGCTGAGATTCATCAAAGTATGTATCAATTCTCTACAGCTTGTGCTAATTTTGGTCTGACAACACCAAGGATATACAGGTGGTCTATCAAGCAGCACCACACCATCCATATGTGGAATCATCAATTACAGCAAATGGAGAGGTTTTGAGTACTGTGGACAAGTTCACTTACCTTCCAAGTGTCTTTTTTTTATTTGAAGATCTTTTCCCAATTTATTTTTTTTTTACCATTAGAAAAAGGCTTTCTCTTCTTCATTGAGAAGCAAGGTATTTTTTGTCTAGGATCCTTGCTTGTTTCTTTGTTTCAGTTAAAATTCTTTCCCCAAAGTTACCCAATTCCATTTTCCCCAGTTTTTTCCCTGTATCCTGCATTCAAAGTTTTTCTGAGTTATAATTCTCTTTGTCAGAGCTAAATAATCCCAAGTAACTCCCACAAAGTTACATTTATATTTTAGTTTTACTTAGATTTCTTTTTTAAATTTTTATTAAAGATATTATTTGAGTTTTACAATTTTCCCCCAATCTTGCTTCCCTCCCCCCACCCCCCACCCCACAGATAGCACTCCGTCAGTCTTTAATTTGTTTCCATGTTATACCTTGATCCAAATTGGGTGTGATGAGAGAGAAATCATATCCTTAAAGAGAACAGAATTCTCAGAGGTAACCAGTTCAAACAATAAGACATCTGGGGTTTTTTCCCCCGAATTAAAGGGAATAGTCCTTGTACTTTGTTCAAACTCCACAACTCCTTATCTGGATACAGATGGTACTCTCCTTTGCAGACAGCCTAAAATTGTTCCCAATTGTTGCGCTGATGGAATGAGCAAGTCCTTCAAGGTTGAACATCACTCCCATGTTGCTGTTAGGGTGTACAGTGTTTTTCCTGGTTCTGCTCGTCTCACTCAGCATCAGTTCATCCCTCCAGGTTTCTCTGAAATCCCATCCCTCGTGGTTTCTAATAGAACAATAGTGTTCCATGACATACATATACACAGTTTGCTAAACCATTCCCCAATTGAAGGACATTTACTGGATTTCCAATTCTTTACCACCACAAACAGGGCTGCTATAAATATTTTTGTACAAGTAATGTTTTTACCCTTTTTCCTCATCTCTTCAGGGTATAGACCCAGTAGTGGTATTGCTGGGTCAAAGGGTATGCACATTTTTGTTGCTCTTTGGGCATAGTTCCAAATAGCTCTCCAGAAGGGTTGGATGATTTCACAGCTCCACCAACAGTGTAATAGTGTCCCAGATTTCCCACATCCCTTCCAACAATGATCATTATCATTCCTGGTCATACTGGCCAATCTGAGAGGTGTGAGGTGGTACCTCAGAGAAGCTTTAATTTGCATTTCTCTAATAATTAATGATTTAGAGCATCTTTTCATATGGCTATGAATTGCTTTGATCTCCTCATCTGTAAATTGCCTTTGCATATCCTTTGACCATTTGTCAATTGGGGAATGGCTTTTTGTTTTAAAAATATGACTCAGTTCTCTGTATATTTTAGAAATGAGTCCTTTGTCAGAATCATTAGTTGTAAAGATTGTTTCCCAATTTACTACTTTTCTTTTTATCTTGATTACATTGGTTTTATCTGTGCAAAAACTTTTTAATTCAATGTAATCGAAATCATCTAATTGGTTTTTAGTGATGTTCTCCAACTCTTCCTTAGTCATAAACTGTTCCCCTTTCCATAGATCTGACAGGTAGACTAGTCCTTGATCTTCTAATTTGCTTATAGTATTGTTTTTTATGTCTATGTCCTGTAACCATTTGGATCTTATCTTGGTAAAGGGTGTGAGGTGTTGGTCTAATCTAAGTTTCTTCCATACTAACTTCCAATTATCCCAGCAGTTTTTATCAAAGAGGGAGCTTTTATCCCGGTGGCCTGACTCTTTGGGTTTAGCAAACAGCAGATTACTCCAAGTGTCTTTTCCAAGGAGGTACACATTGACAATGAGGTTGGCACACACATTGCCAGAGGTAGCTTAGTATTTGGGAAGCTCGGAAAGAAAGTATGGGAGAGAAGAGGTATTAGTCTGAATACCAAAACTGAAGATCTACAGAGCCATTGTGCTCTCCTTATTACTATATGTTTGTGAAACCTGGATAGTGAAATCAGCACCATGTCAGGAAACTGGATATCTTCCATTTAAATTGTCTTGGGAAGATTCTGAAGAACACTTGGCAGGAGAAGATACCAAACACTGAGGTCTGTTCTTGAGCTAAACTGCCTAGTATTCCAACATTACTACAGAGAGAACAATGACCGAGACACATTGTTAGCATGCCAGATGTACACTTAATAAAAAAAAAAAAACTATTCTATGAAGAAGTCTCACAGGGCAAGTGCTCACAAGGGGATTAGAAAAAGTAATACTGAGACACGCTGAAGGTCTCATTGAAAAACTTTAGAATTGTTGGTCCAACATGGGAGATTCTGGCACAAGACTGCCCTGCATGGCATGCCCTCATCAGTGAAGGTGTTGAACTCTATGAGGAAGGCAGAATTGAAACATCTCAAAGGAAACATGATATCCTTAAGTTTAGAGTACCCAACCCAGGTTTCACATGGACTATTTGTGTCCAACCTGTAGGAGAGCATCCTGAGTTAGAATTGGTCTGATCAACCACAGTCAGAAGCACTATAATTTGTCTGAAACATAGTGATGTCAATTTTGGTATTCTTTGATAAGGAAGGACAAGAACCAATCAACCCACTGTATCTACATATCACTTATCTGGTTCTTTTCACTTCACTGTGCATTGGTTCATATATATCATTCTAAGTTTTTTGATTTTACTCCACTTGTTATTTCTTACAGCACAGCAATATTTCATTACAATTATATATCACAGCTTGTTTATCCATTTCTTGTTTGATGGAAATTTTCTTGATTTCCAATTTTTAGGTAAAACAAATAGAACTGTTTTAAATATCTTTACACAAATAAGTCCTTTTCCCTTTTTCAGGAAGTTTTTAGGATATAGACTAGGAGTGATATTACTAGATCAAAAGGCATGCATAGTCATAGTTATCAGGTGATCTTCTGAATGTTTTGATCAGTTCACAACTCTACCAACTGTCCATTAGTGTTCCAGTTTTCCTACATCCCCTTCAACATTCAAGACTTTTTGTTTTTGGTCATATTAGTCACTCTGATGATTATGAAGTAGTACCTGAGAGTTGTTTTAATTTGCATTTCTCTAATCAATAGTGAGTTGGAGCATTTTTTACATATGACTATAGATAACTTTGATTTCTTTGTCTGAAAACTGCCTGTTCATATTGTTTGATCCTTTTATCAATTGGGAATGATTTGTATATATATATATATATATATATATATATATATATATATATATATATACATATAAATTTGACTTTCTATGTACTTGAGAAATGAAGCCTTTATCAGTGATACTTGTTGCAAAAAATTTTCTCCCAGTATTCTGTTTTCCTTCTAATCTTTGTTGTACTAATTATATTTGGGCAAAAAACTTTGTAATTTAATATAATCAAAATTATCTATTTTGGAGGGGTGGCTAGGTGGCGTAGTGGATAAAGCACCGGCCCTGGAGTCAGGAGTACCTGGGTTCAGATCCGGTCTCAGACCCTTAATAATGACCTAGCTGTGTGGCCTTGGGCAAGCCACTTAACCCCATTTGCCTTGCAAAAAAATCTAAAAAAAATTATCTATTTTAAATTTTGCGATGTTCTCTATATCTTCTTTAGTCCTAAATTCACTCCTTATCCTTAAATCCAAAAGATAAATTGTTCCATGGTCTTTCTTAATTCATGTTATCACCCTTTATGTGTAAATCATGCACTCACTTTGACCTTATCTTGGTATATAGTGGGAGATGTTAGTCTTTACTTAGTTTCTGCCATATTGTTTTCCAGTTTTTCTAGGAGGGTTTTTTTTAATTTCATGAGTTTTTTCCTAAAAGTTTCAGTCTGGTTTTATCATATATTAGATTACTATGGTCAATTACTATAATGTAATTTATACCTTAACTATTCACTGATCCATCATTCTATTTCTTAGCCAGTACCAGATTATTTTGATAATTGTATATAATTTGAGATCTGGTAAGCCTTCTTTTGCATTTTTAAAATTTTCATTTTCAATATCTTGATGTCCTTGAGCTTTTGTTTTTTCCAGATTAATTTTGTTTTTATTTTATCTAATTCTATAAAATACTTTTTGATAGTTTGGCATGATACTGAATAAATAGATTAATTTAATTGCCATTTTATTATATTGACCCAGCCTATGGGTCATATGTTTATGCCCTATTCCCTCTTTGCCCCTACTTTTTCTTTCTTCACAAATGTTTTACTTCTGATCACTGTCTTCCCAATATACCTTCCCTTTTATCAATTCATCCTCCCTTTTCTTTTATCATTATCTCCAATTTTTCTTTATACATTATAATAGATTTCTATATCCATCTGAGTGTTTCTGTCATTCCCTCTTTGAGTCAATTTTGATGAAAGTAAGGTTTTCGACTCCTATCTTCCTCTAAATATTAAATTAGCTTTTTCATGCCTCTTTTATGTGAGATAATTTACCCATTCAGTCTCTCTGCTTCTTCTTGCTTTGTAATTTTCCTTCTCATCTCTTTATTTTGTTTTTTGGGTATCATTCCATTAAAGTCAACTTATATCCATACTCTCTGCCTACATATACTCCTTCTGATTGTTCTTATAGTAATGAAATTAAGCTACAAATAGCTTGCCATATAGAAATATAAACAATTTAACCTTATTGAATTTATTTCTTTTACCTTTTTTATGTTTCCTTTGAGTCTTATATTTGAAGAAAATTTTTTATTCAGCTCCAAGTCCTCTATTTCATTAAATGTCTATTCTCCTTCTCTCATTCCCAAAAATTATATGCAATTTTGCTGGATTCTTGGTTCTAGTCCTAACTCCTTTGCCTTTTGGTGATCATATTCCAAGCCCTTCAGTTCTATAATGCTGAAGCTACCATATCTTGTACAATCCTGATTGTAGCTATACAGTATTTGAATTGTTTATTTTTTGGTGTTTTCAATTCTTTCTCCTTGATCTGTGAGCTCTGGAATTTGGCTTTGATATTCCTGGGAGTTTTCATTTTGGGATCTCTTTCAGACGGTGATTGGATTAGTGATTCAATTTCTATTTTGCCTTCTGGTTTTAATGCATCAGGGCAATTTTCTTGGATAATTTCTTGAAATATGTTGTCCAGGCATTATTTTTCTTTTCATCATGGCTTTCAGATGAACCAATGAATTTTATATTTTCTCTCCTGCATCTATTTTCTAGATCAGTTGTTTTTCCAATGAGAAATTTCACATTTTCTTCTATTTTCTAAAACTTCTTTGATTTCGTTTTATCATAGCTTTTATTACATATTTTTAAGGGATTATTTATTTTCTTCAGTGAGCTTTTGTCCTTTTTTTCTGTTAGGCTAATTCTACTTTTTTTAAAGGGGTCTTGCAATTGGGTTGCTATGATAACAGAGCCTGGTCCTGGAGGAGAAATTTTGTTTCTGATCTGCCTGATAGTGGGGGCCCCAATGTTGGACTGCTATGGAAACAGGAACTTTCTCCTGGTAAATTCTAAGTGTGGGTTATCCTGTGGGTCAGCCCATGGTGAAGGTTCACTACTGGTTAGCAGTGAGGTCAAGGCATTGATGGTAACTTGTTCTGGGGGAATGGGGTGACTGAAGTGGGACCATGCTGGATTGTAAAGATTGCTCAATGGTTTAGGGGTATGTTGATTAGCAGAAAGGTGGGACTTTGTTAGTATATTGTCTGAGTCTTGCTGCAACTCCCCACTGCACCCCTGCATCCCTCCTTCTCAGGTACATGCTGTGAAGGAGCAGCTGGTGAAGCAGAACTGAGTCTTTACTTCTACCTCACTTGCTGCCCCCTAATCTCCTGTGAAGCTGGCTGCTACTACTCTTGGACCTTACTCCAAACTCATTCCAATGAGACAGATAATTCTTACCAGACTAGAAAGCTGCTTCCCTGCTCCTAGATCACTTTTGTGGAAGTTTTCTACTTATCTGAGTGAAATTTGGGAGGGCTTCATAGGGTTCTTTCCTCATTTCTCCAACATGGTGCTAGAATCCATCTTTCTTGATTTAAAACATTTTTTACTGTTCTTTTATTTTTTACATTTTTAAATTATTATTATTGTAAGGAAATGGGGTTAAGTGACTTGCCCAAGGTCACACACTTGCCCAAGCTAAGTACCTATTAAGTGTCTAAGAATGGATTTAAATCCAGCTCCTCCTGACTCCAGGGCCAGTGCTCTATCCACTATACCACCTAGCTGCCCCTTTTTCTGATCTTTTAGCAAATCTTTTTAAGTTCTTCTAGAAATTTTTTGTTGGGCTTGTGGCTAACTTATATATTATTTTGGATCTGTTGTTGTTAGATCTTTTCAAGTCATTTCCTTTTGTATTTGTTTTTTTTTTTCTTATTTATCCTGCCAAAAATCTTGAAATTGGACTTTATGGTAGATTTTACAATGCTCACCTAGGCATGTGGGGAGAGGGAATATGACTGGTTTGAGCTTCTTTAGTCCCATCTGGGAATTTGAAGGTTTTTAGTGCTTTCAAGTGAGGTAATCTGGTAAGAGGTCTAATCACTGACCTCCTGGTTTGTACTCTGGACCTTGTCTAAGTAGTGTGGGAGCTTCCTTCTGTCCTGGAACTGAAAAATAAGGTTAATAGGTAAGGAGCTACTCAAATATGTTTGATGATTTGCCCAGTGGTAGTATGGAGGTCCCCAAGAATCTTTTTCTGATTAAATATTATTAGTTTCCTTAATGTCCATATATTGAATGGACCCAGTGCCCTGATGCAGCTGTAGTTGCTGCCTCTAAGGTCCATAAATGGTGCTGCATCCTACTCTATGGGTTTTGCTCCCAGCTTGCCTCTACTCCAATATCCACAGACCTTTTTTTTTCCCTATGCTGCCCTGGGCTGGAAAAATGAATCACTGTGACTTTTTGTTGTTTTTCCATCCAGAATTAGATTTGGTGGTTTTTTGGTGGTTGCTCTGGGGAAAATTAGGCTGTTATGCTCTTACATTCCACTATCTTGACTTTTCTCCTTTAAGTTTCATTCTCTGATGTCTTATTGCTCTGAAATAATCATATATTGTCTAAATTCCCCTTCATTAACATATGCAGGTCATTACTGTTTGTCATTGTTAAATTTGACCATTACATATCGTGGAGTTTTTGCAAATCTGGTAGAGATAAAATTGTTAGAGATTTTTTTTATCATTGTTGATTCAATATTTTTAACTTGTTAAATACATTTTAAAATGGTGATAAAAACTCTAATTTTTAGTAGGTTTTCATTCAAATTCCATCTTTCATGAATTTAATTTCCCTTTCAAGTCATTCAAGAGTTTATTTCTGCTGTTTTGTACTGCGGACTAGGATTTGATCTTTATCAGTATTGATTCACTGTCCTTCATAATATAAATTTAATAGTATTTTGTATACATTTCAAGTTTTCATTTCTCCTTCTTTTTGGTTTTAGGATCCTAGCTATCTGTTTTCTCCTAGAATTTTATAGAGACTTTTACTCTTTACACCTTTTGAGTTTCAGACTTTTTTTTTTTTTTTGCAATCCGTTTAGGATATTTTCTGGCCCTCATTCTTTGCTGGAGAGTAGGTAGATCCCTGAAGTTAGACTGCAAAGTTCTTCAACCTCTTTGGGAGTGGAGAAAGCATTGAACTTAAGAACTTAAGAACTAGATAGGACTGTCTTCTTCAGGCCCAATATAGCAATATAGCAATCTGTTGGAACCTCCTCTGATTCATTCATTGCTCTCTTCCCTTCTTCCTCTTGGCCTGGCAGAATTGAATCCTGTTGCTTCTTCCAAGGCCAACACAAGGTAGATTCTGTTCCAGCAGAGCCACTCTGGCTCTATGGAGGTCATAAGTGTTCACCCCTCTTGTATTTGGACTGTCTTTAGCTGGGCAGAATCAGTATTTGAAACTTCTTTTGGATGGGTGAAGGAAGATGTTTTGATAGAGTCAAGAGGTCAAGAGTGTCCATAGTTGAACTTTTTGTCAAGGCCATGAGTTAGCTTGTTCTTCTGCAAAAGAAGCATGAAGACTGGGAGGAAAGTGATTCTGAGTAGTACTTCAGGGATTTGAGCTCTATGTTGTTAAGGATTTACCTGATCAGCCTTTTATTTTTCTCCTCTGGATTTAGCTATCATTATTCTATATCTGATACAAAAAAAAATCCATTTTCAGGAAAGGGTTAAATTTTCAAGAGGATTAGAGAATGTGACTGATTTGCTGTCTTTTTGGTCAGATTACCCCAATACTACTGATGCTGAAATTTTAAAGTTAATTTTCAATACTGAGTCTTGTCAAAAATTTTCTAATATTTTGGAGACTTTTTTAGTAAAAATTAAATACACACACACAAAAGTATATAAGGTACGATATACATAAAACATTTTAGATTAGTTTAATAGCTAATGGACTAATGTTTCTTATGTATATGATCTGATCATATCACAGAACTACTCCAAAAGTCCTAGGAAGCCATATATCCTTCTGGCTCATAAGAAATATTACCCAGAGACAGTTAAGTGATGTGGATAGAACACTGGCTCTGGAATCAGGAGGACCCAAGTTCAAATCTAACCTCAGACACTTACTGCTTACTTAAGTATGCAATCTTGGGCAAGTAAATTAACCTCATTGCCTTACAAAGCTAAAAAAATTACACCCTTCACACAATTTCTATTTCTATTTAGCAAAATCCTCAAATCAGCACATTTGACAAAATTTCTTATCTACTGTGAATGTGCTGAATGTGCTTCCTTTTCAGTTCTTTTTTTTCTTTTCTCTAAATTGGTCTAGAAATAGTTGTTTATTGGCTTGAAATTTTGATTCATCACATTGTTCATGAGTGTTAAGCATACCTTATAACTTCCTGAAGTTAGTTGCTTTTTTGGTAGTAATCTGCTTGAATAAAAAAAAAAAAGAGAAAAAAAGAGGAAGAAAAGGTAAACCTAATATTCCTTCTTCAGCCTTATGGGATAGTGAACAATTCATTTGACAAAAGACGATTGAATATTGGTGTCACTGGATATGAGTTCAAATTCTGATTGAGACTATCCAATGACCCCATGTAAACCACTTCACTTCATATATAAAGTGAAGAAGCTTGGACAGTTCTCTTCCCATTCAAGTTCTATGATCCAGTCACCTATTTTTTCCTGCTTTATCACTGTCTCCCTAGTAAGAGTAAAAATAATTTTTATAGCAATGTAACATAAAACAACATGAGATAATTATTAGTTCTAGTCTTGCTAGAGAGGCAGTGTGATACAGTGGATGGGGAACTGATACAGAAGCCAGGAAGACTGGGACCCAGGGCAACCACTTACACTTAGTGGTTGGGGGATTCTGGTTCATTCTCTAAGGCTTTAAGTTTCAGAGAAGGTACTGACTTTCATGGGCATAGGGAATTTCATCACTCAGAAAGTTCCTTTCCCAGTGAAGTCATAGGTCTAGCCCCTTTCTCTATTCCAATGAATATATACCTTTTATCATTCAATAAACATTTATTAAGCATCAATAATGTAGTAAAAGTGGGACATACAACAAAAGATAAAAGATAATTCCTGAGAAGTCCACAATCTATTGGTGGAAACAGTAGCAAACTGTTATACAAAAAAGTCATATACAGGATAAATTGGAACTATTTAGCAAAGGGAGGGCACTAGTATTAAGGGGGATCTGGAAAAAGTTTCTTTTAGAAGATGAGTTTTTAGTTAAGAATTGTAGGGAACCTGAAAGCAGAGATGAAGAGGGAGAGTATTCTACGCATGGTCCTCAACTTTTCTTATACTTTTACAGCCACACATGAATGCTGGAAAAGCCATAGTTATGATTACATAGACCTTTGTCAGCAAGGTGATGTCTCTGCTTTTCAGTATGCTGCCCAGATTTGCAGAGCTTTCCTTCAAAGGAGCAAGTATCTTTTAATTTCATGACTACAGTCACCATCTGCAGTGATCTTTGATATATAATGTGAAATCTGACACTGCTTTAATTTCCCTTTCTCTTTTTCCTACCCCCCCATTTGCCAGGAAATGATGAGACTAGTTGCCAAGAGCTTAGTTTTTGGATTATTAATAGAGAATTTCATATTTAATCCTGGACATGATAGGGGTCTGGGGGTTTATTGAGGGGGGGCTGGCATGGGATTGATCATATGATCAATGATTTTATTGATTTTAAAGTTTTAAAAAGTGAAAACTTTACACATAAAAAAATTAGAATTATAGAATGTTGGTGCTAAAAACCCTCTATTAAACACCCTAAAATTGCAAATAGTTCTTTATCTTTTTTTAATTTATATTTTTTGCCTTCTAGTACTCATTGAAAATAAGGCAAATAGATAAGGGATTGCTGAAATTCCTCATCTCAGATCATATTTGAACATTATTTATTTTTTTATCTTATTGATATGGGTGCTTCCTCCCCTGGTGCTACTCATATTGAGGGCTTCTTATCTTTTGCACTTCTTGCTCAAGTCCTTCCATAGTTATCCCAGAAAATGCCTACACAAGAACCTAAATTCTTTCCTTTAGGTCTTTGAATATTGCACTGCACCAGTGCAATACTCAATTTATCCATATGTTATCTCTAATTCTTGCCTGTTTCCTTTCTGATATAATGACATATTTTATGACACTTGTGCCCCCACACTGTTGCTTGTAATCTACTGCTGTTTGTGCACATTTGCATTTGTCCTTTTAGGTCATTTGCAGATTGATGTTTCTCCTTATTGTGACTCTATTGAGTTTGGATCTCTTCTTTTGTTATCAAGAATTCTTTCCTCCTTTAGTTGCTTTGCATCTCAGTTTTTTATTATTCTGCTAAGTGGCACAGGGCCTAGAGTCAGAAATACTTGAGTTCAAAATACCTCAGAACTTCCTAAGGGTATGATTTTGGTCAAGTCATTTTAATTCCTCTTGTTTCAGTTTCCTCATCTGTAAAATAAGCTGGAGAAAGAAATGACAAACCACTTCAATATCTCTCCCAAGAAAACCTCAAACAAGTTGGATTCAATCCAACAAAGACTTGGGTTGAAGTGACTGAACAATTCACTCTGCTATGGCTTGTTCAATCCCACCTTCTGTCTCAAAGATGGTCTCTTAGTTTTTTTGATGACCTTGGTCTATGTGGTCTCCTTTCTTTCCAAACATCCATAGTTCCTATTTTCACTTGATAGACTCTTTATGGTAGATGTGGATAAAAGTCTCATTTGTAGATGTGGATGAAAGTCTCATTGAATGGGCAGGCAGACATTTATGGGTAGGGATCTGTATAACAGGAAGGAATGCAAGCTAGATCCCAGACAATGAATTACTTGAAGTGATTGCATTATTCAGGTTCACTCTACATATTTTTATTTCCTGGAACCAATTACTACATTTTTGGTTGTTGTTCAGTTGTTTTTTCAGGTGTGTCTGACTCTTTGTGATCCTTTTGGGGATTTTCCTGGTCTAGATTCTGGAATATTTTGCCATTTTCTTCTCTAACTACTTTTAGAGATGAGGATCCTGAGGCAAACAAGTTAAAGTAATTTGTTAGTAAGTTAGTAAGTGTTAGAGGTTAGATTTGAACTCAAGTCTTCATGCCTCTAGACCCTGCCCTCTATTATGCCACCTAGCTGCACTTCACTTACTGTATTTTATTTTAATTATAATTTTAAATAGAGTGAACTCAAATATATAACTATTTCAGATAATTGATTATTTCTAGGGTCCTAGCTGTGCCACATCAGTGAACATTAGTATATTAGGAGTGTTTTAACATTTCATAATTTGAATCATTTGAATACTGTGTTATATTCTGGTTTATATTTTCCCTTTAATTGTTAAGTGTACGTAAATAAGTGTTTTTCAACATACTTCTCTTGTATCTCCAAATGAGTGGCACATGTGTTCAATAAACAATTGTTGATTTGAATTTGGGGTCTACATCTCATCAATCAATTAACTATCAAGCACCTACCAAATCTCCTTAGTACAGAGTCCATTGTGCTAAGACTTAGAGATACAAGAACAAAAATAAAATAGTTCCTGCCTTCAGGTAATTTACATTTTATTGGTTGAGACAACATGTACAGATATCACTACATGCAAAGAACCCTTCCAAATCAAATACCAGGCATCCATGGAGGGGAAGGTACTAGTTGCTGGAGGGTCAGGAAAGACGTTTTGCAGATGGTGACTTTGGAGTTGTGTAGAAATATAGGAATTGAAAAAAAATTGAAGAGAGAGAGGGAGAGGAAGAAGGAGAGAGAGAGAGAGAGAGAGAGAGAGAGAGAGAGAGAGAGAGAGAGAGAGAGAGAGAGAGAGAGAGAATGAGCACATTGCAGGGTGGTAATCATACATTGTGGGGAGGAATGTATAAGAGGGCTGCAGAGGCAGGATGTAACTAGGTTGTAAAGAGTTTTAAATGGTAGATAGAAGGTTCATATTCAGTCCTGAGTCTAATAAGGAGCTACTGGAGCTTCTAGAGTAGGAGAGATGACATAGACCTATATTTTGGGCAAATTGCTTTGGAAGATTTGTGGAGGATAGTGTGGAGAGGGGTATGAAATAAAACATAGAGAAACTAAGTCCCGCTCTGCTGTTGTTGATCATATGGAAATAGGGAACCTGTGGATTTCCATAGCAGTTGCCTCAAAAGTATAGATAAGAATTGAAAGGAATATGGGATATAGCCTTTCTTCCTTGTCTTGTAAACCAAACAGTAATTTCAAATGAATTTTTCCTGTGATTTTTCACTTTTATTATTCCTTTAAATAGCAATAGATTGCTTATAATACTAAGAAGTTATTTTAGTGAGCATTTTTTTCTTTTTCAGATATCAGAAAAATATGACACACTTCACAAGCTACTGGAAAAGTTAAAATTTGATTATAATTTAGCCCTTAAAATGTCTAAAAAGGAAAGAGAAAAGGAGGACAGAGAGCTAAAAGAGTCTGAAGAATTCTTAGGAAGCATTCAGTAAGAAATTTTTTTTAATGCAATATTGAGTCTTTATAAAATTCTTCATATAATTTTTACATCTTTTTAAAATGAAAAATAGGTCTTAAAATTATTCCCAATTATAAATATAAAAATTTCTTTATCCTCAGTTTTTAAAAGTTTTATTTCTTTTGAGTTTTACAATTTTCCCCATTCTTTCTTCCCTCCCCCACCCCCCACAGAAGACAATTTGTCAGTCTTTACATTGTTTCCATGGTATACATTGATCCAAATTGAATGTGATGAGAGAGAAACCGTATCTTTAAGGAAGAAACATAAAGAATAAGAGATAGCAAGATCAGACAATAAGATATCAGTTTCTTCCCTAAATTAAAGGTAATAGTCCTTGGTCTTTGTCCAAACCCCACAGTTCTTTCTCTGGATCCAGATGGTATTCTCCATTGCAGACAGCCCAAAACTGTCCCTGATTGTTGCACTGATGGAATGAGCAAGTCCATCAAGGTTGATCATCACCCCCATGTTGCTGTTAGGGTGTACAATGTTCTTCTGGTTCTGCTCATCTCACTCAGCATCAGTTCATGCAAATTCCTCCAGGCTTCCATGAATTCCCATTCCTCCTGGTTTCTAATAGAACAATAGTGTTCCATGACATATATATACCACAGTTTGCTAAGCCATTCCCCAATTGAAGGACATTTACCCAATTTCCAACTCTTTGCCACCACAAACAGGGCTGCTGTGAATATTTTTGTACAAGTGATGCTTTTACCCCTTTTCATGATCTCTTCAGGGTATAGGCCCAGTAGTGCTATTGCTGGATCAAAGGTATGCACATTTTTGTTGCCCTTTGGGTGTAGTTTCAAATTCTTTCCAGAAAGGTTGGATGAGTTCACAGCTCCACCAACAATGTAATAGTGTCCTAGATTTCCCACAACCCATCCAACAATGATCATTACCCTTTCTGGTCATATTGACCAGTCTGAGATATCCTCAATTTTTTTGAAAGATTTTGTTTATTTTGAGTTTTACAATTCCCCCCCCATTCTTACTTCCCTCCCCCCACCCCCACAGAAGGCATTCTGTTAGTCTTTACATTGTTTTCATGTTATACATTGTTCTCAGTTAAATGTGATGATAGAGAAATCATATCCTTAAGGAAGAAAAATAAAGTATGAGATAGAAAAATTACATAATAAGATAACAGTTTTTTGTTTTTCTGATTTGAAGGTAATAGTTTTTGATCTTTGTTCAAAGCCCATAAATTCTTTCTCTGGATACAGATAGTATTTTCCATTGCAGATATCCCAGTATTGTTTCTGGTTGTTGCACTGGTGGAATTAGCAAGTACATCAAGGTGGATATCCTCAAAATTTTAAAAGAAATTTTTTCAGATGAAATTATTAGGCAGTACACTGATGTGGTCAAGCCTAGGCTATTGGGAAATTATATTAGTGACTGAATAGAGAATGAACTGGAGGGGGAAGAGATTGAGGGAGGGAGACCTATCAGCAAACTACTGTATGATGAGGACAAGAGTGGTAGCAGGGTCAGAAAAGAGAAGGGGGCGTATTCAAATGACATTTATGAAATCCTTCAGACAGAAGCCACTTAGGGGGAATACAAAAGGTAGCAGAATTATGGGGCATTCTAATGGTACATGGTTGATTATGGTCTCTTGAATTTCATGTAAAAATCAAAGCACCCACAGTTTTTATATCTTTTTCCCTTTTGTTCCTGTTGCCCTCACTTGAACTTTTGGCAAGTACAAAGCATACCATTTAAATGTTCACCCTGACTTGTCCTTAGAGTCATAAAGTGACAGTAGGAAGGTATGTTTAGTGGTAATTAGATCCAACTCCTTCATTGTACAGATAAGGAAACTGAAGTTAATATAGGTAGCTTGCCATATTTATTTGGGAATTCAATGGAGCAGAGGGAAGGGAGGGGCTAAATCCAACATTCATTCCTCTGTTCCAAGAAAGGTCCCCTAAACAATTAATAGATAAAACTACTTCTGTGTGTGTGTGTGTGTGTGTGTGTGTGTGTGTGTGTGTGTGAGAGAGAGAGAGAGAGAGAGAGAGAGAGAGAGAGAGCGAGTATTATTTCCCATTATATGAAATTTTCCAGACCCAAGGACTTAGGTCTGACTGTATTATTTGCTGACCTTGTGGAGAGGGAGGATTTCAAGATATTTGTTTCACTTTATGCCACTGGAAGAAATAGTTTTTGTTCCTGGGACCAGGAACCAGATCACAATAAAATAGACCAAGTCACCTGGATAGCCTAGCTAAGAATAATAGAATGGAACCTCAGTTCTATTTTATTAGTTTTTGGAAGTAGGACCATGGTTAAGAGAAATGGCTGGGAATTTCGTATTGTGAAACCATAGGTGAAATCCTTAAGACTTGTGCAAGATGGACCAGAGTGAAAGCATACACCAAGAATGTTTTCATTGCTGAGTAGCATAGCCATTGAATTACAGATTAGCTTTGTCCTATTGTAGAAGCCTTGCCACCAAATATTACCATACAGACAATTTTGACCAGTGTGAGATAGGTTAGATCATCTCCATAAAATTAAAGCACTGATAATTTAGAACATCTTGAGACAGTTTAGCTTTACCACAATGTTGGAAATTTGTTGCCAAAAATAACATATTGCTGTTCTGCCTGGCGTTACTGCCTCAATTACATGGAAGGGATCACATCTAAATGATCAAGGCCTCCCAGTGTTTCCAGACAATCGTGAGTCATCTTGTTTCATATACTAATAGGCCACAGGTTATCGACAGTTCTGGAAGAGGCAGTGAGAATGATATCTTTGCACAACATTCCCCTCACAATAATGAACAAAACATACATGTCACACCATCATTCAATTGATGTCTTGGTCTTCTTCGATTACAAAGGACTACCATCAATCAATCAATCAATCAATAATAAGGGCTTTTAAAAGTTTTTCTTAAAAGTTTTCTGAAAGAGTTATGTAAATGATTTACAAGAAATATATAGTTTATGTTCTCCCAAAAGCATTTTTTTGGGGGGATTTAGAAAGAACTTCTCTATAATGAAATTTGAACCAATCACACAGATTACAGTCATTGTCTGGTACATTGTAGGTAAAGAGAAGGGTATATAAAATAAAAGGAAAAGAGGAAAAGAAGTGAAAACGGATACTTTGTGTTGGGGAATGTGCTAAACATCTCTTTTTTTTAACCTTGCAAGGTGGTTACTATTATTATACCCATTTTATAATTAAGTAAATATTTTAAAATAAAAAACAATCATATTATTCACAATTTGCTCATATCTAGAATGTTCCAGGTTCAAAGAAATTTCATTATTTGTTTTCCAGGAATGAAGATCTTTATTTAAATTTAGTTTCTCGGGGCGGCTAGGTGGTTCAGTGGATAGAGCACCGGCCCTGGAGTCAGGAGTCCCTGAGTTCAAATCCAGCTTCAGACACTTAATAATTACCTAGCTGTGTGGCCTTGGGCAAACCACTTAACCCCATTTGCCTTGCAAAAAAAAATTAGTTTCTCACTGTCGTATAAAATTGATCAAACACAACTGGTTTGTGTTTCTTTAAAAAATTTATTGTTGCATACCCAATTACAAGAAAATTTCTTTCATTGTAAAAACCACTTGAGGAGAAGAGATCTGAGTACAGTAAAAATGAATATCTTACTGGTAACACCTCATCATCCTTTAAATCCTATGGAAAGAAGGGTCAATAAACCACAAATAACTTGTGGTTACAAGTTAAGCAGATAAATCATATAATTCTTTATCTTATAATTTGCAAAACATTTTCTTACAAATTATTTTATTGGTCCTCATTCTGATTGTTTGAGACACATGGGGCAGATAAACAATATTATCCTAATTTTGTAGCTCAAATCCCTGAAGTCCAGATAGATCAATAATTTGCCCAGTCACATAGCTAGTAGAGTTGCTTCTAGATTAAATTAGTCCTTACTTTTTGGGAAGCTATTGTTTATTCAGAGGTAAGATAATATTCTCCACTAGTGTTTAAAGGTTTACATTAGAAGGATTCTCCCAAAGTAAAATATTTCTAAAATGGAACTCCCTCTCAAGCCGTTTTCTCAAACATTCCTGCTTATGTTGAGGATCCTTACCACTATTTCCCCAGCTTCTTCTTGTATCTGTCTTTGTCTCTCTACTCATACAATTGTTCTCTTAGTTTAGGGAATCATCATCTTCTACCTAGTAATAATCTCCTGATTCCTAATTTCTCCAATCTGTGAAGTATCCAACGTACAGTTACCAAATTAATAATCCTAAACACAGATGTAATCATGACCTGTCCTTATGACATCCTCATCCCACTACCTCATGTCTGGACTTTTCTCTAACACTCCCCCTCCTGCTTCCCATCTAATCTGTTGCCCAGGCTCAGGGATTTCACCTGTGAAATATCCCTTGAAAATGCCCACTTCTCTTTTCTAACTCTGCTTCCACTCTGGTGCAAGCCCTTACCATGCAATAACTTGTTGGTAATCTGCCTGCCTCAAGTCTCTCCCTCTTCCAGTTCATTCTCCATTCAAACACTAATATGATTTCCCTATAGCACAGGTCTGACCAAGTCACTCCACTGCTTAATAATCTCAATTGGCTCCCAATCTCATCCAGGAAAATACAAAATGCCGTGTTATATATTCAAAGCCTCACAATTTATCCCTTTCTTACCATACCAGTTTTCTTACATCTTCCTCCTGGACATATCCTTTTTAATTCTGTGGCATAACCCTCCTGGTAATTCCAAGAACAAGAATTTCTATCTCTTGGCTCCAGGAACTTTCTTTGGCTGATTTTTAATCCCTAGAAAGCTCTTCCCTCCTCAACTCTATCTATTGACATCTCCCCCTTCAAGACCAAACTAAAATTCCATATTTTTCAATTCCATGCTTTTTCACAGGCTCTGTGCATACCTCAGCTTTATTACCTCAATCTCTTGGAATACCAATCTTTGTTCAGATACCACATCCCACATGTCTCCTTTATATTCTCTTTCTCACTTTTCTTACCCCCTTTTAGGATTTTGCAAGGCAAATGGGATTAAGTGGCTTGCCCAAGGCCACACGGCTAGGTAATTATTATTAAGTGTCTTAGACCGGATTTGAACCCAGGTACTCCTGACTCCAAGGCCAGTGCTTTATCCACTACGCCACCTAGCCGCCCCTAAATGCTTTCTTCTTCAACTTTTCTCTACTTTACTTATTATGTATATATTCTATTTATCCTTTCCCCTTCATCAAACAAAATTTAAAATCCTTGAAAGTTTCCTTGTCTTTGTATATCCGTTAAAGGATACTACATCTCTAGTGGACAGGCATCTTCTTAGTCCCATTAATTCCAACCCCTTTGTGAATAAGAGTATCTTTGATAGCATGCCTGGTCAAGAAGCTCTCCATCTTCATTTGATGATCTCCAGTGAGAGGAAAACAAGCATACTTCATGATATCTCATTTTGTTTTTGGCTAGTTCTTAATCTTAGCAAGTTTTTCTTCCCATTAAGTTTAACTCTGTATCTTTGCATCATCCCCTCTCCCACCACACACATTGCTGCAAATCTGACCCCTATCAGAGTAATCTCTCTTATTTTCACAAATCCTGCAAGTTCTTTCATATATCAGTTTCTAACATAGCAGAAAAAATATTGATACACATAGTAGGTACTTAACAAGCATTGAACTGAATTTAGTATACTGATAAGTCCCTTCCCTGATTCCTCCATTAAAGAAGTTTATGCCTTTATTATTGTTCTGAGATAGTTGATTATGTTGATTAGTTTCTTTTCTAAAAAAGTGTGGAATGATTCAGGTAAAAATTATTAATTTTTAAAACACTAGGAAGTTAATAAAGGATACTCTTTCTAATAGTCCTCATTCACTTAAATATTTTTCTTTGCATATTCTTTAATCATATATAATTTACTACAAAAATTTAAAATACCTAAACAGAATAGCCCATGAATACTTAAATTTTAAACCTGAAACCATAACTTCTCAACCTACTGAGACTTTTCTAAATGGAATGTATTTTCGATTTGCTGGACAGAGGATGATTGAAGATTAGATGAGATTGCATAGATCTTGTGGGAGGATGAGAGTAAAGAGGCAAAGATCAAATTAGATTGTCTCTTCTATCTCTCATCTACCACTTATCCTAATACATCTCTGTTAATAGGATATAGTGCAGGTTTTCTTTTTATTTGCCAATCAGTGCAGAGAGACATCGACAGTTCCATGAATAGTGACTGCAGCTGCTGTTTGCCTTCTCCTAAACTCTGGCTTATTCTATCTAATGAAGTTTAAACCTAAACCTTAGAAGGGAAAGATATGCTAAAAGTAAATAGTCTCCTGAAGGCAGTTGAAGATCAAATACTTTTATCACACCTTCCCTGTTTCCCACTTTCCATTGAGAAACAGTGTGATAAAGCTGAAGTTTGAAGATAGAAGGTCAGACAGTATGGAGGCAAGACAATCTGGATCTAAACTCAGCCAAATGGCACTTAGTTTGATGAGAAATAATTAATAGATCTGAACCACCACTTTAGTCTTTCAGAAACAGTGAGTAACTCTATATGATGAACTTTTGCTCTAAATAGTACTTTTTGGAAAATCAAAGTGTTGTTAAAGAAATGAAAACATTGGAAGATATCTTGGTTTTAATTAATTTTGTCATGATTTTTTAAAAACTAAAGTAGTGAAAAATTAAAATATTCAAAGAAAATTTTAAAGAAAATAGTAAAAATTTTAAAAGTTGCAAGAGTTGTGACATATTAGGATCAAGGATTTCATATAAACTCTCCAAGCTCTTCTTTCTTCTAATTTTAGAATAACATTATTAAGGGAAAGAAGAAGAAATTATGTTAATATAGCATATAACATATACTCAACAATATATTGGATATATTTTTGAAGATAACAATAGTATTATATGACATATGTATGTATATGTATATATACACATACACACACATACATATATATATTTACTTTTAAGAGTTACAAAAGACTTTTGCCCATTAACTCAATTGGTTCTCACAACCTAAAAGGTGGTATATCCTCAGTTTGCAAATGAAGACATTGAGGTGCAAAGAGGTAGTGACTTGCCCATGGTCACACAAAACCAGATGATAAATAAAATATAATCATTTCAAGTGAGTAAGAAGAATCTTTCTTCTTCCATTCTCATAGGGGAGAGCTGAAGATTGCACAGAATATTTGCAAGAACTGCTGTTCAGATGCAGAAAAAATGGAGAAGAATGTTAAGCAAAAGCAAAAGGAATTAGAATCCTTATCTCAGGAAAAAAAGGAAGTGACAACTAAAATGGACACTATAACAACTGCAGTGAGTATTGCATACTTAATATCAATCAAGATTCTTTTAATGCAAAAAATGTAAAAACACAAATGCTATGAATTATAAACTGCATTTAGATCCTCTCAGGATTAGTGGGAAAAACAACTTCCCCAAATGGCTACATTATTTGAATTCATATTTACTATTTCTATGGGTTTGAAGTTAGTCACAACCAGTTTTTCTATGGCTTACATTTTTGAAAATATGAATTTTTTTTTCTGTGCAATTGATATATTAGGGAATATTTTGAACATAATATGGATTTTATGTTTACTTCTTCTGGATTTCTTTGGTGGAAAAACAGGTAATGCAGAAAATGATGCTATTTTCCATATCTCACAAATTATAACCCTTCTGAGGCCTACTTTTGCATGTAAATTTCAGGTCTTTTTAAAGGCAAAGGGGGGCGGCTAGGTGGCGTAATGGATAAGGCATCAGCCTTGGAGTCAGGAGTACCTGGGTTCAAATCTGGTCTCAGACACTTAATAATTACCTAGCTGCGTGGCCTTGGGCAAGCCACTTAACCCCATTTGCCTTGCAAAAAAAAAAAAACCTAAAAAAAAATAAAGGCAAAGGGCCATGTTTATTGTGTATCTCCTGGTGCAGAATAATAGCTGCTATAAGTTCTGAGTTGTGGTCTGCCGAACTTGATTGCAATTGCACCACAATTTATTATAGTGTTTATATACATCTAAACCATTTAACATGTTTAAAATGTATTTATAATTTTTATAACAAACTTTCTTTTTTAATGTGTTGCTAAGAAAATTTTTGACATTATTCCCCTAACCCTATATTTCCCGTAATATTTTATTGTGTGATTTTGCATAGCAGTATTTTTGGGGGAACTCATATGTCATATTATAACACAACTGACTACTCTATTTTACATATAATTCTAATTTTTAATAGTGTGAATTTAATAGGGTGAAATACATGCAACCAGCTCATGGGCATGCATTAGTCATACTAAATGATGTCCTAAGGACTTTTAAGAACTTTTGGCTTCCTTTTATCAGTGTGGGATAATCCTTTTGGTGTGTGTAATCCCTTTGATATACTGAAAATACTTGGATAGTTGTAGTAAAGAAATGATCATAATATAAATGTATTAGTTGTTCAGAGAAAACATAGTTTCACCTGTGTGGGTACTCCTTCCACTACTGATCCTCTATTCCCCAGAAAACTGTATTTGATCTTGAACTGTTTTGACTGAAAAAGGATCTCATCTCATGGTACACAAACTTCTCCAAATATCTTTCAGATTCTACTCTTCCTTTTTGTAAGAAGCTTTTCCTGGTTTCCACTTCTCTCATCATTACTTCTCTTCTCCTAACCCCAGTGCCTTTAAGATTACCTTCAATTTACCCTGCATATATTTTGTATGTAAGGTCAGTTAAGTAGAAACATTCATCTTCATGAGTTCAAATCTGGTCTCAGATATTTCCTGCCTATGTAACACTGGACAAGTTACTTAACTTTTTTTGCCCTAGTTTCACTCCAATATCATGGCCTGGAAAGTCCCAAACTAGTCATGAAGAGTTGGACATGATTTAAGCCCTGAGACTTGAGGACAGTGTTTATCACACAGTAATCACTTAACAAATGATTTTTGACATGTCTTGATGAGACTATCAGAACTTAGCTAGGTTGGTCCTCAGATCATAATTACTTAAGACTTAATAAAACTTTTCAGCAGTTGTGCTGCCCTGAATAGGCTCTAAGAGACTCAGGTTCCTGCCATCTTTTGGTGTGGCATGAGAGAGGACTAAACGTCCATTGTGTAAAAGACTCTGGTTAAATATCCCTTTATCTTGGAGGATAACATCTTTATTTAACTCCAGACATCATTTGGGTCTCTCACATTCATAGTTCTTCTCTATCATTTGGACTTTTTCTGGAATCATGGAGTCAGAAAATGTGAGGTTGGAAGAGACCCTGTTGGCCTTTTGGGCCAACTCAGAGTAGACAAAGAATTCTTGTTATCCAAACATTCAACTTTTCCTGACCATGTGGACCATTATGTCCATGAGGTTTTCTTGGCAAAGATACTGTAGTTGTTTACCATTTTCTTCTCTGGAGGTTTAAGGCAAACAGAAGTAAAGTGACTTGTCCAGGTCACACAGCTAGTGAATGTCTGAAACCAAATTTGAATTCAGGTCTTCCTGACTCTAGGTCCAGTGCTATATCCTCTGAGCCAATAACTGCCCCATAGAACCCCTACTTCAACTTAATTAGTAACTTGCCATCCAGGCTTGGCTGGAAGACCTTTACTATATTTCTGCTTTTGGAGAGTTCTAAGTTTTGAGGGACTTTCTTGACACCAGGCTTACATTTGGGTCTGGACAGCTATTAACATTTGAAATTGCTGGGCAATCAATTCCTGACAGAAAAATAAAAGCTAAAGTCTCCATCTTCATTAGATTTTTGAGGGAAGAGATTTTTTTTTTGCCTTTTTTTTTTGGTAACTCCAGGACTTAGCACAGTATTTGGTACATGATAGGTATATAAATGCTTATTAGTGATTGACTACATTTTTTTTTAGGATTTTTTAAGGCAAATGGGGTTAAGTGGCTCGCCCAAGGTCACACAGCTAATTATTAAGTGTCTGAAGCTGGATTTGAACTCAGGGACTCCTGACTCCAGGGCCAGTGGTCTATCCACTGGGCCACCTAGCTGCCCCCGACTACATCTTTTGTTTCCCCTATTTTGTGATTTCAGACAGAGGAGTTGTACATATGAATTTCTCTACTCAAGAAATTTACTCTTAGAAATTTGCCCTTTTCTTTCTAGAACTTTGAATCACAAAATTTCTCAAATTTTGTATTATTTATGTGGCCACCTCAGTCTTGTGTTACCCCCTCCCCCATTTCCCTTTCCTAGTTAGGAATCTGTGTTAAAGATCATATTATGTGTAAAACTGCCTTTCTCTGGTTAGGAGGCCAGATTCTGGGACTCTTGAACTTGGGGTTCCTAGAAAGGCAAGGTTCAAGAGCTCACTAGTTGATCAGCAGGCACCTCAAGCTATTACTGCTATAGGGTTGGACCATTTCCTCTTCAGTTATGGGAGCAGGAATTGAAATTATCTAGGAATCTCTAGATTTGCCTTAGCTATATCTACCCCAAAGCTACTATATATAACTCAGGAAGCCTTGTGGGAATGCTACTAGAAGCAACAAGCCTTGTAGGAGTGTTTGGGAAGATCCACTACTTTTTGGTATCTACTTTGCTCTTCCAGGATTTCAAAGATAAGCTTAAATGAATGAAAAGAAGACCCAGAAGATCTGTATAGACTAGGGTAAAGGGATAATATCCTGAAACTTTTTGTCCTTCAATAGTGAGAGTCAACCAGTTCATCTTGGGAGCTGTTTGTCTCAGTGAAACTCATTCTCTATTAAGTTCCAAGGGACTTCTTAGGGAGACACAAACAAAAGGCTTTCATAAAGGTTTATCTCCCGATGAACCCAGACTTCATCATGGATCTCCCTTGACCAGCCCCTTGAACAATGACTAGGTGCTGGATTTTGCAGGACAGCATCAATTTTAAGGAAAAAAAAAGACTTAAGAAAATGTAGTCACTGTGTGAATAAGTCATAATTTAAAGAGATACAATTGCAAGAAGGGATGTTATTGATATAAATCTATTTACATAACTATGTATTACATATACACACAGATATATGTTAAAACTATTTCTAAAAATCTTCTTTCTGTTCATTTCTATAAAATTGTTAGTCTGGTACTTCTTAATCTATTATGAATTTGATATGACAATCTATTTCTAGCTATAAGGTAATTAGCAATCATTTATTAAACTCTATGTGCCAGGGGAAACAAGGATAAAGCAAAAACAATTCCTGACCTCAAGGAGTTTACATCCTAAAGGTTTAGTCCAGAAGTGTCAAACACAATGAGAAAAGGCTTGGATGGGGGGCAAATTGACATTATCAGTGTTGTATTATATTTTTATTTATTCTGTCAAAATAAAATTTTCAATTATATGATAATCTGGTTTGGGCTGCATGCTGGAGTTTGGGAGTTTGCCATATCTAGCATATATAACATGAATATCAAGAGATGCAGCCAAGATAATATAAAGTAGATGGAAGCTAAGTTTAGAGAAGAAGAAATTAGTAACTGATTAGAGGACAGAGAAGGGAATCAGGAAAAGGCTCTTGAAAAAGATAGTGTTTGAGCTGAAGAATTGTATTTGTATTCATAAGATTAATAAAATTTATTCAAAAGGTTAGTATAGAGTTAGACCAGAAGCAGGTAGTTAATGTGTGTCAGACCTAGAGTCAGGAGACCTGAGTTCAAAATAGGTCTTAGCTATTTGCTAAACTGTGTGACCCTGGGAAGTCACTTAACCTTGTCTGCTTCAATTTCCTCATCAGTCAAGTGAGCTGGAGAAGGAAATGGCAAGCCAATCCAGTATCCCATTTGGAGTCAAGACACAGTTGAAATGATTAAACAGCAATAGCAAAAGATAGAAGCAGAAATGAGTAGCGGATAAACCTCTAGACTTGGAGTTAGAGATCTGGCTTTATACCTTTAAACAGTTAATAGTTATGTGAGCTTTAGTCTCTTTGTCTCAATTTCCTCTTTTAAATAGGGATAATAAGAACATCTGTTTCACCTGTTTGTTGTCAGCATCAAACAAGATAGAATAAACAAAATGCTTGCTATCATGATTAACTTATAATAAAATATTGAAAATATACACTAGCATGTAATATATATTTATAATACATAATAATAACAACTATAAAACTATAGTTTTTAAACCATAAATAAGTTGTTTAGGGACTATTAAGCTTTTAGTAAAGATGAATACATTGTGTTTGCCATTTCCTTCTCCAGCTCATTTTATAGATGAGAAAACTGAGGTAGAGTTAAATGACTGACCCACAGTCAATAGATAGTAATGGATCTAAGGCTGGATTTAAACTTGTTTTCTTTATTCTAGACCCAGTTACTCTATCCATTGCACTAACTAGTTGACCCAAAGAGATGAATATGGTAAAGTAGAAACTTATTAAAATCATAATAAAGTCTTTCCTTATTAGAAAACCTTTAAGAATAGATTTTCCAAAAAGTTCAAGTTAGGCAGTCGATTAAAACCATTGATGTGCAACATTTTCATGCACAAAGTGGAATTATTTTTAGGGTTGCAGTTGAAACTCCTAGTTGCACTAAAGATAAAAGATTTGTGATGCCTTATTGCACATATGCAACCAAAAAGATTTTTCAAAAATTCAGGGAGCTTGCACAGTCCCTTGCTCATTAACATACATCTCTTTTCTAATTTGTACTGTCATTTGCTTTATGTAAACAACTTCTTTCCATCTGAACAAGGAATAGTTTTTATAACCCAAAAGACATTTAATAACTTGTAAGAGATTTTGAAAATTTAATAATATTAATATCAAGTTATTGTTGGATTTTAAAAATAGATTCTCCATCTCCTTTCTCCTCAATGATCCTTTTCTTTACTATATTAATTGGAGTTTGGCATACCATTACTTCAGAAAAAAAAGCATTATGAAAAAGATCACCATCTGCTATGTTTCCTATTAACAAATATAAATACATTCACTTTTCCTCTTATCTTTTCATTGGATGGTATTAAAAGAAATGGTTTTTGAAGGATTGTGGCAAATTTAGTAATAAGCTTGCTTTTCATATACCTTGGGCTGAGGAATATTTATTTTTCAGTTTACAGTTACTAGTTACCTAACTCCTTGGAACAAAGAAAGGTTAAGTGAATTAAGAGATCATAAGTTCCTGTTCATGAGGCAGTGTTTCATGATTTTGGTTGACATTTTTGTTAAAATATTCAGCATCCAGTTAATGTTCAATATTAGCCTGTAGGGCCACATAAGGTACAATGCAAATCAAAGCACCAGAAAATATCTTATTAAAGTGTGAATGCACTTTTCAGCATAATTTGGTACTGTTGGATTGACCCCTAGGTACCATTGTCTTCATGTTACAAAACAACTTTAAAAAACAAAAAACTTTATTTCAGTTTAATTTACTCCAACTTTAGCTATTCCCTGAAGCAGGGGTCTGGAACATTCCTCCCTTAGATTTTATTAGTCTGGTGTTACCAAAGCAACCAAAGGAAGGACTCAAAATTCATCAAATCTAGCAGCTTCTTAGGGGTGAATTAAATATTTGACCAAAAATAGCCTTTGAAAAATGTTATAATTATCCAAATGACCCTTGGCAAAAAAAAAGGTTCCCCACCCCTGCCCTAAGGCTGTTATATAGTCAATAAAAATGTCTTGAATGTTGATGTAAGATTTTTATCTTTGGGTTCATTAATTATTGCTCATTTGGTTTCACATGATGTTGAAGTTGTGTTGATATTTTAAAATATCATTGTAGTACAAAGTACATTCTTAGATATTTTAGATCAGTTAAATTATTTATTTGTGTTCTGCTCTACACTCAGCATTGTTGTTAAGTGCTATGCGGAAAGTAAACTATGAAATATTTTCTTTTCTTGTTTTCATAGACCTTATTCTATATTATAGTACCAGTATTAATGCTAATGCCAACATTAACAGTGGCTAGTATTTGTATAGTTTTAAGATTTGCAAAGTGCTTTATAAAAAATGTCATTTTATCCTCACAAAAACAACCCCAGCAAGTAGGTGTGATTTTTATCCCTATTTTACAGATAAGGAAACTAAGACAACCAGGGTTTAAAGACAACCAGGGTTTAAAGACTTGCCCAAGATTAAATTGCTATTGTTTGTCTGAAGTTGAATTATAATTTGACTCAATTGGGGAAACATAATGAAGATATATGAAACAATTTGAAAAAAAATAAAAATATAAATGGAAAGGCCATGTAGTAAGAAAAGTTTGAATTTGAAGTTGAAATACCTGAGTTTGAATCACATCTAAGACAAGAGTGAAATATAGTTTAAATTAACTTCTAAATGAAATAACTTCACATTGATTTTAAGCAATCATAAGACTGCATTATTTTGTTGGGAGAGCAAACAGTGCAACAGCACTTACTGTGAGAAATTGAAAAATATTTATTAACTATAGCCAATGACCTGTACTATATGTTAATGAAAATTTTGTTCTAATTGTGTATACTCTATCTTTTAAAACAAAAGCTTAATAAAGAAAATGTTTCTTACTCCTATGTATTTGTGTATACTGTTAGCAAAAGTGCCTTGTTAGGGAACCAAGATAGCAGAGAAAAATCAGGAGCTTCTCAGGGCTTTTCCCAGCTTCCCTCAGAAAAAAAATTAGATCAAGCCTCTAAATATATTCTGGAGCAGAACCCCACAAAGGACATAGTGGTGCATTTTCTAGCTTAAGATACCTTCAAAGGTCTGTCTCACAAGGGTATGGGGTGAATGGCTCAGCACAAGCAGAGACAGAGAAGACAGTGGGAGATTCTCAGCTGAGAGCAATTGAGGCCCTTGGGTCCCAGCTGAACAGGCCAAATTGAGAGCCCCAGCCCACCACAACTAGGCTAGGCAACTCCAGCATGGTGGGGAAACCACTGGAACCTGAGACTCCAACATAGAAGGTCTGTGAGCAGACCCCTGGCTCCCAATGGAAGAAACTTGGGATAGTGTCCCCTGTGATTCAGGAGCAGAGTTCAAAATGGTTAAGGAACAGAAATAGAAAATAACTTTGACCACAGAAAGCTACTACGGTGATAAGGAAGATCACAGCACCATCTCAAGAGGACAGTAGAAAATATTTTACATATGAAAAACCAGAAGAGAATATGAATTGATTTCAAGCCTAAAAAAGACCTCTTGGAAGAGCTCACAAAGGATTTTAAAAATCAAGTAGAAAAATTGAGAAAAGAAATAATAGGTATGCAAGAGAGAGTCAACAGCTTGTAAAGGAAGCACAAAAACTGACAAAAGAAAATAATTCCTTTAAAAGTACATTTAGGCAAATAGAAAAAGAAATAACTCTTTAAAAAAATAGGATTTAGCCAAATGAACAAAAAAATCTATTGCAGAAAAATGTAATTTTTTAAATTCAAAAAATGCAATTGATATATGCAAAAGGAGATACTATAGCTAAATGAAGAAAATAATTCCTTAAAAATTAGAATTAGGCAAATGAGACATCAAGAATCAGTCAAGCAAAATAAACAAAAAAATAGAAGAAAATGTAAACTACCTCATTTTAAGTAGTTTCAAGAGAGATCATTTAAGAATTATTGGTCTACCTGAAAGCCATGATCAAAAGAAGAGTCTGGACAACATCTTACTAGCTGTTTTTAGAAATCATCAAGATTAAAAACATCGTTTAAGGGGCGGCTAGGTGGCGCAGTCGATAGAGCACCGGTCCTGGAATTAGGAGTACCTGAATTCAAATCTAGCCTCAGACACATAATAATTACCTAGCTGTGTGGCCTTGGGCAAGCCACTTAATCCCATTGCCTTGCAAAAAAATCCCCAAAATACATCATTTAAACAATCCATCAATCACCTCCTGAAAGAGACCCCAAAGCAATATCTTGGTCAAATTCCAGAGTTATCAGGTCAAGGAGAAAATACTGTAGGTAGCCAGAAAGAAACAATTCAAATACTAAGAAGTCACAGTCAGGATTATCTGGGCTTTGGAAGTATCAACCTTAAAGAATCAGAAGGCCTGGAATATGATATTTTTAGAGATCAAAGGAGCAATTCAAGATCAACTACTCAGTGAAATTGAGCATATTCTTTTAGGGGAAAAGATGAACATTCAATGAAATAGGTGACTTTCAAATTTTCTTGATGGAAAGAAAAGACCTGAACAGAAAATTCAATCTTCAAATATTAGCCTGAAGAGATACACAGAAAGATAAATAGGAAAAAATATTATTCAATAAGATTAAACTGGTTATATCCTTATACAGGATACTTGTAACTCTTTAGAATTGTATCTATATTAGAAGCAGTATATTTAGAGGGTGTGGAAAAAAGTTGAGTTTGAAGTGAATATCAGAAAAATTAAGGCGGGTGAAAAGAATTGTACTGGAAAAAAGAGGAAAGGGTGAGGCAGTAATAGGGTAAATTATATCACATGAAGAGGTGCAAAAGGACCTATTATAGCAGAGAGAAAGAAAGGAGGGAGGTGGAATTATTTGAATCTTAGTCTCATCAGATTTGACTCAAAGAGGGAATAGCACATACACTCAGTTGGATTTAGAAATTTATCTTACCCTATAGGGAAATAAGAGGGTAAAAGGAAAAGAGAAGGAAAGGATAGGCTGATAGAAGAAAGGCTAAAAGTGAAGGTTTATCTAGGAGGGGAAAGGGGAAAAAAACAGAGGGAGATTGATAAAAGGGAGAATAGATCAAGAGAAGTGGTGATCAAAAGCAAAACACTGGTGAGGAGGGAAAGGGGGAAAAGAGAGAGAAAAGTGCAAAATGGGGGGGGGGCAGAATAGGATGGAGAGAAATACAAAGTCAGTGTTCTTAACTGTGAATGAGAATGAGATGAACTCTCCCATATAACAGAAGTAATTAGCTGAGTGGATTAAAAAACAAGAATCCTATGTTGTTTACAAGAAGCATATTTGAAACAGATAAACACAAAGTAAAGATAAAAGACTGGAGTAAAATATATTATGCTTCAACTGAAGTGAAAAACAAAACAGGGGTAGTATTCTTGACTCAGACAAAGCAAAAACAAAAATTGATCTAATTAAAAGGGATCAGGAAGGAAATTACATATTCCTAAAAAGTATACAATTAAGTATGCATCAAGTGATATAGTATCCAAAATTTAAAGAAATTTAATATTTTATAGGAAGACATAGAAAGCAAAACTATACTGGTATGGGACCACAACATCCCTTTCTTCAGAATTAGATAAATCTAACCACAAAGAAAAGAAGAAAGAAGTAGGTAAATGAAATATTAGAAAAGTTAGATATAATAGACCTCTGAAGAAAATTTAATGGGAATAAAAAGGAATATACCTTTTTCTCAATGGCACCTATACAAAAATCAACCATGTATAAAGACATAAAAATCTCATACTCAAATTCAGAAAGACAGAAATATAAAATATATCATTTTAGATCATGAAGCAACAAAAATTACATGTAATAAAGGACTATGGAAAGATGAACTAAAATTAATTAGAAACAATTAACCAGTGGGTCAAACAACAATTCATAGATATAATCCGTAATCTTATCAAAGACAACGACAATAATGAGAAAATGTAACAAAGCTTGTTGGATGCAGCCAAAGTAGTCATTAAGAGAAATTTTTATATCTCTAAATAAATATAAATAAAGAGATCAATGAATTAGACAGGCTACGAAAAGCTATCAGAATAAATTAAAAATTCTAATTAAATTCCAAATTATATATTCTGAAAATAAAAGGAGAAATTAACAGAATCGAAAAGAAGAAAAACTATTAAATTAATAAAACTAAGAATTGGTTTTATGACAAAACCAATAAACCTGTGATTAATATGATTACAAAAAGAAGAAAACCACACTATCAGTATCAAAAATAAAAAAGTGAAATCATCACAATTGAAGTGAAAATTAAAGAAATAATTCAAAGCTATTCCAACTATTTGCCAATAAATCTGACAAATAATACATGTGATTTCTAAATCTGATAATACATGTGAAATGAATGAATATTTACAAAAATATAAATTGCCTACATTAACACAGAGGAAATAAAATACTTAACCACATTTCTTAAAAATAAAATGAACAAACCATCCTTTTTTTCTTTAATATTTATTCTCATTTTGTACAAATAATTTTTTTTGCATTAATAAAACATTCTTGTTTAAGAGTAAATGAAATACCCCCCCCCATAAACATAGACTTGCTTGAGTGATAAAGTGAAGGGGAGAGAAAAAAAATTAAAATAAAAAAATAGTAATAATTGTAGGTATGGCCAGGTAGCACAATGGACGAAGCACAAGCTATGAGCACCCAAGCCCACATCCAGCCCTGTACACCAAACAATCACCCAGCCATGTGACATGCAAGTCACCTGAACCCCACTTCCCTGCAAACTCCCCCCCAAAAGAAAAAAAGACCCAAAATAAAATAAAATAGTAATAATAGTAGGGGTGACTGGGTGGCAGACAGAGCATTGGCCCTTGAGCACCTGGGTCCAAATCCAGCCTCAGACACCCAACAATCACCCTGCTATGCGGCCCCAGGCAGGACACCCAGCCCCATTTGCCCTGCACCCCCCAAAAATAATAATAATAAAAAATGTGCTTCAGTCTTTGTGTCAACACCAACAACTCTGTTGAGGGTGGATCACATTCTTTATGGTAAGTCCATTGCAAAAGTTACTTCCATATTTTTCCATCATTGCCATTGCTGATCCCAACTCCCTCCTTTTGTATTTCTCCACTACCATGTACTATATTTTCTCTCTCCTTTCACTTTGACTCTGCTGTAGGGTAGCTGAGTGGCACAGCAGACAGATCCCTGGCTCTGGGGCCAAGAGGACCTGAGCCCCCATACCACCCCTTAAGCCCAGCATCCACCTGGCCCTATGGTCCCTGACAGAAGTAAAAAAGAAAATGTGTTATATTCGACCCCTCCCCCCTATAGTCCATCCTCTCCTCCATCACTCACATCCCCCCCCCTTCCCCCTGTCCCCCTCTCTCCTTCTTACTCCAGATGCCTATACCCCATTGAGTATATATATATATATATATATATATATATATATATATATATACTGTTTCCTCTCCTAACCACCTCTGATGAGAGCGAAATTTCCCTCATTCCCCCTTGCCTTCCCCCATTCCATATCATTGCATTAGCTCATTGTAATAAAGAAAAATCTTATTATATGAAATATTTTGGCCTGTTCCCCCCTCTCCTTTTTCCTTCTTGCATTACATTTCCCTTTTTTCTATTGACTCCATTTTTACTCCATATTTTATCTTCAAATTCAGCTTTCTCCTGTGCTTCAACTATAAAAGCTCCCTCCACCTGCTCTATTAACTGAGAAGGTTCATATGAGTATTATCAGTGTCATTTTTCTATGCAGGAATACATGCAGTTCATCATCATTAAGTCCCTCATATTTTCCCCTTCTCCTCCAATCTGTATGCTTCACCTGAGTCCTGTATTTGAAGATCAAACCTTCTGTTCAGCTCTGGCCATTCCAACAGGAACATTTGAAATTCCCCTGGTTCATTGAAAGTCTATCTTTTTCCCTGGAAGAAGACATTCAGCCTTGCTGGGTAGTTGATTCTTGGCTGCATTCTAAGCTCTTTTGCCTTTTGGTATATTATATTCCAAGCCTTATGAGCTTCCAATGTTGTTGCAGCTAAGTCCTGTGTGATCCTGACTGCAGCTCCACGATATTTGAACTGTGTCCTTCTGGCTGCTTGTAATATTTTCTCTTTGACTTGGGAGTTCTGGAACTTGGCTATAATATTCCTAGGGGTTGGTTTTTTGGGATCTCTTTCTCAGGGGGATCAGTGGATTCTCTCCATTTCTATTTTGCTCTCTGCTTCTAGAATATCAAGTCAATTTTCCTGTAGTAATTCTTTGAAAATGATGTCAAGGCTCTTTTCCTGATCATGACTTTCAGTATTCCAATTTTTAAATTATCTTTCCTAAGTCTGTTTTCCATATCAGTTGTTTTTTCAATGAGATATTTCACATTTTCTTCTAATTTTTCATTTTTTTGGTTTTGAAGTATTGATTACTGATTTCTGGTAAATTCATCAATCTCCCTGAATTCTATTCTTTGTCTGAAGGATTTGGTCTCCTCAGAGAGTTTTCTTATCTCTTTTTCCATCTGGCCAATTTTGTTTTTTAAAGCATTCTTCTCCTCCATAACTTTTTGAACTGTTTTATCCATTTGACCTAAGCTGGTTTTTAGCATGCTATTTTCTTCAGCATTTTTTTGGATTTCCTTGACTAGGCTGCTGAATACATTTTCATGTTTTTCCTGCAGCTCTCTCTCTCATTTCTTTTCCCAGTTTTTCTTCTCACTCCCTCACTTGATTTTCAAAGTCTTTTTTAAGCTCTGTCATAGCCGGAGCCCAATTTCTGTTTTTCTTGGAGTCTTTAGATGCAGGAGCTTGTGCTTCCTCATCTTCAGACTGAGTATTTTGATCCTTCTTGGGCTCATTTGGAAAATATTTCTCAATGGTGCTCCTCTTTTTTCTCTGCTTGCTCATTTTCCCAGCCTAAGCCTGTTTTTGGGGTGTTTCCTGAGCTTTTGGGACACTCCCACAAGGGTCTCACTATGTGAGTCTCTGTCCTCGCTCCTGGTTGGTGATTGACCATATACGGTCCCCTCTGCCACAGGGCTGAGGTGGAGGGGGGCCCCTGCTGTTCTATGGGGGGGTCTAGACTGCGATCAGGATCTGAATGTGGTCAGAGCCCCAGAGTCCTGTTCCAGGGGCAGAGGACAGAGTTCTGCAGTCTCTCTCTTCACTCCCTTCCCTAGGTTCAATGTGCTCATGCCCTGGGAGCTCCTGCTTACCGGCTCTGTCTGCTTCTGTTCCTGGATCTGGGCTGTGCTGGCTGTGCTGCTCACTGTGTGCCCTGAGGGCTGGGCTCCACGTGCTTGCTCTGGCAGAGGTCCCCAGCTGTTCCCCTAAATTGTGCTTGGTGCTCCCCGGGGAGTAGCTCAGGAAGCTCCCCCCACTGCTGTGAGCTGCAGCTTCCAGAGCCCTGGGGCTGCCTCTGGGAAGCTGAAGTTCTTTCACTCTGGTGGGCCACCCCTCTGTCAGGTCACCCCTCCAACCCCGGGGAGCAGAGCCTTTCTGCTCTTTTCCAGGTTACCTTGAGTAGGAGAACTGTCTCACTGGGTCCCTCTGTGGGTTCTGTCTCTTGAAAATTTAGTTAGAGTCCTTAGCTTATGAGTTTTATGAGAGAGCACCTAAGACATGATCCTTTCTTGTTGCCATCTTGGCTCTGCCACAAACCATCATTAAGAAAAATATCTGCAGGGAAGATGGATTTATAGATGAATTCTACCAAACATTTAATGAACTCCAAATTCTATAAAAATTATTTGAAAAATTAAGCACAGCCCTATCCAGTTTGTTGTACGACACAAACATGTTGTAGTTACCTGGACCAGGAAAAATTAAAATAGAAAAAGAAAAGTATAGATCAATTTTCCTAGTGAATATTGGTGCAAAAAATTAAATGAAATATATTGGCAAATAAATACAGCAATTTGTCACTAGGATAATATACTATAAAGAGATAGAATTTATAACAGGAATGCAGAATTGGTTCAATAGTAGGAAAATAGCATCACTGATCATATCAATAATACACTAACAATAGTATACTAACAAATCATGTGATTTTCTCAATAGATGCTGAAAAAGCTTTTGACAAAATGCAGCACCTATTCTTATTTAAAACATAGAGAGGATAGGGATAAATGTCATCTTCCTTAAAATGATAAAGTAGTATCTGAAACTATCAGCAGCATTATATTTAATATGTATAAGCTAGTATTCCCAACAAGTGCAACAAGAATGCCTATTATCACCACTATTATTCAAAATTTTATTAGAAATGTTATCTTTAGCAATAAAAGAAGATCCTAGAAACTCAACTAAAACATATTTGAAGCAAATAACAACTTTAGTGTAGTTGCGGGATATAAATTAAAACCACATCTGAATTTCTATATATTGTCAGTAAAGCCCATCAGAAAAAGACAGAAAAATTCCATTTAAAGTCATTGTAGACAATATAAAATACTGGAGTCTACTTACCAAGACAAACCCTGAACCTGTATGAACACTGTTTACACAAATAAAGTCAGATCTAAATAACTGGGAAAATTTCAAGTGCTCATAGTCACAAAAATGACTATTAGCCAAATTAGATTACTTATTCAGTGCCACACCAATCATAAATTACCAAAAATTATTTTATGGAGCTTGAAAAAATAGTAACAGAATTCATCTGGAGAACAAAATGTTAAGAATATCAAGGGAATTAAATGGAAAAAAAATGCTAAGAAATGTGACCTAACTCTACCAGATCTAAAACTGTATTATAAAATGGCAGTTAAAAAATTTGTTTGGTATTGACTAAGAGATAGAGTGGTGAATCAGTGGAATAGATTAGGTACTAAAGAAACAGTGATAAATGACTATTTGATAAGCCCAAACTCTCTGAAAAACTGCAAGGAAAATTGAAAAATAATATGGAAGAAACCAGGTATGGACCAACATTTCACAATTTATACCAAGATAAATTTGAAATGAATAAACTCACTATTTCACAAAAACTGCAGGGAAAACTGGAAAATAACATGGCAGAAACTAGGCAAAGACCTATATTTCACATTCTAAACAAAAATAAAGTTGGAATGGGTACAAGATTTAGACATAAAGGTTGACCATAAGCCAAATAGAACAAAAAATAATTAACCTTTCAGACCTTTAGAGAGAGGAGGAGTTTATGACAAAAAAGATAGAGAACATAATAAAATGCAAAATGGATAATTTTGTTTACATTTAATGACAAAGCTTTTATGCAAATAAAACCAATATAATCAAGATTAGAAGAAATGCAGAAAACTGGGAAATAATTTTTACTGCTGGTGTTTCTGATAAAGGACTCATTTCTAAAATATATGGAAAACTGAGTTAAATTTATAAGAATACACATCATTCCTCAAATGACAAATGGTCAAAGGATATGAACAGAAAGTTTTCAGATGAAGAAATCATAGTTATGTGAAAAAATGCTCCAAATCATTATACATTTGTGAAATGTAGATTAAGACAACTCTGAGATATCACCTCACATCTATCAGTTTGACTAATATAACAAAAAATGATCTATGTTGGAGGGAATGTGGGAAAACTGGGACACTAAGGCACTATTTGTGCAGTTATCAACTGATCCAACCATTCTGGAGAGCAATTTGGAACTGTGCATACTCTTTGATCCAGCTTTCATCCACTACTAGATTTGTATCCTAAAGAGATCATAAAAAGTGAAAAAATCCATTTATATAAAAATATTTATAGCAGCTCTTTTTGAAGTGGCAAGTGTTGGAGATTAAGGGCATACTCATCAGTTGGGGAATGACTGAACAAATTGTGGTATATGAATGTGTTGAAATGCTACTATTCTGTAAGAAATGAGCAGGTGAATTTCCAAAAAACCTTGAAAGTCTTGCATGAACTGCTGCTGAGGGTAGAACCAGGAGAACAATGTATACATTAACAGAAACAATGTATGATGATCAACTATGATGGACTTAGTTCTCAGTAGTACAATGATCAAAGACATTGTTAAAAGATGTGATGGAAGTTATCATCAACATTTGGAGAGAGAACTATGGAATCTGAATACAAAGCATACTTTTAAAAAATTTGTTTTAAGATTTTTTCTTTTTCTTTGTGCTTTTTTCCCTTTTGTTCTGATTTTTCATTCACAAAATGACTAATATGGAAATATGTTTAATATGATTATATATGTATAACCTATATCATATTACTTGCTATCATGGAGGTGGGGAGGGAAGAGATAAATGTAGAACTTAAAATCTACAGAAAATGAATGTTGAAAACTATCTTTACATGTAATTGGAAAAAATAAAATTAAAATTAAAAAATTGCTACTCAGAATCACACATTGATACAGTTTGAGATGCAGAGACCTCAAAGACCATCTAATTCAACTTACTCCTTCTTCTGCAACCTTCTTCCAGAAGTGGGAAATATAAAATATAAAATGCCTTAAGACATGAAGTTACTCAAGATCACCAAGATAATAAACAAAACAGCCAATCAAAATAAAATAAACATTCTTGTATTTGTTACTTTTCTCTATAATAAAGTTGAGATATGGGAGCTTGGTTATGAGTTATGGTATATTGTCTTGCCTGTTCTAGAGAAGGTCCTATGGGGCAAGAGATGGAAGATGTCTTGTGGAAAGGTCATTTTGGCAATCAAGAATGTCTTGAGAAAGGGCCCCACTAAGTTGAATTAGGAAGTGACTCCACTTCACTTAAAGAGGTTTTCCACTTGTTTGTGTTTTTTGGATTACCTAAGAATTATGTTTCATTGTGTCTTTGCCTTAATTGTGATGTGGTACTTCATTGCCTTTGGATTTATCTAGTCTATTCCATTGATCAATCTTTCTCTTTTATAACCAATTCCATATAATTGTGGTGATTACTGTTTTATAGTTGGAGAATGCTAATTCTTATTTTTCTCTTTTCTCTTGATTTTTTGTTCTTTACATAAATTTTATTATTTTATGTATTATAAAAATTAATCCCCAGTATAATTTGATTTGGTACTAAATCTGTCAATTAATTTAGACATTTCAACAAATCATTTGTCTTGGCTAGAAATGCAAACATTGCATATTCATTGAAAATCACTGGAAAAAATCATTTCCATATTCTGTATTACTGGTATTTCAGTCTTCTTTTTTAAAGTACTTTTTACTTCTTATTCCAACATGCCTCATAAGATATTTATAACCTATTTATAGCCAACTTTTAATAACTAGACAGTAGACCTAACTTTCCTTAAATCCCAGCAAATCCAAATTACATTATTTCTTCCTTCATAAATCAAGACAGATTTCTGTTTTACCAATTTGTCCCTTCCACCAAAAGACTTTATTTTTATTTACCTTTGCTTCCTTATTTTATTTTGCCACGACTATTACCTTCTTAGATGAGTTCTCAGGTACTTTTCTCCTTAGTGTTTCATAAGTAGAATTTAAATTTGTAGGTTTCTGTCCTTTCATTTCCTCTCAATTTCCTCCCCAATTTCCCCAAAATTTCTCCTCCCCAAATTTAATTTCTGATTCTCTTCAGAAAGTCAATCTCCTCTAAAGCCTCTAAGCCATTTTCTTCTCCCTATTCAGCTCAAGATATTCTTGCTTCTCCTACTTAGAAATATAGATTAGATAGAGTTTGAGATTTAGAGACTTCAAAGATCATCTAGTTCAACTCACTCATTCTTTCACAACCTTCTTCCAGAAATGGGAAATACAAATTGCCTTAAAACTTGAAGTTACTCAAGATCACAAAGATGATAAAGAAACTAAGTTTGGGCTCCAGCTTAGTTCCAAATCCTAATGCTTTTTTCATGCTAGTACAGATCTCTCTGTATCACAAACAAAACTTGGACTTAGCTTCTATTTAATGGGACAAAATATCATTAGGTGGTTATTTCAAATCTATTCCAAAACTATGCATTTCTTTCACAAGGAATTATTTTGTGAGCCCAAACATAAAAGAATGTACTGTGGTGTTTCATCACCCATATGTAAATCAAAGATTCACTTAGTTAATAATCCTTGTTTCAAATCTCCCCTTGACAACTTGGAGGCAACCATGATTTTGATTTATTAAAGGCCTGATCATCAATTTATTCCTATCTTAGGAGTTCATCTTGTTTCTTGTCTTGGTGAATTCCCTATCAGAAATGGACAACTTTATTCTGTGCCTTAGAATTCTACAATTACCACCTGTCATAGTTTTTCCTTGAAGTGTTCTGCTTCCATGAACTCCTTTGAGAGATTTCCTTTCTAGGAGCCCACATTTATTTCAGTGTTTTTGTAATACTTTTTTCTCTTCCCTCAAGGGAAAGCTTCATCTCTTTTCAGAAAAAAATTCACAGATTGATGAGCAAAATGATAGAGCTAAAGACCCTCTGGAAAAATGCACATTTTGTTTTTCTTTTGGCCTAAAGGACACTTGGACTACATTTTTCCTTATGCTCATATTTGTACATTCTGTTGTTACATGTATACTCTTCTTAGTGCATACATTTCTTTTCTATTGATTCTAGGTTCCACTCCTCTTATTTCAGTTGTAGTGATGTACAGTTATAAAGATCTACACCACTTAGCCCAGTTTGTAAATACTGAAAGAGAGACTGCTAGTGACAAATGTCAGAAAAGCCATTATAGGTAAGAAGACTCTCCTTGTAGTAGGGAGAATGGAGGCTAAAGGATGTGTAGGTAGAAGAGGGTATGTATAATAGTGGTTTTGTCTGGAACTCTCTTGGTTTATTAGGATTGCCACAAATAACTCAGGTGGGTGATATCTAATTGCTCTATACTTCTACTAAGGTAGACAGTGGGGCATAGATAATAAGATGACCAATCTGTCTTGCATCAAGCTGGTATGCCTATGATTGTGAGGAAAGAATATGTACAAACATATCACTTGTGAAATTTGATTGAGTTGAGGAAGGGGTGTATAGAGAGAGACTAGGAAGCAAAATGACTTTAGCTTCTGTGACTTTTGGACCTCAGTCTTTTTGTCCTTCAGTTATCATAACATTGAGGAAATTCATAGTTGTCTCTATAAGTTAGCCATCAAAGCTTGTGCTCTAAAGCTCATACATAGAATGCACAAGAATTAAATGGGTAATCAAAAATGAAAAGCAATTAAAGTCATCCAGTAGTCGCTTATATTGATAGTATTACTATAACTTATTCCTGATTTCTTTAGTGAAGCAAGTTTGGCAGTTGTCATTGGGTACATAACAATAACTAATGGTTAGGGCTCTTCTGCCTGCCCAGTTGCCAAAGCTTTTGTTCCATTGGACCTTCATTAAATTATGAGCTTTTTCTAGTGTGAGGACTTTCTTGGGCCTAACACATTGCAAACTCTTAACAAATATTTATTGACTAACACTAAATTCTCAGCTTATCTTACCTTCTGGTGTCTCAGTGAATTTGAGTTAGATGAGTGTGTCTTTTAAAGCTGATAGAAGTTACCTTTTAAATCTTCTTACAGCTCTTTTCTTCACTACCATCACAATCACTCAAAAAGTTTTATTATTATATTTTTACTAGACTCTGAAGGATACAAAACAATGGAAAATAAATCAAAAATAATCACTGCCCTCAAGGAACTTCTAATCTAAAAAGAGAGACAATATATAGATATAGATAGATATAAGTAAGTATATTCTTAGTGAGTGATACTGAAGTAAGTAGATACTACAATTGAAGGTAAACTTGCAGTAGAAGATTCCCCAGTAGCTGGGGGTAGGGTGGGGAGTGATCCTGCAGAAGCTATTAATGAGTCAAATCTTGTAGTAAGCCAGAGGGAAAAATTAAAAGGGTAAATTTTCCAAGTATTGGGGACACATTGGATGGTTTGTTAAGTAGGACTGATAAGGAACCTTCAGGAAAATTGCCTAATTATTTATTAATACTTCATGGTCAATCAGGGGTCTAAAAATAATAATAGAATAGAATCTTCTAATTTCAGAATTGGAAAGAATCTCAGAGATCACCAATAGTTTAATTCAGTTACCTTGTAAATGAAATAACTGATCTCTAGATATTGACTTATTTTCCCAAAACCAAGGAATCAAAAAATATTTATTAAGCTCCTACTACATGCCAAGGTACTGCTCTAACCACAGGGGATATAAAAAAGAGGCAAAAGACAATAACTATGCTCAAGAAATGAATGGTCTAATGGAGGAGAAAACATGCAAACAAATATATGCAAAGCATATTGGTTAAATAGGAAATTTAGCCCTAGAATTAAGAGAGATTGAGAAAGACTTCCTGTAGAAGGTGAGATTTTAGTTACAACTTAAAGGAGGTCAGTAGGTGAAGTAGAGCAGTCAGAGAAAATGCCCAGAACTGAGAGAACTGCCAGGAGGGGCATCAAAGAGTGTGCATTGCTTATATAGAAGATGTTAAAAGTTTTGAGCACTATCTTGTCCCTTGGACCAGCTCCTACCACCCTAGAACTCCAGTTCTTGGCAGTTGTCCATTTCTATTCTCCTTTCTCAAGTATATTTTCTCCCTTTTTTTTCAGATTCTTACTTATTTCGATCTCATGAGGGATAGAGATACAAATTAGCAATGGACCTATTCATTGGTATAGGGAACTCCCAGATATACAAAATTCCTTCATCTCATTTTTTCTTCTGAGTCATTTTTTCCAATATATTTCTCCCTATATTTACCTTTTCCCACATAAGATGGTAGTCACTGAATATCAGAGTATTTATTGACTGAATCTGGAGGTTCTCTCAGATTTGTTATAGAAATTGACATCTTCATCCTTGGCAACTGCCAAGTTTCACATATTTTCTTAGTTATATAATTATAACTGCATTCAGTATTGCAATATGTGAAGAGAATATAAACCATGAAATGGTGATTCTTTTGCCTTTGCATGGGAGATTAAAATTTTCTTCTCTCAACTCCTTTCTTTGTCTCTTCAAAGAGAGCTTGTGACCAATCCATCCATTTAGGAAAAACTATGATTGAGAAGTTGAAATAGTTATGAATTCTATTGTATTTTTCATCTACAATGGAAATTATAAATTAAAACTGGATACAAATATTACTTGATTCACATATCAATACCCAATGTAATACTCAATTGTGTAAAAGAAGTATTAGATATTTATACATTTATATATATTTAAATTGCTATAAATGTTATTGATATTTAAATAATTATATTATTTAAAATAATACTGTTTGCCCATTTATTCACATTTGTGCTCTAGCCATGAAAAATGTTCTTTAAATTTTCCACTCAATTGTTAAGATATCTTTCAAGATGGAAGTAGTTGATTCCTGGGATTTTGCCTCCTGTGTATTTTATTCAGACTTTCCTAGCTAGTTTTTGTTATTTTTTTGGTGGGAGCAGTGGGATTAAGTGATTTGCCCAAGATCACACAGCTAATAAATTATCAAGTGCCTGAGCTTGGACAGGCCCTCCTGCATCGATTGTGCCACCTAGCTGCCCCACTTTCCAAGTTCTTAAAAAAAAAGCAATGATCATCCAGAATCTTGTGCTAAACTTACTAGCTGCTAGAATCCATATGTGACTTTTCTTGCTGCCCACATAGCCTGCATCAGAACTGGAGGTAGAAGCCATTAGGAAGCTGTGATCGGCTCCTGCCTGTCAGTCTTTCTCAACTGTGCCATTCTGAACAGTATCCCCAGGGCACTCATGGCATTTTAGGTTATGTATTTCTTTCAGAAGCATCCTCAGCAAGTGATTAAAAACTCAATTCTGACAGTTGACATCCTTGCCCTTTCAAAGATAGTCATAATTGGAGGAACACATGCTTTGGGTTGCAAATCCTTAAGTCCCTTCAATGAATTGCTCTTCTCTACAGTCAGAACAAAATAAGTCCATACCTTGACTGAGGACACTGAAGGACTTATTTTGTTCCAGCTCCTGAAATGATGCTCATACCCTGGTTCCCCTTTAGTGGTAGAACTCCTTCCTGTATCATCTCTAGTTAACCAATGCATACATGTATAATAGTACACATATTACTATTTGTGCACAATACATTGTACATAATAAGTGTAAAAATGCAACATTATAATTTAATATTACATTAAAATGTATTTGTACACATATATTGTTTATAGATAGTTATTTACATGTTGTTTCTCTCATTAGATCTCCCATGTTAAGCACAGTGTAAAGCTTATACTAGTTGTTTAATAAAAGCTAATTGGTAGTCAGTCTTAGAAACATTGGCTTGCTATGAGTGCTTGCAATATTATAAAGACTGATCATGTAAGAGGTTTGTGGAGGTTTTGTTTAACATTTATTGTTGATTAGATTAGAAAGCAATGAAAGTAATAGTTTGATTTTTCTATAACCTTTTGATTATATCCTTAGCAATCATCAGCAAACACGAACATTTGATTATACATAGGGAGAAAAGAAGATTGTAACTGAAATAATAAGGCAGGTTAGAAAGTCCTCTCTTGTAACAAATAGTAGCAAGTGGATAACATAGTGGGACTAGAGTCAGGAAAACTTTCTGAGTTCTTTGCTGAAACAACCCAAATGAGGTCATGAAGTATTGTGCACAATTCAGCAAAACAAAACAACTGAAAAACAGTTTTTAACAAATAAATAAAGTCAAATAAAACTAACTCATTGACCATGCTGGAAAAATGCATGTTTCCTGTCTCTAATCCTTTTCCTCTTTCCCAAGAACTGAGGAGACTTGCTTCATCACCAGTTTTTTTGAAATAGGTGGAGTGGGGCAACTAGGCATAGCTTCTTTAATAAACATGAACAAAATCAGGGAAACCTTGCATCACTAGTGAAAATAAAGGCATATATAACTCTATCTATCTATCATCTATCTATCTATCTATCTATCTATCTATCTATCTATCTATCTATCTATCTATCATCATCTATCATCTATCTATCTATCATCTATCTATCTATCTATCTATCTATCTATCTATCTATCTGTCTGTCTGTCTGTCTGTCTGTCTGTCTGTCTGTCTGTCTATCTAGATAGCTAGCTAGCTAAGATACTGAAATGGTCTGCCTTTTTCTTCTCCAGATCATTTTACTGATGAGGAAACTAAAGTGAAAACAATTAAGAGACTTTTTCATGGTCACAGAGCTAATGTCTGAGCTCACATTTGAACTGAAAAAAAGTTTCCTGACTCCAGTCTCATCATGCTACCATTTGTTACAAGAGAGGACTTGTATTTAGGTGTGCGGTAGTGGGAAGTGGTGAATGCATGGGTAGTGATAGAGTCATAGAATGAAAAAGGAAACAGAAGGAAAAAAATTCAGAATTAAAGATTTTTTTGTCATCATTGTCTTAAATTTAATGTACTTAAAAAGAAAAAAATATTTTATTCTGTTTTATTGTTTCAGATACAAACCTCTTTTTTCCTTATGTATAATAAAATAAATGTTCATGTTTGTGGATGATTGCTAAGGATATAATCAAAAGGTTATAGAAAAATCAAACTATTCTTTTCATTGCTTTCTAATATAATCAACAATAAATAATGTTAAATAAAAATTCCACAAACCATTTATCTGATCAGTCATTCTGATGAGGAAAATGACTATCTCTATTGACTATCTCTCTTAAGACTTCAAAATCTCATTATAAAATCTACAAACTGAATTTTTCTAGAGTCCTGTAAATTCACTTAAATTGCCTGAATGTCTTAATGTGTTTGATCCTAAGCTTATTCACTTTAAGATGAAAAAATTAGTAAGCACATATTCTTTTAAAAATGTTTTAATTGAATATTTGGTACCTTTCAGGCTATAACAGGATCTTATGCAGGAGTGAAGAAGATTTTAAAAGCTCATTATTCTTTTCCAGCTCAAAAAAAAACTCCTTTTCTTTCTCCCCTGAGGCTTTGCATCTTTGTCCCTTCCTCTAAATGGAGATTGCACAGACATCTGTATTTTGCTGATATACATTCTTTGGAACTTTCATCTACACTCTGTCATGACTATGTAAAAGACTCTTTGATCTGTCCTTCTCCAGAATTGATGAGATCCTGAGCCTACTGCCTGCAACAGATGTGGATGATGTACTGTTAGTTCCAAAACTTTGAGGGATGTTGAAAAAAGCACTAGTCTGATTCTTTTTTTTTATTATATATGTCATGAAAATGCTTGTTTTATTACATAAATTGAAAAAAATAAATAAAAAATATTCTTTAAAAAAGAAAACTTAAGTTCTATTCCTGGCTTGGATCTTGGAGCCTAGTTCTTCCTTAGGTAGCATTTTTCCTTTCCTAGACTGTTGTAAGAAATAGCCCTCTAAAGAGTTTCTCCACTATCTTTATATCTAACAAATGAGCACAGCTAAAACACTGACTTGCACATATCACATCTCAGCTAAAACCTTTCAGTGGAGACTGGATTAAGTACCATGGAATGACCTTCAAACACCTTAGATCTGTATCCAAATTTCTTTACTTATCTTTCCTCCTGCTCCATTACAGGAAATCTCTAATCCAGCCAAACTAGTCTATTCGTCATTTTCTGAACAGGGTAAAGAAGTATCTCTCTCTCTCTCTCTCTCTCTCTCTCTCTCTCTCTCTCTCTCTCTCTCTCTCTCTTTCTCTCTCTCTCTCTCCCCCTCCTTTTCTCAAATATTTTTCCTTTCTACAATTATTTCCAATATTTTTTCCAATTAATTTAAATACTTTCATTTGTTAAAGATCTGGCCAAAGTCCTCTGTTCTTTCTGTCAGAGAGCTCTCAGCTAGTGTAACCCATTCTGAATGACTGTTACATTCCTTGCCTCTGTTTATATTACTCTTAGCATCCTGGCATTGCTCTGTACCTTTTTACAATTCTCAGTAAATTGGTAAGTCCTTGAGTAAAGGAGTCCATATCATATATCTCACTGTGAACACATTACCTAGCATAGGACTTGGTTGGAGTTAGTTTTTGGTAGTGATGATGGCTTAACCCTTAGATAATAATAGCCTTTAACTTTTATCTTATTCAGTATTTATTTAAAAACAAAAATCTTGCATCTGTAAGTTCTACACCCACCCTGAGAGGTATTTTACCCTGCTAAGCAGGAATTATACTAGGGAAGTGTAAGTCTCTCTAGGGTTCTTAGAATATGTAAGATCTTCTCATCCCCAGATCTCTCAGTGAGTCTGAAGAGTGTGGTTAGTGTAGATTCAGCCAGCTGGAATCTGCTCTGAATGCCTACTTACAGGAAACCCTGCCTTTTCCCTGAACTTGCTATATTTCACTGAGTCCTTATCACATGGCCTTGACATAATGAAATTGCTCCCCATGAGAAGAGAGAGAGAGAGAACATTCTTAACTGTCTATAGTACTTTATTCTGGCATAAAATCAGTAAAAAGCAGTGAAATGATACATAATAAAACATCTCCTGCTTGGCTACCAACCCAGAAATTCTAGGAAAGGCACTGGTTGATTTGTTTTGTCTCTGTTCCACAGCCATTCATCAGAGGTGCAGACAAAGGAGCTTAGTTTGTACCACTACAGTCCCCACTTGGTGTTCGCCTCATGTTTCCAGTATGGACCGTCTTGATGTATACTCAGATATTAGAGTCGCTGACATGGAGCTTGTGTAAGATATGATTTATACTGAAATTCCTGAGGATCACTACTTTTATGTTCAGTGTCCTGACTCTGGAAGAGGAAACTTGTCACCTCTCCTTTACATTCACACACTCAATAAACTCTCTTGCTCCCTATGACCTCAGGATCAAACACAAAATTCTTTCTTTGACCATCAAAACACTTCATAACCTTCCCTATGCCTATCTTTCCAGACTTCTTTACTCCTTATTCTCTTTCAAGTCCTCCTTGATCCACTGATTTTTAGACTCCTTGTTATTCTGTTTTCTCTGGTTGCCCTCCTAGCCTGAAATGCTCTCCCTTCTCACTTCCATCTCCTGTCTTCCTTCAAATCTCAGTTGTTGTGGTTGTGTCATTTTTCAGTCATCTACAACTTTTAATGACCCCATTTGGTCTTTTCTTGGTAAAGATCCTGGATTTGCCATCAGCTTATTTTACAGATGAGGAAACTGAGACAAAGAGGATTAATTGACTTGCCTACCATCACACAGCTAATAAGTGTCAGAGGCCAGCCTTGAACTCAGGAAGATAAATCTTTCTGACTCCAGTTCTGGCACTCTTTCCATTGAGTCACCTAGTTAACCTTCTATAGGAAGCTTTTACCAATGCCCTTAATTCTAATGCCTTCCCTCTGTTAATTATTTACTATTTATCCAGTATAAAACTTGTGTGTATATATCTGAGTACTGTCTTCCCCACTAAATTGTGAGCTGTTTGAGGACAGAAGTCTGTCTTTTGATTCCTTTTGAATCCACAGAACTTTAATACAGTGCCTTGCACATAATAGGCTCTTAATATTGATTGATTATTGATTGATTGATTTTATCTTGTCTTTTGTCATTTCATCTTTTGAACTTGTGAAGTGTGTAGAATGTAGTGTGACTTTAGTGGGAAGTCTTAGAAAAGAGAAACCTTGTGTGACTGTCCCATTCTGACAACTGGCAGATTGATATAATTTCTCTGATGCTGAATGTCATCAATGTCTCCTTGCTAATTTGTTCTTCTCTTTGTTTACAAACTACCACCATTCTACACATGAGGAGAGGTGCAGAGAGAGGATGGGGATATTCTGTAGCATTATAGAATTGAAGATTTGTAGTGGGAAGAGTTATCAGAAGCCATCAGGTTCATTATACATATTATAATTATCATTATATAAATGGGGAAACTGAAGGTGGAGTTCAGGATTACTATTAATGATCAGAAGTGGGATCTGAAGTCAGGTCTTCTAACTCCAGAACCCTGGTGCTTTTCACACTTTGCCAAGCTGCCTCCCATAGAATGGCTTATCTTTCTGTATGAGGTCAGGATGATGCATCTAGACAAGTCAGACTACTACAGAAGTCCTTCAGTCTTGATTTTTGCGCTTTCCCTAAGTTGTCACAGTGTCAGGAATACCCCCCACCCAATCACAAAAGATATGTGGCAGGTTCAGAAAACTCTGGACCATTCAAAAACATAGCTCATAGATGTGCCAAGGTGTTTATTTTTACCAACTAGACTAAGGGTCAGCAAATTTGGCTTGTTGGCCAAATTTGGCCAGAATCTTTTTTATGGCCAGCAATGATTTCTTTTCATCTTTAAATAAATTTTAATTGTATTTTCAGATCTAAAATCCATTCTTAGCTCTCAAGCCATACAAAATAAGTTGTGGATGTATATAGTTTAATGACTCTGAATGAAACCAAGATATATTAGTTCAAACAAGATACAAATCAATACCATTCCAAGAAAGTGACACATGTAGCAAGCTATGTAGATGGGAGAGTCATACTCTCTCATAGGTTACTGCATCACTATTGAAGTAGGCACATCAAAGAGACAACATGCTCAGGGAGTATGCATAGAAGGCATACATCTATATGTTTATACAATACACATATATTTATGTATAAACACACACGCACACATACACACATATAACACATACATGTATACATGTGTATGTGAATCCTGTGTAGCCAGGGAACATATGTGATTGGGATAACTCATAACTTATTCTTCAGATTGCTTCACATTCTCTTGGGGTGTCATCACACTCCTCTTTGCTGGGTATTTCTGCTCTACACTAAGTTGGCCTTGTATTGTTTGGGAAAGGAGAAGGTCAGAGCACCTAAAACAAACTGTTGGATATCTCAGATGCCATATTATTTCTGCTGCCTATTATGTGTCCATTCTCTAAAACTTTGTCTCCAATGAGCATTTTCTCTAGAGTTGTGGCTGCTAAGCTGCTTTTTGCCCAACTCTGCTAAGTCTCCTGCATTTTTGGACCCTCTGTTCCTCTTGACTGAGGTGGTGTCTAGAAAATTTGCTGAAATAAATTCATAGTGTCAAGAGATTTTATTAATGTTTTTTATTTATTTGTTTTTTTCTAACTTGCAATTACTATTCACCAATCATTTTTTGGCAAAGTTTTGAATTTTGTATTTTTCTCCATTTCTCCCTTCCCTCTCCCCTCCCCACAGAAACAATCTAATCTAGACTCTATATGTGCAATTGCTAAACAAGCAATCCATATTAATCGTGTTGTGAAAGAAGACTTAAATCCAAATTGGGAAAAAAGTTAGAGGAAAAAAATGACATAATACATAAAACAATTTTTAAAAATTGAAGATAGTAACTTTTGGTGCATTTAAATTCCAATTTCCTCTCTGGATATGGATGTGTCAAAAGATTTTAACCATACTTAAGCAGGCAGCTATTAGAAGTCCAAAGAAGAGCCCAGGTTAATATTTTATTATTTCTTTTGCCCACTTTTCTCCTTGTTCAGACTCACAATCTGATTAGAGATTAGAAAATTCCTTTAAAACTCCCATTAAATCACTTATTGAAAGCCTGGGTCTCCAAAGTTTGTTCTGGGTGCTCTGACCTTCTCCTTTCCCAAACAACACAAGGCCAGAGTGAAGATAACATTCCACCTCACAATGTCATGTTGAGGAGAGAAGATATTTATCATGGTCTGTCATAAATCAATATCTTAGTGCCTGTGCATCAAGCTGCTTAACAATTATTGTTGTTTTTCATTCATATGGTAGCATTTGAATTTCCATCTTTCATTGCCTTCAAAGAAATATTAAAATAGTGAATGTTAACATTATAAAATATCCCTTTTTAAATTTATCTGGCATTCTGCTAGGTCAATTAAGCTAATGTGGGTCATCTGAGCTTTATTGAGGTAAGATATTAATGCAGCATGTATTAGGCATCAGTATGCTCCTCAATATACCTGTATTGTTCCTTTGATTAATTTTCAGCTTTTAAATTGTTTTTGCTTTATTTTTTTTTAACCTCAAGTATTTTGGAGTTCTAAGTAAGTCATTTTACTAGTAACTGTTAATTAGGAGTGACAGCTTAAATAAATCTTATGATTAGATTTGTTAGTACTTATTTATATGTGTCATATTTATTTCACGTTTAGGGCATTATAACTTCTATCAAATTTTCCTTCTCTTCATTTTTTATTCCTTATAAACTTCCAGAAATCTAGTCCTAACAGTTTCTGCTATCTATTAATCATCATTCTTTGTGAGAAATAGAGCCTATCCTTTTGCAAAATGACTGGCTGCGTTTAAGGTTGACATCTTTGACCATAGATCAGAAGAGGGTATGAATGAAGAAACAAATCTCTTTCATTTTGGAAAAAAAATAAAAACTACTCAAATTGCATTTATAACATATCCTTATGTATAAATATACATAAAGTTACAATTAGCTATAAATTATAGTACATTTCATAAAATTAACATATATAGTACATTTCACAAAATTATTTAACATATATAGTACATTTCACAAAATTACTTAACATATCTATCACATGTAGATGTGTATGTGCATCTCCTTGACTACTCCAATGCCTAATTTTGTTGTAGAGGTGATTCTGAGTTCTCTCAGGCAATATATAGCTACTGGAGTACAAGCTTTGGCAGGATCTATGAGGCAAGTTTTGAATATCGACTGAGTGATTTAAAGCAGAAAGATGGAATTTCATGAAAAACTTAAGGGGTAATGAAAAGATGGATAGTGATGGCTAATTGTAGATATTGCCCAAAGTATACTCAGTCAAGATTGTTAGTGAAAATATTAGATACAATCATTATGATTTCTCCAAAAATAGAAATAAGAAGTCTGTTCAAAAATGATGTACCTCCAATAATCAAAATAGAATGAATTACAACTTCCTTTTCCTGAAATTGTGGCCCAGAAAAACACACCTGATTGTTCAACTTATATAACGTTGTAATTTCTTTAATAGAATAATAAATCTCAGTACTTGAGAGGACCTAGAAAGCATAATTGGCCTGTAAGCCCAAGTATGATTCTTGGCATAAAATCCCAAATGAATTATTAAAAGTACTCTGGTAATCAATGAGCCAGAATGGATCCATGTTTTTAAAAACAATTACACCTGCCCACATCATATGTTCTTGTGATAAGAGTTAGGGTGATCAACAAGATGCTACAGTATACCGAGTTCTAGTTCTAGTACATCTGGATTTCAAAAAGACTTGTGGAAGAATCCATCATTATATCTTTCTGGAAAATATGGAGTGATATCTTTCTTTGCCCCCCAAAAGGGTCCAGGAGATTAGTAGATGATTAATAAGTGGGGAAAATATCAACAAGCCTAGAGCAAAAGGTGGATAACCCAAGTGCAACATCTAGCTCCTGAATTTCAGATATATTCTCTTGCCCAAAATAAATCCTCTCTTTTAACAAAAACAGATAAGCAGATATAGGAAATACAGTGACCATGTCTGTCAAGATCTGGGTCATCTTCTCTACATGCAGTCAGTCCAATCTAGCTAGCAAAAAGATAGAAGTGTTCTTTGATCTTTTCTGGGAGCCTCCTACCTTTCAAAACAATTACTTTTCAACATTTTTTATTTATATTTCTATAGGATTGGTACATACTGTTCTGATTCTACTTAATCAAGTCTCTCCAGATGGTTGGCCCCAAGGACAGGGTGGGGTTTTTTTTTTTTTTGGTTTTTTTGGCCATAGTTTTGAAATAGATCAAAATCAGAAAACAACTTCTGCCCTATGCAGTGATAGAGACAGAGTAGTGAAAAGTGGGTCCAGTGATGCCAAGAATCTCATTCTTTTAAGATCATTTGCTAACATTAATTCTCTTGTTGATGCCCTCAATGTACAATCTCTGCCTAATGACCTGAGACATGGCACCTGAGAAAAATTCAGGTTCAAAGAATAATACAACCTCAAGGTTAGAAGGAAACCTATCACTCCTACTTCTGTTTTTAGGGACCAAGTAATAATACCACTTTAATCCCTTTTCTTCAGTACAATGCTTTCATTATTTGAATATAGTTCTCATGTCTCACCACATGGCTTCTTTCCAAGGCTGAATATCCGAGTTTCTGCATTTGATCCTTGTATGGTATGATGACTCCTCTTCAGTTCATTTTCTTTCTTCTGGAAATTCTGCAGTTTGTCAGTGTCTTGTCTAAAATACGATCCATTAAAAATATCCTTGATGAAAATTAAGATGAGAATAGACTTTTAGAGGTGATTATGTGCAGCAGATTCACATTCATACAATTGATTGAAAAGGAGAGAGAAAATGTTGCTATTGTTGTTCTTATTCATTGTTTCAGTTGCATCTGATTCTTCATGACCCCATCTTGAGTTTTCTTGTCAAAGATACAAGAATGGTTTGCTATTGCTTTCTCCAGCTTATTTTATACATGGGAGAGTCAGGCAAACTTAACCCTGTTTGCCCAGGGTCACATAGCTAGTAAGTGTCTGAAGCCAGAAATGAACTGAGAAATATGAGTCTTCGTGACTCAATCCTGGGCTACCCAGCTGCCCCTCATATGTTTATTGTTTGTTTATTTTTAATGACTCTTTGGAGAAAAAATAGAGCCTTAGAGTTTTGGAAACAATTATTTTAAGAGAATAAAATAATCGTTAGTTTAGTTTATTGGGGTCAAGAGATAAGGCTTTTGGATGTCCCTCTGATTATTGTGACAAATGAAACATAAAACAACCAAATAATCAATCAGTCAGGAAAATGTATGCTTTCTAGTGATATTCATCTCTAACATAGTAGATGTACCATACCATCCAAATGTAAGAAGAAATAGTGAAGCTTTCCTATTTTTGAATGAATGATGAAATATAATTTATTGAAGCCATATTCCCTCCCCCTTCCCCCCCCCCCTTCCCCGGAACTATGTAAGCACTGGAGATAGAAATACAAAAACTAGATAACTTTGGCCTTCTAAAAGGGTGTGGCATTATACATATTGTATCAATTGTTGGGACTTCCTTAACAAAACTCAGTTACCCCAAAAAGATTTAACAGTTCATATGTGAAACATAACTATAAAAGATTTGTTTTTCCTCAATTGTGATATACTGATTGGATGTATGGATGACCAGCCCATTTAATCTCTATATTTGATAGGTTTTGCAAATGGACAATGAATTGAATGCCAGAAATGAGGAGGAGTGGGATGAATTTCACTTGGGAAATTGTGGAATGCTTTTAGCAGTCTCTAGTTGCTCTCCAACACAAAAATCCATCTTTTTACTGTTGACTCAGTGATGTTGTATGGTTAGAGTAGTAGACTACAACAATATCAAATCAAATATATGTAAATTACCCTAGAGGCTCTAGGATTCCATATTCAATTTAGAATGAACACTCTTCTGGACTAAAATGATTGCAATTTTACTTTTACTAAAAATTATCAAAGAGTTAAGAAATCAAGCATATCTAATTAAAATCAAACCCAATAACAGTTTTAGTCAATGGATATATTCAATCATTCAACAAACATTTTCTATCTATCAGACACCATGCTAAACACTGGCAATACAAAATACAAGCAAAAAGACAAATCCTGCCCTCCAGGAGCTTACATGCTAATGACATGGCAGAAAAATGTAGAGTACAACTTGGAGAAGAATGAGCACGACTGAGGTGCATTGTCTCCAGAAATGAAATATCTAAGAGGAAATATACATTCATAAGGAGAGACTAAGGAGCAAGGTCCTTTCTCCAAAGTGTCAGTTCTAGGGCTGGAGTTAACTTCCAGAGTGAAGAGGTTTTTGGAGGATGGTAGAGAAAATCCAAAGTGCAATTATAGCTCATTTCCCCACTGTGTTTCTCCTGGTCCCACACCATAAACCTTGTTGCAGGTCCAATAAAAACATCTTAGACGGTAAGGGTACCATCAGGTAAGGAAAAACAATGTTGCCCCTCAATTGTTTTTTTCCCCCCAAGAGTATATTTTGTGTCAGCCTAGGGGACTACTCAGACTATTTTCAAAACAGAGTTCATATGATTTTGTATACTGTATCTGGATTCTCTCCTTCATTTAGTTTTTAACTTTGTTTTACTGAACTTTTATACATACCAGGCTTGATTTCCTCCTCTTACCTAATTAAACTTTTACTATGACTACTGTCCTTGAAGTACTTGCTCATTCTAGGTCTAAACAACAATTGTGTGTTTGTGTGTGTGTGTGTGTGTGTGTGTGTGTGTGTGTGTGTGTGTGTGCTATAATATATTTCTAATAATAATAAAAGAAGCTAAGAGATACAGGGGATATGTGATCACAGCAGGAGACTGGCCTGTAGTTCACTCCTGTTGTCAATTCAAGCATTTATTTGTTACTTACCTTATGTCAGCTAGTATGCAAATATTATTTTTAAAGTATTAAGCCTTAAACACATATATAAGTAAATCTATACATATGCATACAGCAATATGTAAATATTATACACATATAAGCCTTATACATATGTAAGTATATCTACACATATACTCATATACATATCTATGCATATATAGATAAATACATAGGTACATCCATATACACATTTATCAAAGCCTGGAATTGATTAATATGTTTGAATTAAATTATTTATATATTGCTTGGGGAAAAATATTAAACCTTGAAACCAGGGACAAAAAAAGGATGTATACCATAACATAGCATTGTTAACCCTTAAAATTAAAAAAAAAAACCAAATCCAACATTCCAAAGAAGTTATCCAGCATATTGGGGCAGAAACTGTAAGAAATCTGTGATATAACATATATATTTGAGGAAGATAAAATAATACATTGGATACATTGTGATATGCACCAATGAGGAGAATACCTACAATGATGTTATCACAGATTCATTACTTAGATTTGCAAATGAAAGTTCAAAGCCTTTGCTTCATGCAGTGGCATTATTATTATCACCTCACTTATATTTCTCTCCTCCAGCCCTCCCTGAAGTAAAGAGGTATAGCTTTTCCAGTGTCATCCATACCTTGATTACAACACTCTTTACTATGGGTTTTTGATATGAACTGCTGGGAAAAAGACAAAAGTTTATGATAACAACAAAGAAACAAAACAAGGGAAATCGATAGAAATCTTAAAAGTTGGTTCTGGTTGTCAGGGAATTTGTAAAAGCCAGAAAGGCAGCTAGGTGGTGCAGTGAATAGAGCCCTGATCTTGGATTCAGAAGGATGGGAGTTCAAATCTACTTGTCACTTACTAGTTGTGTGACCATGGGCAAGTCATTTTAACCCTTACTGTCTCTAGTCAAGGGTCATCTCCAGTCATCCTATTTCATATCTGGTCACTGGACCCAGATGACTCTGGAGGAGAAAATGAGACTGGTGATTTAGCCCAGCTTCCCCTCACTCAAATCCAATTCATGTGCTTGTCAAGGTATCACCTCTCTGATGTCATGGTCTTCTTTCAAAATAAAGAACAAACATTATTATTATTATAAAAGGAGCTGGGGTGGGGTGCAGCTAGGTGGTGCAGTATATAAAGCACCAACCCTGGAGTCAGGAGGACCTGAGTTCAAATCCAACTTCAGACACTTAATAATTGCCTAGCTGTGTGATCTTGGGCAAGTCACTTAACCCCATTGCCTTGCAAAAAAAAAAAGCTAGGCAGGCTTGAGTTAACTTAGCTCTCCAGCTAGGTGGTACAGGAAATAATATTCCACAGGGTCTGGAGTCAGGAAGACTGGTCTTCCTGAGATCATATAAGGCCTCAAATACTTAATAGCTGTGTGACCCTAGGCAAGTGACCTAACCCAGTTGATCTCAGTTTCCTCATCTGTAAAATGAGATAGAGAAGGAAATAGCAAACCACTCCAGTATCTTTGCCAAGAAAATCTCAAATGGGGTTATGAAGAGTTGAACATAACTGAACAGCAACTTTTACTGATTTATCAGAGTGATGCTTTAATTTTTTAAATTTAGTTTTATTTTTGTTTGTGATGTCAATATCTACACAGTTCAGTTTAGCCTGAACATAAGGTCAGAGTTCTTTATCTCTAAGGCCAATGTGGATTTAAGCTTCCTTGTCTACTGCTCTCTTCTCTGAAAGTGGACCCAAAGAAACTGTTCCCCTACTTTTCCTCTCCATCCTTTACAGCCCTTCCCATCACTTTCATCATTTTGCCTTGAGGTTTCTTTGGTTCTAAAGCTTTGGAAATCCTTACACTCTTGCTTCCTGCTCCAAAGATTCTTAATCTTGGCTTCAGAGCATCTTGCACTGATCTTACACATGACTCCATCACCCAAGGTAAGCAATTTCTTTCTTGTTCCATTCTCTCTATCCTAGTGGCTTTCCTGGGACAAGTTCACCAGGCAATTGTAAGACTAATTCTACTGTTTGATGAAATTATACTTCTTCACCCTTTGAATGCCTACTTGCTCAGTAGTCATGGAGCCTCAATAACAGTTGTTATTATTCCCTGGAAGCAGTTCTGTTCCCTCATTTCCTCTCTCTTCCCCTCCAAGGGTTAACCACAGTCTCTTATATCTCCTTTTTCAGCGTCTGAAATATCTACTAGTTCTTTTCCTAAGTTCCCATTTCCTGCCTTATTTATAGAGTTAAAATGAATGACATTTCCTGAGCTCCTACTTTTTCACCAGTTTTAAACAGTTTTTCCTGCTTCCACAGAATCTTTCTGATGATTCATCCTCCAGGTGTCTTTCCAAGAAGAATGATTTTTAAAAAGAAAGTCATGTCTTTACCATTTTAATAAAATTATGTATATATGATACACATATAAATACATAATATTTATGTACAAGTACATATATGTGCATATACGTAAATCACACATATTTTTATGGAAAGAGAAAAATTGCTTGAACATTTCACATATCTGAGTTTGAACAAGAGTCTTCTGATGACAATGCCATAACCCAAAGAGATATCTTGAATGATGGTAGGTTAGAGGAGAAACTTTTGAGGTAGGTAGGCCTGTTCAAAAATAGATGACTGCTACCTTTAGCTAGGTGAAGATTAAGCCTAGTTCATTCTAATTCAACCAATCAGGGTCTACTGATAGGGTCACCCATTTGGCTATTTATTTCTAGTCTATTTGCTGGGCTGATGGTTGATAAAATAGACCTGAATGATGGCTTGTCCTCAACTGACTGAATTCTTTAGATGTGTCATGATTCTGTTCTGTGAAATCAAACTCACATAGAAAAAATAGTTGATTACCTCATATCTACAATCAGTATAATTCTAAGTGCTGAGGGGATGTAGTGATGGATAAGGTACTGTTACTTGCTTTAGGGAGTTTATAATTTTGGGTGACTACAAATCTATTAATGTAAATGTTGGACTACTTTCTATCCAGATAGAAAATTTATGATAATTGATGTGTATGTCCAAAGTATAAGAGAATACTATTGTCAAATGACATTGAAACTACAATTCTAAACTGTAAAAGTCTCTACTTATTCCCATCAAACCATTGTAGTTCTGAGTTGCATCTATTTATTCAGTTGTATAAATAATAAAAGTGTTGATTACAGCTGTATATCACTGATTATAGTGTTTTAATAGGTAAAAATGAATTGTTTCTCAGTTTGAATATTGTACGGGAAAGTACAAGGATTTGAAAGGTAGCATTAGTTTAATGAGAGCTAATTATTTCTCATTATACATATGTTTGGTATGCAGAGAAAGTTGCATTTCTATATTGCTACACTAAATTTCTTGAAGGTAATTAAATGAGACTTGTTAAACATTTAATTCTATAAATTAATAAAATCTGTTTTCAAAACTTAGTCTGCTAAGAATGACAAGATTGATTATTGTTGTATTTATTTAATTAGCAACTTCACTGAAATACAAAAACTAAAAATGTAATTATTAAAACAGATACATTGCATGAAACTCTAAAATGTTGATATTAATGTGAGTTTTAAATAGTAGTAGCAACAGGTAGAGGGACAGAGCATTGGTCTTAGAGTCAGGAGGATGGGAGTTCAAATCCGGCCTCAGAAACTTGCCACTTACTAGCTATGTGACCTTGGGCAAGTTCCTTAATCCTGATTATCTTGTATCCAGGACCATCTTCAGTCATCTTGATTTATATCTGGGCCACTGGACCTAGCTGGCTCCAGAGGAGAAAGTGAGGCTGTTGATTTAGCACAGCATCCCCTCACTCATATCCAATTTATGTGCTTATCATGGCATTACTAGTTTAGGATTATGCTTTCAATGTCATCTGATGAAAGTGTTTTCTTATACTTCAGACATACACATCAGTTATGATGTCGTGGTCTTCTTCAAGAATGAAAGACAAATATAATTATCACATAACAGTACAGTATATAATTTATCCACTTAAATTGAATTTTTGTGGAAAATAAAAATTATGAATCTTCATAATAATCATAGCTTCTCACTTAAAATCATATATTTCCTTATAAGAAAAATATATATTTCTTTCCTTCAACTCTAGAACCTTAGAACTAGATTGAGATTCTTTAACGAGTCCACAACTTTGTCAAACTAGTGTGATACTTTTGGTGGAGTTATGTACCAACCATTCTGGAGAGCAAATTGGAATTATGTCCCAAATGCAATAAAACTGTGCATGTCCTTTGGTCCAGTAATACCACTACTAGGTCTGTATTCCAAAGGGATCATTAAAAAGGGGAAAAGACCCATATGCACACAAATATTCTAGCAACTCTTTTTTGTGTTAACAAAGAATTGGAAATTGAGGATTCCCATCAATTGAGGAATGACTGAACAAGTTGTATCTATGAATGTAATGGGATATTATTGCTCTATAAGAAATGATGGACAGGCAGATTTCAGAAAAATCTGGAAAAACTTTAATGAATTGATACTGAGTAGAACTAGAAGAACATTGCACACAGTAACAGCACTACTGAGTGATGATCACCTATGAGAAATTTGACTCTTTCTCAGCCATACAGTGATCAAAGACAATTCTAAAAGACCTCTAGTGGAAAACACCATCCATCCAGAGAAAGAACTATAGAAGCCCAATACAGATGAAAGCATACTATTTTCACTTTTTTAAAATTTATTTTTAATTTATTTTTTCCTTCTCATGGTTTTTCCTCTTTATAATGCTTCTTCTTTCATAGCATGACTAAGATGGGAATATGTATAACACAATTGTATGTATATAAACTTATTTCAGATTTCTTGCCATCCGGTGGTAGGGGAAAGGAAAAGGGTGGGAGGGACAAAACTTTGCAAAAAAATGAAAGTTGAAAATTATCTTTAAATATGATTGGAAAAATAAATTAAAAAATATAAAAAGTATGGTCCTGTCATTTGGCACTTGTGTGACTTCAGGTAAGGCAATTTATTCCTTGTGTCCTTGCTTTCTTCCTCTGTAAAATGAGGGCATAGGATTAAATGACTGATATAACTTCACATATTCTACTTTTATGAACCACTTCATATTATAGGTGAGAAAACTAAAGACAACTCACACAGATAACAAGTGGCAGAAATGGGTCTTAACTCCAGGTATTCTAACTCCAAGTCTGATAATTTTTTCTTTCCATTATACTTGAGCATTTTGGACAAAGAAACAACCAAACAAACAACATCACTGATTTAATAATGTACACAATATAGACTGAATAAATCAAGCAGACATGGCTTCTCTTAGTTCAAATCTGACATCAGATAATAATTAGCCTAGACACTAATGACCCTAGGCAGGTCATTTTATCCTGATTGCCTCAGTTCCTCCTTTGTAAAATGCACTAGAGAAGGAAATGGTGAATCAATCCAGTTTTTTTGCTAAGAAAATAGGATCATGAAGAGTCAAAGACACCTGAAAAGACTGAACAACAAATTATAGGCAACGTAACATAGAAGGTAGACTGCCAGACTCAAAGTATGGAGGACCTGGGTTCAAATCCTAACTCTATACATTCTAGTTGTGTGATCCTGGACATGTCACTTGATTTCTTAGTGGTCAAGCATGAAGGGGGGCAGATGTGACCCATGACACAACTGAGTATAGCCTAAACCAGATTAAAATCTAATTGGGAAATATTTAACAAAATATATAAAAATATCATACAGGCATCAACAATAATATGTGGTTTTGAAAGTCCACATGTTATCCACAGAGATCTTTATGTATGCTGTAGTGGCCATTATTTGTTTTGGAGGCATTTGGGGTTAAGTGACTTGCTCAGGGTTATATAGTCAACAAGTGTCTGAGGGCAGATTAGAACTCAGGTCCTCCTGACTGCAATGCTAGTTCTCTATCACTGCATCATCTAGTAGTCCTTGTTTCTATCTGAGTTTGACCCCACTATGTGAGCAATTCTCTGAGTCTGTAATTGGATACAATATGTTAACTTGTGGTCATAAGGAATGTTTCTTCACTTTGGTATTCTCTATACAAATGCAGATCCAATTCCTATCCCTGTTCCTAACTCTATAAATTATATATATTCTATATATTCAGAAGCATCTTTAATTTTTTTCAATTAACAAATATTTATTTTTAATTTTTAGTTTACTCATATTTACTTTCCCCCATCCTTTAATGAAAAAAGAGAGAGCAAGAAACAAAATACTTGTAATTAAAAAACTTGATCAACATTAAACAAATTTCTACATTTGTTTTGTCTTATCTAAAATATGTATCTTGTTTTGGATGTTATTAGTCATTGCTAGCATCCTTTGTCTTAGGCCTTTGGAATTATGGTAGATCATTGTGCTGATTATAAATCTTAAATTTTCAAAATTTATTTTTAAATATTAATGTTTATGATATAAATTTTTCTCCTGGTTTTATTCATGCTACTCCATAACAATTGATATGTCTTCTCAAGTTTCTTGGAAATTGTCTCTTTTCTCATTTTTACTTTGGTTTGGGAATTCATTTTATTCTTTGAGGCTAATCTCTTTATTTTGCTCAGTCCATGAGTGCAATGGTTATTCATTAATTGAATGCGAATTTGGAGTATCATAGGAACTCTAATGTCTTCTCTTCTAACCTGGTCTCCATTTTCCTCAGTGGACTTATGGGGTTCACTATCTTAGCTATTGGACATTTTAATTTTAAGGGATTCTGTTACTTGCATAAAATTTTGTATCAATTGTGCTAAATTGTGAAATCATTTTATAAAAAAATCTCATCCATAGCTCATTTCTTTTACATTTCTTTTCAATAGCACTCTCATTCATTTAAAATATTATTTTAACTATTTTTTTAAAACTCTTTATTTTTCTAGGAATTCCAGTGATCTTGTTGCCAAGCCATAGTTTTCTTTGAGGTTTTTAGAGTTATTCACTTTTCTGCATTTGTGTCTTGGTCAACCTTAGCATCATGATCGTTCTCCTTCTTTATGTTTGTGTGTTTATTGTTTCAGTCTTATTTTTGGGATTGTGATATGGTGTTAGGACTAGGCTCTGTGAATTTATACCAGGACAGTTAATGACCTTGTGTTGTCTTGACCTGTTGTATCTGGTATCTTGATACTGAGTCAAAATTATAGCACTGTGGTCTTGTTTTTATTTTAGCATCTGATTTGCTGGGGGGGAAGGGAATGATGGTTGGGGGGAGGAGGTCTTTTTCCAAGATACCATCTCCTAGGAGCCCGTGTTCCTGGGTGTTGAGCCACAGATCACTAATACATAAATACCTGTACTCAGAGAGACAGTTCTCCTTGTGATTAGATTTGGCTCCATAATTCGATTATATCTATAGTTCCTGCCCTGGTCACTTCCCTTTTGATTATGTTTGTGATCTTAAGCTGACAAGGTGACTCTCTGTAGTGAGAGAAATGATTATTTTTCTCTTATATTGATACTCAACTTTTGAATTGGGCCTAAGATTTTTCCCCTTCTCATTTCTTCTTTCAGAAATCAAAGGTAACCTTTGAAGTGCAGGGTTGACAATGGGATAGAAAAATTTAGATCTGATCAAAAAAAGTAAAGAAATTCTAGTTTATATGAATTGGTAGATTCTGGTTCATTGTATTTTAGTCATACAGGTCTGGATGGAAGAGGATTCCTTCTTTTGACTAGATGTGGAGTATGGATATACATAAATCTCTTTGACCAAGACTGAGTGACCATTCATGTTCCCCAGACTCTCATTAGAATTAGTCCACATCTCACTATAATATTAATTCTTTCATTATTTATTAATAAATCAGAGTTGGGCATTCAATTTTGATCAGTGTATAGCATGGAAACAATCTTAAGGCTATCAGACTGTCTTCTGTGGGTGGGGGGGAGGGAAGGAAGATTGGGGAGGGGAAATTGTAAAATTCAAAAAAGAATTAAAATAAAGAAATCAGAGCTGATTCTTATCTTCAGGAACATCCACTCTTCCAAAAGCATGTAAGTATTGAGGGATTTTTGTTATGGAAGAGACAGCTAAATGACTCTTTTATTAACTAATCACCAGAAATAATTAATAAAATAAAGAAACTGTGTCTCTCAAACTTTTTTTTTGTCACATTTGTTTTTCCTTAGATTTCTAATCAATACTTGGTCTAGTGCTTATCAGATCTTTTTTGGAGTAGTTGTCAGGGGAACTAGGCTGCACTGCTTCATCCTATTCTTCCAATTTGACTGGTGTTCAGATATTTTTATTTTTTTTCTTTTTAACCCTAATTTCCCCCCTATCTCTTGAATAATTAAAAGAAAAAGAAAATTCTTTTTGACAAATATTCAGTGAAGGAAAATAAATTCCACATTGATCATATCAAAAAAATCTAATTCTGGGGTGGCTAGGTGGCGCATTGGATAGAGCACTTGCCCTGGAGTCAGGAGTACCTGAATTCAAATTTGGCCTCAGACATTTAATAATTACCTAGCTGTGTGGCGTTGGGAAAGTCACTTAACCCCATTGCCCTGCAAAAACCTAAAAAAAAATCTCATTCTGCATATTGATTTCATCACCTCTCTGTCAGGAGGATGATAGCATTCTTCACCATTCAGAATCATGGTTGGACATTGTATTTGTCAAAGAACTTAAATTTTTCAATATTACTTTTACAATGTTATTTTACAAATTGTCTTTCTGGGTTTTGTTCACTTCCCTGTTCTTGTTATTTATTTATTTTGCTACAATGGTATTACATTATATTCATATACAATAATTTTTCATGCCTCAGATAACATTTTAATAAATAATTTTGTTACTAATATTGCAGCCTTCTCACACCTATAATATGCTTCTCCAGTCATAATCCAAAATATACATATTCGCTGTGTTTATTTTTAAAATTTATCAAAAATAAGTACTTTTTGAGCTTTAAATTCTCAGGGTTCATCCAAACCCTTAGGATTTTATATACAGTGAAAAAACATCGAATTTGAAGTTAAAAAGTCTTTGTTTCAAATCCTTCCTTCCTTCCTTCCTTCCTTCCTTCCTTCCTTCCTTCCTTCCTTCCTTCCTTCCTTCCTTCCTTGCTTCCTTCCTGCCTTCCTGCCTTCCTGCCTTCCCAAATAACCTTAGACAAGTCACTTAACTCTGTATATCAAAATTTCCATCCATAAAGTGAAGAATGAGAGAAATGGTGCCCTTTAAAATACTTCTCATTTCTAATCTTTGATTCTATGTATAATATTGTGCATTAACTCCTCGACATTTCTTTATTATGGTATCTCATATAAGATTTTGGTCTGGATCTTAGTTCTAGACCTTAATATTTTTCTCTAGGAGTTCTTATCAAATAGGGAATTCCCCAATGTGATTTATGACTGGGGTTTATTGAAGATTGAGCTATAGTTATTTTTTATTCTTTCTTGTATAGTCGATTCTTTTGAACTATTTAAAAAATTTTAACTGAGGAATTTTATTGATTACTATTTTACAATATAGTTTGATGTCTACCGGTACAGTTCCCTTTTCATTCCTACTTACATTTCTTTTTCCCTTGATAGTCTAGCTATTTTATATATCCAGAATAATTTTTTGATGCTAGTTTTGTAAAGTATCTCCTTGGTAATTTGATTGGGATAATTCTAAATTTGTAATTTACCTTTTTTTTTTGCAAGGCAATGGGGTTAAGTCACTTGCCCAAGGTCATACAGCTAAGTAAGTATTAAGTGTCTAAAGTAGAATTTGAACTCAGGACCTTCTGCCTCCAGGGTCCCTCTGCATATAGAACATTATAGATAACGTCAGGCTTGATCTGTTGTTGAATTGTGCTTTAACTCTTTTCTTAACCTTTTAAAAATTATTTGTTTTACCTTTACAATGAACTTTTAAAACTTTTTTTTTATTAGATAAGTGATTTGGAAGAAGCAGTAGAATCTCAGGCCTACAAGATTAGAGAGTTAGAAGAGGATTGTGAAGATACATTAACTGATTATCTGGATACGGTAAGTTTCTTTCCATCTATGAATGTTCTTTAATTATCGCTAAAAAATTTTATGAATTTTGCTTTGGGAAAGGGAGAAGCTTATATCTTTATGGGTTTCATTTTATTTTTTTTTAAGAAAAAATTTTGGAACACTGAACTATTAGCTCTAAGGACTGAATTTGAAGAAATCCTAAAGAAATCAGATGCATTAATAAAAGAAAATAAAGATTTGGTGTCAGAAAATAAAGCTACATTATTGAGAATCAAAAAGAGGTAATCTCCAACTTTTTTCCCCAGAATGTGCTAAATCCAGGAGGAAAATCTGAAGGGAGATCAAAAAGGAGCCCTGGAGAAAACACTAACAGTGGGCAGATGACAATACTGTGCTCTGATGATTTTCATAGATTATAGAGTGGGACATCATATTTCCTTTTAAGAGCTCTTGTTTGGGGCTAGAATATCTGTATTTGAGGCCCTCTCTAATGTTTACTAGTTTTGTGTGTGTGTGTGTGTGTGTGTGTGTGTCTGTGTCTGTGTACGTGTGTATGTACAAGCCACTAATTTGTAACTTAATTTCTGAAATCCTGTTTCAAAATGAAGATAAAGAATAATTGTATTGCCTACCTCACTGAATTACCTGAACAAAATTCTTCTTTAACAAAATTCTTTTAAAGTATTATTTAAATGAGAAGTATTATTTTGAAAATTTTTTAGAAATATTGGCATTAAATTTTGAGTTTCCCCTTATTAAGATGTACACAGTCTCTTTTTTCTTTTCATTCATTATTTGCTTTGATTTTTGGTTTCTAAATGGTTTAGAAATTGTCTATAACTACAGATTTTTAGGGATACAAAAGTTATTATTGGTGTTTCTTTTCACATCATAGATTTTTAGCATGAGCTATTTGTCATCAAATCTAACCTTATTTCACAAGAGCTGAGAACAAGAGACTAAGTGTCTAAAGTAGAATTCGAACACAGGGCTTCTTGTCTCACTATTTCTCTTGAAATTCTAGATCTTTTCTACCACCAAATGAATTTTTTTTAGGTTTTTTTTTTTTGCCAGGGCAAATGGGGTTAAGTGGCTTGCCCAAGGCCACATGTCTAGGTAATTACTAAGTGTCTGAGACAGGATTTGAACCCAGGTACTCCTGACTCCAAGGCCAGTGCTTTATCCACTGTGCCACCTAGCCACCCCCACCAAAAGAATTTTAATATATTTTTTTTGCTTGGCCTACAGTAAGTTATTTATTTGGGGTTAAGTCAACATAGGCTAAACCCATAAATTAGTTTAGGTAATATTGTGATTTTTATGATTTTGGTTCAGCCCTATCTTCCATAAAAATTGCTACTATGAACATTTTGATGTATATGAGGTTATTACCTTCTATCTTTTTCATTCTTGGAATATATACCTAACACTGAAGTTTTATGGTCATAATAAATAACCAAATTATTGTGTCTTGGGATAATTGGACCAATTCACTGATATACCAATACTCTGGTGAATGTTGAATGCTACTTGTAAGAACTATATGTATTATTTAAGGTTTTCATGGTACCTTCACAAAAAATGAACTTGAACTGAAACAAAAAGAACTCAAACAGAAATGCAATATGAAAGAAAATTTAAAAATTCTTTATTCACTTTTACAGATGTTAAAAATTATCATCAAAGATAATCTGAAGAAAATATATAGAATTAAACAGACTAAATAATTGAAAGACTAATGGCTCTAAGAACAAAATAAATATTACCTAAATTTATCAAAAGCAAATGACTCTAATGAGACAAATCAAAACTTTTGGAATGTAGGGGAAAATTTTATTTTTCTTAACATTGATTAGCCAAGAAAATAAACCCAATTGAACATAAAACTAATGAAAATTTAAGTCCTACCAACTTAAAAATTTATTATATTTTATTATTATTTTAAATATTATTAGCTTATTATCAAATCCACTGAAAATAATTACTTTTTTAGATAAGCATACTTCTTAATTGAAAACTGTATACCTCTTTGAATTAATCAGTCATTGTGAGGGAAACTTGTAATCTATATGCAAGGAAGAACTATATAGATTTGGTTGTTTGGTTGTTTTGTGTGACTGTCCTTCATTCTTGAAGATGACCAAAATAACATCACTCTGTTAGAGTCAAGGAGCAGTGTGCCTGATTGTGACTGATCAGACTATGAGCTCAACATGCTCTACAATAGATTCTCTGAATTTACACAACTTTCTTTTCTTTTGAGCTACAATTCTGCTTTGCTCTTATAGCAAACCACCTTCTCAGATGAGGTCATGCTGTGCTGGGCAGTCCTGTGCCATGCTTACACAACCAATTTGAGTGAGTTAGCTTCCTCCCTCCCTCCCTCCCTTCCACCTTCCTCCCTCCCTCCCCCTACCCCTTCCTCCCTTCCTTCTCCTCCCTTCCCTCCTTCCCTCCTTCCTTCCTTCCTCCCTCCCTCCATCCCTTCCTTCCTGTTTATTTCTCTTGTTTGTTTGTTTGTTTGTTTTTTCCAATCATATGTAAAAATAATTTTCAACATTTATTTTGGTAAAGTTTTCTCCCTCTCACTCTTTTTTCCACTCACCCTATGAAAGTAAGTAATCTTGCATAAGTTATTCATAGGGAATCATATTACACATATTTCCATATTAGTCACACTGTGAAAGAAGAATCAGAACAAAGAGGGAAAAGTCATGAGAAGGAAAAAGCAAAAACAAATTTAAAAAAGTGAAAATAGGATAATTTGTTCTGCATTCAGATTTCATAGTTCTTTGAAAATGGATGACATTTTCCATAACAAGTCCTTTATGATTGTCTTTGATCACTGTACTGATCATCACACCGTATCTTGATGCTAAACTCATGTTCTTCAGATTCTGCTCACTTCACTCACTATCAATTCATGTAAGATTTTCCATGTTTTTTAAAAATCTATTCATCATTTCTTATAGAACAATAGGACTCCATCACTTTCATATATCACAATTTGCTCATCCATTTCTCAATTGATGGGCAGCCCCTCAATTTCCAATTCTTTGCCACCACAAAGAATATACACAGTGCATTAGTAGAGTTGTAAACTTATCCAACCATTCTGGGGAGCAATTTGAAACCATATCCAAAGGACAAAAACTGTTCATACTCTTTGATCAAAGTTTTGAAACACTACTAAGTCTGTATCTCAAAGAGAGTACAAAAAAAAAGGAAAAAGATCACATGTATAAGAATATTTATAGCAACTATTTTTGTAGTTGCAAAGAATTAGTTTTCCCACATCCTCTCCAATACTGAACATTTCTTTTTTCTGTCATATTAGCCAATTAGCTAGTTGGGCACCTCACAGTTGTTTTAATTTTCAATTCTCTGATCGTAACTTTTAATATGACTCTCAATAACTTTAATTTCTTCATTTTAAAATTGCCTGTTCCTATCTTTTACCCTTTAATCAATTGAAAAATGAATTATATTCTTAAAAATTTGACTCAGTTCTCTATATATTTTTAAAATGAGGCCTTTATCAGAAACACTGACTGTAATAATTATTTCTCAGCTTTCTGCTTTCCAGCTAGTCTTGGTTGTGTTGGTTTTGTTTGTGCTAAATCTTTTCAGTTTCATGTAACCCAAATGATCCATTTTTGCATTTTAGTGTTCTCTATCTCTTTTTTGTTATAAATTATTCTTCTCTCCATAGAACTGAAAAGTAAATGATTTTTTGTTCTTCTAATTGATTGAGTGAATCTAAAGATTCACTCTTTATGTCAAAATCATGTATATATTTCAACCTTAGCTTTGAATAATGTGTAAGATAGTCTTTGCCTAGTTTCTGCCATACTGTTTTCCAGTTTTTCCAGCAGTTTTTTTAATCAAACAGAAGCTGAAATCTTTAGGTTCATCAAACAGTGGATTACTATAGGTACTTTCTACTGTCTTGTGAATCTACCAATCTATTTCTTAGCCAGTACCAAATAATTTTGATACTGCTTTTTAATATAATTTTAGATTGAATTTAGCTAGATCATCTTTCTTTGTATTTTTGGCATTAATTCCTCTGATTTTCTTGATCTTCTCTTCTTCCAGTTAAATGATTTTCTTCTAGTTCTATAAAATATTTTTATTGTAATTTGGTATGGCATTTAATAAGAAGATTAATTTAGGTAGAATTGTCATTTTATTATTTCAGATTAGTCTACCCATGAGCAGTTGATATTTTTTCAGCTGTTTAGATCTGTATTATTATAAAGAGTATTTTGTAATTGTATTCATATAGTTTAGCAGTTAGACTCCCAAATATTTTATGCTGTCCACAGTTATTTTGAATGGGAATTCTCTATCACTTGTTTTTGGGGTTTGTTGGTAATATTTATGTGCATTTATTTTATATCTAGCAACTTTGCTAAAGTTAATTATTTCAAGAAGTTTTTAATTGGTTTTCTAGGATTCTTTAAGTATAACATCATTATGATCTACAAAGAGTAATAGCTTTGTTTCCTCAATGTCAATTATTCCTTTAAATTCTTTTTTCTCTTAGTACTAAAGCTAACATTTCTAGTGGAGATAACAGGATTCCTTGTTTCACCTCTGAACTTATTTGGAATACTTCCAGCTTATTTCCATTGCATATAATGCTTGCTGGTGGTTTTAGATTGATACTGCTTATCATTTTAAGGAAAAATCAATTCATCCCTATGCTTGCTAGTATTTTTATTAGGAATGGATACTGAGTTGTGTCAAAAACTTTTTCAGCATTTGTGAAGATAATCATATGATTTCTGTTAGTTTTGTTATTGATATGGTCAATTATGCTGAATGCTTCCCTAGTATTGAAGCATCTCTACATTTCTGGTATAAATTTTTCCAGATAATGGTATATTATGCTAGAGATAAAGTTATAATCTTGTTGCTAATGCTTTATTTAAAATTCTTACATCAATATTCAATAGGAAAATTGGTCTATAATATTTTTTCTCTGTCTGAACTCTTCCTGGTTTAGGTTATCTGCACCATATTTGTCATAAAAAGAATTTTTCAGAACTTCTTCACTAATCTTTTCAATTTTTAAAAGATGTGTGGCAGAATTCACTTGTTAATTCATCTGGTCCTGGAGTTTTTTCCTTAGAGAGTTCATTGATGACTTGTTCATATTTTTTCTGAAATGAGGTTATTGTATTTTTGTTTCTTCTGTTATTCTGAGTAACTTGTATTTTTGTAAATATATAAATCTATTTCACTTGGATTTTCAGTTTTATTGGCAAATATTTGGGCTAAATAGTTCTGACTTATTGCTTTAATTTCATCTTCATTGGTGGTGAGTTCATCCTTTTCATTTTTGATACTGTTAATTTGGATTTCTTTTTTCTTATTTTTAATCAAATTAACCACAATATTTTCTTGTTTTTTCATAAAGCCAAGTTAGTTTTATTTACTAATTTAATTGTTTTCTTACATTCAAATTTAATAATCACATTGATTTCTCAGGATTTCTAATTTGATATTTAATTGAGGATCGTAATTTGTTGTTTTTCTAACTTTTTTGGTTGCAAGCTTAATTCATTGTATTCCTCTTTCTCTATTTTATTCACATATGCATTTAGAGATATAAAATTTCCCCTAAGAATTGCTTTGGCTGTATCCTATAAGTTTTGAATATTGTCTCATTATTGTAATTCTCATGGATGAAATTATTGATTGTTTCCCTGATTTGTTGCTTGACTCACTCATTCTTTAGGATTAGGGTAGTTTTCAATTAATTTTTATTCTGTTTTTCTATGACCTATTATTAAATTTACTTTTATTGCATCATGATTTCTGAAAAAATGCATTTAGTATTTCTGCATTTAATTTTATATTTTTATGACTCAATACATTTTTGTGTAACTGCATGTACCATTGAGGGAAAGGTATATTCCTTTCTATGCCCATTCAGTTTTCTCCACAGGACTATCATATCTAACTTTTCTAAAATTGTATTTGCCTCCTTAATGTCTTTGTTTATTTTGTGTTAGATTTATTTCATTCTGAGAGAGGGAGGTTGAGATTCCTTGCTAGTATAGTTTTACTATCTATTTCTTCCTATAACTCATTTAACTTCTCTAATAATTTGAATGCTATATCATCTGGTGCATATATCATATTTCCCCATATATAAGACACACTTTAATTTTGGGGCCCAAAAGTTGAAAAAAAGTATTACATAATGTTATTGAACTCAAGCTTTATTCATCATACAAAATTCATACAACTCCTTATCACTGTCAAAACTACCATCCATTAGTTTGTCCTCATCTGTGTTTGAGGACAAATCACTCTCTTCATATTTTTTTTTAGGTTTTTGCAAGGCAAACGGGGTTAAGTGGCTTGCCCAAGGCCACACAGCTAGGTAATTATTAAGTGTCTGAGACCAGCAAGGCATTTGAACCCAGGTACTTCTGACTCCAGGGCCAGTGCTTTATCCACTACGCCACCTAGCCGCCCCTCTTCTTCATATGTTTCTTCATCCTCAGTTCCATCCATGGCATTTGAAATGCCACATTTCTTAAATGACTTGACAACTATCTCAATCTTGATATTTCCCAGCATCTTTTCACCCATGTACAAACTTCTCCTATAGTTGGTTTCTTCATTCTTCCTGCTGGTATCAAATTGTTCCAGAAGACTTCATCCATTGATTCCATTAGTCTTTCATGGGAGCTTTGAAGGGTTTGTTAATGCTGACATCAAGTGGTTGGAGCTGGTATGTCAAGCCTCCAGGTATGAGGGCAAATTTTGTTTTTTGCTCTGCTTCAATCTTCTTTTTGTTATGTGTGTCCTGAACTGATCAAGTACCAATGGGGCAGGTTTGCATAAGGGCCCACCTGGTCTCCTGCTTCAAACTTTCTCATACCAGATCTTCCCAACCTTGTCATGAATGGAGACAATCACTCCTCAAGGCATGTCTTCTTTTGGCATTGTTTTGTGTTTGAAAATCAGTATAGGAGGCAACTTGATTCTGTTGACACAACAAGCTAGAACAACTATATAATGATTCTTTTCATATCCACTTGTCTTCACACTTACAGTTTTCATCTCCTTCTTATCAACAGTTCTATTACTTAGGATATCAAATTGAAGAATTCATCCATATTTTCAATCTGTCTCTACTCAAAATGATGTGTCTTCTGACATTGAATGACTAAAACAATGAAATTCACAGACCTTCTGCTCTTAGCTCTCAGGCATCTTTTGGGCAAGTCTGGTGTGTGGATGCACACATAGTCCATTCTGTTTCATGAACCTGAAGCACCAATTGTGTCCTTTGAAATCAGTCACTTCTTTTTCATCAGCAATTATTGCCTCCTGCTGAATCATCTTTGTGGATATGGGAATTCCAATGGCCCTTTGCTCTTCAATTCATCTCTCCCATTCCCTCTCTACATCACACCATTTGGCTGACTTGCCTCTCATGGTCTTCTTCTGCCTCAGCGTTTTCATTAGGGTTAGCCAGTCTCAGATTGTCTTCTCATTTGGAATGAGACCAAACTGATGTCCAGCAGCACAATTTCCATTCACTTTTGCAAACTGGAGCACTTTTAACTTGAATTTATTACTGTATGAAAATCTTTTCTGAACCATTTCTGGGCAGTATGTGACAAAATGTAATCTAATATACCAGTAAAAAATGCACAACAATGAGTGCAAAGATAACAAGTACAAAAAAGCAGGAAATGCAAGTAAAAAAAATCTACAACTACTGTATAGAACACTCCCAGTTATTAGACCCTAAATTTTTCAAAAAAGGATGCATTTATACATGGGAAAATGCAGTATGGTTATTATTAAATTACTTCATTGTTGTTAAAGGGAAATTTCTTTCCTTATCTCTTTTAAATGGGTCCATTTTTGCTTTTGCTCTGTCTGAGATCAGGATTGCTATTTCTGCTTTTTTTTAATTACTTCATCTGAAGCGTAATATATTCTGTTTCAGTCTTTTACATTTTTGTTCTGTGTTTGTCTCTCTATTTCAAATTTCTTTCTTGTAAACAACATATTATAGGATTGTGGTTTTCGATCTACTCTTCCATCCACTTCTGTTTTATGGAAGAGTTCATCCCATTCACATTCACAGTTATAACTAACTCTATATTTCCTTCATTTCCTTCTATCTTATTTCACCCCATTTACACTTTTCTCTCTCTCCTTTCACCCTATCCCTCCTCATCAGTATTTTAGTTATGACTACCACCTGCCTCAATCTACTTCCCTTCTATCAGTTCCCACCTTTCACTTTCTCTTTTCTCTTGCTATGTTTCCCCTCTTTCCTCTTTCATTCTCCTTTTCCCTCCTACTTCCCTGTAGGGTTAAATAATTTTCTAAACCCAACTAAATGTAAGATTAATCAATGCTCATACCCTCTCTTCTTCCCCCCCCCCCGTAATAGGTACTTTGTGCCTCTTCATGTGATATAATTTACCCTCTTCTGCATCCCCCTTCTTCTCCCAATATAACTTTTTTATGTCTTAAGTTTTTTTTAATATCATCATATCTTCTGTCAATTTATACCCACACCCAATTCTTAAGTATACTCCTTCCAACTGTCCTAATAGAAATACAATTCACAAGAATTACAAGTATCATCTTTCCACATAGGGATGTATGCAATTTAATCCCATTGACTAACATTTTTTTCCCTTTCATTTCCATTTTTACACATCTCTTGAGTCTCATATTTGAAGATCAAATTTCTGATCAACTCTGGTCTTTTTATCAGGAAATTTGAAAGTCCCCTATTTTGCTGAATGTCCATCTTTTTCCCAAGAAAGAGTATTCTGAATTTAGCAGGGTGGTTGATCCAAGTTCCTTTACCTTCCCGAATATTATATTACAGACCCTCTGATTCTTTAAAGTTGAAGCTGATAAGATGTACATAATCCTGATTGTGACTCCTTGGTATTAGAATTGCTTCTTTCTGACTACTTTTAGTATTTTCTTCTTGACCTGCTAATTCAGGAATTTGATTACACTATTCCTTGGAGTTTTTATTTTGGGATTGCTTTTAGGAGGTCATCAATGGATTTCTTCAAGGACTATTTCACTCTCTGGTTCTAGAATATTAGGGAAGTTTTTAATTTCTTGAAAGATATTATCCAGGCTTTTTTTTAAAATTGTGACTCAACAATTCTTACACTGTCTCTCCTGGATGTATTTTCCACATCATTTGTTTTTTCTTATGAGGCAGTTTGCATTTTCTTCTAATCTTTTCAGTCTTTTGATTTTGTTTGATATAATCTTGAAGTCTTGTATAGTCATTAGTTTCCATGTGCCCAATTCTAATTTTTAAAAATTTATTTTCTTTTGTTAGATTTTCTCCATTTGAATCATTCAATTTTTTAAATAAAAAAGATTTTATTTATTTTGAGATTTACAGTTTTTCTCCTAATCTTGCTTCCCTCCTCCCATCCCCCACAGAAGGAATTCTGTTAGTTTATACATTGTTTCCATGGTATGCATTGATCTAAGTTGAATGTAATGAGTGAGAAATCATATCCTTGAGGAAGAAACAAGAAGTATAAGACATAGCAAGATCAGACAATAAGATATCAGGGTTTTTTCTAAATTAAAGGTAATAGTCCTTGGTCTTTGTTCAAACTCCACAGTTCTTTCTCTGGATACGGATGGTATTCTCCATTGGAGATAGCCCCAAATTGTCCTTGATTGTTGTACTGATGGAGTAAGCAAGTCCATCAAGGTAGAACATCACCCCCACGCTGCTCTTAGGATGTACAAAGTTTTTCTGGTTCTGCTCATTTCACTCAGCACATGCAAATCCCTCCAGGCTTCCCTGAATTCCCATCCCTCCTGGTTTCTAATAGAACAATAGTGTTCTATGACATACATATACCACAGTTTGCTAAGCCATTCTCAATTGAAGGATATTTACTTGATTTCCAATTCTTTAACACTACAAACAGGGCTGCTATGAATATTTGTGTACAAGTGATGCTTTTACCCTTTCTCATGATCTCTTCAGGGAATAGACCCAGTAGTGGGATGGCTGGATCAAAGGGTATACACATTTTTGTTGCCCTTTGGGCATAGTTCCAAATTGCTCTCCAGAAAGGTTGGATGAGTTCACAGCTCCACCAGCAATGTAATAGTGTCTGAGATTTCCCACAACCCTTCCAATGTTGATCATTGTCCTTTCTGGTCATATTGACCAGTCTGAGAGGTGTGAGGTGGTACCTGAGGTTACTTTGAATGGGATTTCTCTTTCTCACTCTTTCTGCTGCATCTTGCTAGTGGAGGACTTATGAGGGCTTATTTTATATCCTGTGACTTTGCTAAAGTTGCAAGTTATTTCTAGTAGTTTGTTTTAGAAGATTTTTTTTTGGATTCTCTAGGTATGTTATCTGCAAAGAGTGAGAATTTTGTCTTTTCCTTCCCAATTCTAGTTCCTTCAATTTCTTTTTCTTCTCTTATTGTGGAAGCTAACATTTCTAATACGATATTGAATAGTAGTGGTTAAAGTGGGAACCCTTGTTTCACCCCTGATCTTATGGGAATGCCTCTAGCCTATCCCCATTGCATATAATGCTTGTTGATAGCTTCAGATAGATACTGATTATTATTCTAAGGAACAATTCATTTATTCCTACACTCTCTAGTATTTTGTAGGAATGGTTGCTGTATTATGTCAAATGTTTTGCAGCACCTATTGATATAATCATGATTTCTGATAGGTTTGCTGTTGATATAATTAATTATATTAACAGTTTTCATAATATTGAACCAATCCTGCATTCCTGGGATAAATACTATTTGGTCATGATGTATTGTCCTAGTGATAATTTGGTGTAATCGTTTTCCGAAGATTTTATTTAATATTTTTGCATCTATAGTCATCAGGCAGATAAGTCTATAATTTGCTTTCTCTGTTTTTAACTCTCCCTGGTTTAGGTATCAGCACCATATTGGTGTCATAGAGACAGTTAGGCAGGGGTGGCTAGGTGGTATAGTGGATAAAGCACCAGCCCTGGACTCAGGAGTACCTGTGTTCAATTCCAGTCTCAGACACTTAATAATTACCTAGCTGTGTGGTCTTGGGCAAGCCACTTAACCCCGTTTGCCTTGCAAAAACCTAAAAAAAAAAGAATTAGGCAGAGTTCTGTCTTCCCCTATTTTCCCAAAGAGTTTATAAAGAATTGGAACCCATTGTTCCTTAAATATTTGATAGAATTCACTTGTGAATCCATTTGGCCCTGGAGATTTTTTCTTAGGGAGTACAATAATGCCTTGTTGAATTTCTTTTCTGAGATAGGGTTATTTTGGTATTTAATTTCCTCTTTCTTTAACCTGGGCAAGTTATATTTTTGTGACTATTCATCCATTTCACTTAGATTGTCAAATTTATTGGCATAGAGTTGGGCAAAATAATTGAGAATTATTACTTTAATTTCCTCCTCATTGGTGGTGAGTTCATCTTTTTCATTTATGTTACCAGCAATTTGGTTTTCTTCTTTCTTCTTTTTAAATCAAAGTGACCAGAGGTTTTTCAGTTTTATTTGTTTTTTCATGAAACCAACTCTTGGTTTTATTTATTAGTTCAATAGTTTCTTGCTTGTGATTTTATTAATTTCTCCTCTAATTTTTAGAAGTTTTAATTTGGTATTCAATTGGGGTTTTTTAATTTGTTCTTTCTCTAATTTTTTTAGTTGCATATTTAGTTCATTGATTTCCCCTTTCTCTACTTTATTCATGTAAGCATTTAAATATATAATATATCCCCTGATAGCTGCCTTAAGTGAATCCCATAGGTTTTGGTATGTTGTTTCATTATTGTCATTATCTAGGATGAAATCATTTTTTCTATAATTTGTTGTTTGATCCACTCATTCTTTAAAATGAGATTATTTGGTTTCCAATTAGTTTTGAGTCTATATCTCCCTGGCCCAATATTGCATATGATTTTTATTGCTTTGTGATCTGATAAAGATGTATTCACTATTTCTGCCTTTCTGCAATTGATCATTAAATTTTTATGCTCTAGTACATGGTCAGTTTTTGTGTAAGTGCTATGTACTGCAAGAAAAAAGTATGTTTCTTCTGTCCCTATTCATTTCCCTCCATAAGTCTATCCTATCTAGGTTTTCTTACAATCTATTTACCTCTTTAACTTCTTTCTTGTTTATTTTATGATTAGATTTATCTAAATCTGAGAGTGGAAGGTTGAGGTCCCACAATTAGAGTTTTGGGGTCTATGTTTTTCTGTAGCTGCTTCAACTTCTCCTCTAAGTATTTGGATGCTATACCATTGGATGCATACCTATTTAGTATTGAAATTTCTTTATTGTCTATGGTAAATTTAGGAGGATATAGTTTCCTTCCTTATCTCTTTTAACTATATCTATTTTTGTAGCTGCTTTGTCTGAGATAAGGATTGCTACCCTTGCTTTTTTCACTTCAGCTGAAGTAAAATATATTTTTCTCCAACCATTTACCATTACTCTATATGTATCTCTGCTTCAAATGAATTTCTTATAAGTAGCATATTGTAGGATTCTGGTTTTTAAACCACTCTTCTATTCACTTACATTTTATGGGAGAGTTCATCCCATTTACATTCAAAGCTATAATTATTAACTCTTTATTGCCCTCTATACTATCTTCCATCTGTTTGTATTTTCCCTCTTTTTTTCACTTTATCTATATTCCCCAGTATTTTGTTTCTGAATACCACCACCTTTGGTGTGTTTGCCCTCCTATTTCAACCCCCCTTCCTTTTTGTTCCCCTTTCCCTTTTCCTCCTTCCTTTCTTTCCTTCTGTAGTTTCCCTTTCCCCCCTCCTGTTCCCCCTCCCTTTTAATACTTTAAAGGTAACTGAGTGTGTGTAAGTTTCTTTTCTTTAACCTTTTTTTTTAACCTTTTGATGTGTCTCTTGAGCCTCCTATTTGATGTACAAATTTTCTATTTAGCTCTAGACTTTTCATCAGGAAATGTTGGAAGTCTCCCATTTCATTAAATGTGCATATTTCCCCTGGAAGAGAAGGCTTAACTTTGCAGGATAGTGGATTCTTGGCTGTATTCCCAGCTCCCTTGCTCTTCAAAATATCTCATTCTAGGTCCTGTGATCCCTTAATGTTAATGCTTCTAGGGCCTGCATAATCCAACTGTGACTACTTTGTATTTAAATTGTTTCTTTCTGACTTCTTGTAGGATTTTCTTTTTTATCTGATAGTTCTGAAATTTGGCTACAACATTCCTTGTGTTTACATTTTAGGATCTCTTTCTGGAGGGGATTGATGTATTCTTTGAATAACTATGTTGCCCTCTGGTTCCCATGATATCAGGGCAGTTTTCCATCACTATATCCTGTAATATTAGGTCCAGGCTTTTGTTCTCTTCAATGTTTTCAGGAAGACCAATAATTCTTAGGTTGTCCGTTCTCAATCTATTCTTGAGGTCAAAAGTTTTGTTGATGAGGTATTTTACATTTTCTTCTATTTTTTCGATCTTTTGGTCTTGTTTAACAGACTTTTTTTGTCTCATGAATTTATTAGTTCCCACAAATTCAATTCTTTTTTTTTTTTAGATTTTTCAAGGCAATGGGGTTAAGTGGCTTTCTCAAGACCACACAGCTAGGTAATTAAAGTGTCTGAAGTTGAATTTGGACCCAGGTACTCCTAACTCCAAGGTCAGTGCTCTATCCACTATGCCTCCTAGGTGCCCCCTTTTCAATTCTATTTTTGAAGGAGTTTTCCATTTACCCAAGTGTAGTTTTGAGAGAATTATTTTCTTTTTGCATTTGCCCAATTGAGGATCTGAGAGAATTATTCTCAGTTTGTATTTGTCCAATTGTATTTTCTAAGGATTTGTTTTCTTGTCATGAGATGTTCATTTTCTCTTGAGTTTTTTTTCCCAATTTTACAAATTTATTTTTAAACTCCTTACTGATTTCTTCAAGGTAGTATTTCTGGGCTACAGATCAATTCATATTCTCCTCAGAATTTCTAGATCTCTGTGGGTTAGGATCTGTGTTTTCCTAAGTATTTCTCTATGGGCCCTTCTTTTCATTGGCCTTTCTTCAATTTCCTAGGATCTTGTGTTGGGGAGGGGCTGGCTCTCAGAAGTTTGCTTTTGAAACCCTAGAGGCTTTGTTCACTTGTCTCAGTAATTCCAAGTAGGTTGGCCAGTAGGAGGCGCTGGTTGCTTTCTCTTCCTAATGCTGGAGGGAGTGAGGAGGGGCAGCGGGGTCTCAATTGTCCTTGAAAATGGGCTGGGCCCTGGGGGTGGGAGTTAATCTTCCTTTCAGCTGATGGAGTTCTGCTGTCTACACCTGAGTATGTGGGGTTGGAAGGGTGGTTAATGTTTGTTTTGATAAGAGGGCTCTGCTAAAAGTATGGAGCTCAGGTCCTGGGCCCAGCTGGTTGATTTCCAGGTGTGCTCTGCAACTCTGTGCTGGGACTCACCCTCCATCCCTACTGGGACTTACCAGACCTCCAGTCCCCTGGCCAAAGATTTTGTGACTAAAGTTGGTCCTCGGACCTGCCACTCACCAAAGCCTCCAGCACCTTAGGTCCTCTGGCTTCCCCCTGCTGTTGCCCCTGGACTCACCCTCTGCTCTCCATTCCAGTTCACCCATGGTCCCCTGAAACAGACCTTGTTGGTATGTGTTCTTCTCCTAGCTTCTTTTTCTCAGTTTGTTCAACTGAATTTCTGTTAATAGGTTTCTTTCATGTTATTTTTGAGGGGAAACCAGGAGAACTTAGCACAGTGCCTGTCTTCTCTCTGCCATATTGGCCAGAAAGGATCATTTAACTTTTAAAGTTATTGTTTTCTTCAGTCAATTTTTGTGCTTTCTTTTCCAACTTTTGATAATTCTCCTATATAACTCTCATTTCTTTCCCCAGTTTTCCTTCTACTTCTCTTATTTAAGTTTTTTAAATTCCTTTTTGAACTCTTCCACAATGACTTTTTGGACTTGAGATCAATTTATATATTTATAATCCCCCTTTGTGGCTTCACAGTAGGTATTTTGTCCCTGCTTTCCTTTTTGAGTTGGTGTTTTAATCTTCCTTGTCACTATAGTAGCTTTCTATGGTTAAATCTCTTCCTGGTTTTTGTTGTTGTTGTTGTTGTTTATTTTAAAAGTTGAGCTTTGATCCTCAGGGACAGAGGGCAAGCCCCAATCCAGTGTTCCAGAGTTCACAATATATCTTCTGTGCTGGAGCCGGGATCTGCTGGCCTGCTGTACCACTAGCCTGCGGAGTCAGGATGCACAGGATGCACTGTGGATAAAAGCTTCCCACAGGCTTTATTGCCTCTGCTAGTGTTGGGCTGTGCTCCCATAACACAAATGAGACTAACCTTTTCTGAAGTCCCTCCAATAGATCTTGAGCTGAAAAATTCTTTCACTTTGTCTTTTGATGGACTCTGTCACTTCAAAGTCTGTTTAGAGGCCTCATTTTAAGCTATTTCAGAGGGAAACTGGAAAAAGTTTGGAGAACTTTCTTCCTTCTCTCCCACCATTAAGGGAAATCATTTTAGTGTCCTTGTATCATTTGTCTTACTGCCATATGAGCACTTGCCTTGTTTAAGTTCTCCATAAAATAATCTTTTTGTCAAGCCTATATTAGGTATTCAAACACAGTAGTCAGCCCATTGGTACTGTACTAACAGTAATAGAGTTTGAATGCTAGGCAGTCTGGTTTGAGAAAGGACCTCAGTGTCTGGTATCTTCTCTTGCCAGATGATCTTCAGAATCTTCCTAAAACCATGTAAATGAAAGTGATTCAGTTTCCTGACGTTGCCCTTGTAGACTGTTCAGGTTTCACAGGTATAAAGCAATGAGGTCAGTACGATGGCTCTGTAGACCTTCAGTTTGGTAGTCAGACTAATTAATACCTCTTCACTCTCACTCTTTCCTTTGGAGCCTCCCAAACATTGAGCTAACTCCAGCAATCCAAGTGTCAACCTCATTATCAATGTTTATATCCCTGGAAGGATAGATGAACTTTTCTACAGTATTTGAAAATTATCCATTTGTTGAAAACAATGGTTCCACATATGGATGATGTTGACTGATGGAACACCTTTCTTTTCTTGGTGGTATTAGGACAAAATTATCTTCTTATCTGAGTTATGCTCTTCATTATATATCAAGAATGATACCTACATATGTGTCCTTACACATGCATTTATATACACATATATGTGTATATATGTGTAAGAGGAATATAAGTATATATATAATATATATATAATATATGTAATATATATATAATATATATATAATATATATAATATATGTAAGAGGAATATAAGTATATATATAATATATATATATAAATGTATATATGTATATGTATGTATATATCTTCCCATCTATCTATCTGTCTACTTTCCACTGGTCTTTGTTAGGATATGCTTCTCTCAGCCCAACTTATATCCTCTAAATCCTCACCTATCATCAATAATTGGGCCAGAAGAATACTCTACCCCCCCACATATAGACATATATATATATATATATATATATAGAGAGAGAGAGAGAGAGAGAGAGGTGATGGAGCAACTTTTGATATCCTAGTACACTAGAAAAGGTGGGTGTTATTATCTTCTTATAAGGCTATTTCAATTTGCATTGCTAGAATTTGTAGAGACCTTCCAAGCAATATGATCTTCTAATCATGAGTTTGAGTTCCAGAGAACATTGGAAAAAATGTAGAAATTTCCCAATGGTCGCAGTGCTTATTTAATGTAATATGGGAGTAAGAAACTTAAATAGCCATAAGAGAAATAAACTTTGGGAAGTTAAAGCATGTGAAATAAAATTTTGATATCCCCTGTTTCCTGATTTCAGATCCAGTATTGATATCTTTTCTTCAGTCTCTGCCCTCCATTCTTCCTTCCTTCCTTCCTTCCTTCCTTCCTTCCTTCCTTCCTTCCTTCCTTCCTTCCTTCCTTCCTTCCTTCCTTCCTTCCTTTCGGTGAAATTAGGGGGAAGAGAGAGGTGCCTTGCTTTTTGCAACCTTCTGGGTGCTTAAGAGAACTTATAGTTCCCAACTGGGTTGGTCCTTCTGTTTCATGCTGCTGAGGAGCATAATTTGACTCTTGTCTCAGATTCCAGATGAGGAATTTTCTATAACTTTTGTTTGAGAGTTTGCTTTAATCTAATGGTTTTAAAATTTTATGTAGTTTATAAAGTTGTAAGGAAATTTGGAGTAAATGACTCTTAATGTATTATATCCCAAGCTAGAGAAAAGTTCTCTAACAGTGGCAGGGGACAGGATATTTAAACCCCTCAAATACTTGTTTGATCTTCTGAATAGCAAAAACCATCATATCTCTACTGAAACCACTAGTGAAGATAAGTCTGGGCAGCATAAAATATAAGGGAGGCATGCAAATTGAAAAATTGCAAATCAGGACTTGTTAATTAACTCAAAAAGAACTCTGAAGACAATCCTTCACATTCCTTTCACATTTCCTGAAATGGGCATTTCTACATTTGTTGACAAGAGTATCATTTATAACTTCCCTATGGTATAGTAAGGAAAATATCTTCTCAGCTGTTGACCCCACTAAATCATTAATGTGCTGAGTGTGGGCTACAAGAGTAGTTCAAAATCTACAGGGGAGAGTGTGGGGGATGCCAGGTAGGGCACAACATTCAAACAACAATGTACAAACACTATGTAATCAATACTTCTGGGTGGAGTCAAGATGGCAGCACAAAGCTAACCTGTTCCTGCAGCCTTTCCCTACCAAAGATAAATGAAGCCTCTACTCTGACATTCATACTACATACTAGATATATACTACATGCATTCATACTACCAAGAAAAAGAGAAGATTCAAAGAAGTTTTCAACTGTAGACATCATGGAGGATCTTCAGTGAAGGTCTGTCTCTTTGGGAGGAAAGGGGAAGTAAAGATCAGGAGGTAGGAGAGTTGGGAAAGCCAGCAGGAGACTTTTAGCCACACTGCAATCCAGGTCCCAACAGCTTAATAATAATGGACATCCTGGAAGCTTGATAACAAGCCAGCAGGGAGGATATCAATCCTAAACAAAGTCTGAACCCTGAAAGTATCAGGGTAAAAGACAGAACTAGGTTGGAAACAATCCTCTCTTAAGTCAGAACCTGGACATAAAGGAAGCAAAAAAATGAAAAAAAAAATAGCCATAAGAGAAAGAAGACCTGCACTGCATAGGTAATATCTTGGCCAACAATGAGCCAGGAATCAGACCTCAGACTCAGCAAAAAATTAAAAACTTGGATCTATACTGCATATATCTCAGGAGCAGAACTACTACAATAAAAATGTACATAAAAACTAAAAGAGCACTCACTATAGAAAACTACTTTACAAGCAAAGATGAGAGCAATGCCATGTCTGAAGAAGAAAGCAGTGAAAAGTCACTCATGGGGAAGCATCAAAACAATCTATAAATTGGACTGAAATACAAAAGCTCATCAAAGTGCTTAAAAAGAATGTAAAAATCAAAGAAGAGAGGAGGAAGAAAAATGGAAAAAAGAAATGAAAGTCATGCAGGAAAATTGTGAAAAGTTGACAAAAGAAATCATCTCTGTTAAAAGTAAAAATAGCCAACTAGAAAAGGAAACACAGAAGCTAATTGAAGAAAATAAAATCCTAAAAATTATAATTGAACAATGGGAAACCAATGAATTTACAAGACCACAAGATTCCATCACACAAAATAAAAAGGCTGAAAATATTGAAGAAAATTTAAAATACTTTCTAGGGAAAACAAATGATCTGAAAAATAGATCCAGAGATCTGAATTATCAGATTACCAGAAAACCCGGACCAACAAAAGAACCTGGAAAACATCATGCAGGAAATTATAAAGGAAAACTGCCCAGATCTACTATATAACCATTGAAAGAATCCACAGAACCCCTCCAGAAAGAGACCTCTAGGATAAAAACTCCAAGGGCTGTAATAGCCAAATTCCAGAACCCTCATATAAAGGAGAGAATATTGCAAGCAGCAAAAAAGAAAACACTTCAAATATAAAAGAAATGCAATCAGACACACAGGAACTATCAGTCTCAATATTGAAAGATCAGAAGACCTGGAAGAGCATATTTTGGAGAGCAAAGTATCTGGGATTACAACTCAGAATAAGATAAATGAAGCTTCTTTTCTGACATATTCCACAATCTTTGGCTGATCCAGCCAAGAAAAAGAAAAAAATTTAAAGAAGTTTTCAACTGTATACATTGTGGAGGATCTTCAGAGAAGTTCTCTTTGGGGGAAAAGGGGAAATAAAGTCCAGGAAAAAAATGGATGTTCAATGAAATAGAGGACTTCCAGAATTTTCTGAACTGAACAGAGAATTCAATCACCAAATATGTAATGAAGAGTTGTACAAAGAAAGGTGAATGAAAAGGGGACTGAAAAAATAAAACTTTTAAACAAATGTTGGTCAACTCTCAAATTATATGCAACCCTAAAAGGGAAGATTTAACATTTCTAATTCTTTAGAATTTTACTTCTCTAAGGATAATTAGAGGGTAGAATATAATTTAAGAGAATGAACCTAAAGGATATGGATATAATTGGGTTTTGTCTCTCAATTGAAGAGAACTAAGATGACATCACTATGGTTGAGAAAAAAAATCCTGAAAAAAAAGCAGGGGTGTTAACTTTGAGTGTCTCATTACATTTTGACTCCCTTTAATCAAAAGGTGCTAAGTACCTTGCCTAATGAAGGCATCATAAACTGGGAGGACCTGAGACAGTGTCTCTATTGTAAAGTTCTTTGGTGAGACCTCCAGCACCTCCCAGTTCTTAGAGATATTCAAGATTCTCTCAGTTAATTAGATCAGGATTTGACTTAAAGGGTTCTTCACTTAAGGGTTGAGTACCCTGATGGGGAGGACAGGAGGTCCAGTGTGAAAGAAAATAGGCCTGGGGGGAGGGGCACAACTAATTCAAGAAATGATATGACTTTGGATGATACTTTGGCTTGTGAGGAGGACTGGGTGTACTTGAAAGATGCTTGAAAAAGGGGATAAGGTAAAAAAATGAGTATAATTATAATTTGATGCAATTTGAGTCAATACTGTTTATTAAGCAATTAGGTAAACAATCTAATGATATCTTGATAACAATGGGAGCTTATTAAGCAATCAAATAACTGAACTGTGATTAATGATACCTGATTAATAATATCAGAGCAATAAATAACACTAAGGGAAGAGGCACAAAGATTTATAATTTTAGAGGGAAAGAAGGAAGAATGTGAATGCTGAGTAAATTCTGTTCAGTAGATTTAGCCTAGTGAGGGAATAAAATACATTCCCACTTGGGTTTAAAAATCTAACAATTTACAGGTAATGGGAGGACTGAATGTTAAATTTTTAAAAGAAAAATCAAAGGGGAAATGTAGTAAAATTTTGGTGAGTAGGACTAAGAGAAAAGGAAAGAATATAAGAATAAGAATATATAAGAATATATTTTATATATTTATAAATATAAATGGAGAAAGATAGCATGGAGGGAAATACAGAATTAGTAGTCAACTGCAAATGTGAATGGGATGAACTGTCCAATAAAATGGAAGCAGATAGCAGAATGGATTAAAAAGCAGAATCCTACAATATGTTGTTTACAAGAAATACATTTGAAACAGAGAGCTATACTCAGGGTGAAGGTAAAAGTTTAGAGCAAAATATATTATGCCTCAGGAAGTAAAAAAAAATCTGGGGTAGCTATCCTACTCTCAGACAAAGTAAAAGCAAAATTCAATATCGATAATTGGGATAAGGAAGGAAACTACATCTTCTTAAAAAACACCATTGGAAATGAAGCTATATCATTACTAAACATGTATGCACCCAGTGGTGTAGTATCCAGATTCCTAGAGGAAAAGCTGAATGAATTACAAGGAGAAATAGATAGCAAAACTTTAATAATGGGAGACCCCAATCTCCCTCTCTGAGAACTAGATAAATCTAATAACAAAATAAACAAAAAGGAAGTTATTTCTGCTGTTTGTTCCACCCATAATTCAAAATAAAGTTATTAAATTTCCAATTAGTTCTTGATTTATCTTTCCCTGACCCTTTACTTACATGTAATTTTTTATTGGATCATGGTCTGAGAAGTGTGTATCATTTCTGCCTTTCTGCATTTGATTTTAAGGTTTTTGTGCCCTAGTATATGGTCAATTTTGGTGAAGGTGCCAGTTGGCACAAAACCCTCTATTTTATTCATATAGGCATTTAGAGATATAAAGTTTCTCCTCAAATTTGCCTTGACTGTATTCCATAAATTTTGGATCCAATAAAAAATTACATGTAAGTAAAGGGTCAGGGAAAGATAAATCAAGAACTAATTGGAAATTTAATAACTTTATTTTGAATTATGGGTGGAACAAACAGCAGAAGTAATAATTATATCTAAGAAAATGATAATAATGAAATTTCATACCAAAATTTATGGAATACATTCAAGGCAAATTTGAGGGGAAACTTTATATCTCTAAATGCCTACATGAATAAAATAGAGAAAGAGAAGATGAATGAATTAGGTATGCAACTAAAAAAGCTAGAAAAAGAACAAATTAGACATCCCCAATTAAATACCAAATTAGAAATTCTGAAAATCAAGGGAGAGATTAATAAATTGGAAAGCAAGAAAACCATCTATCTCATAAATAAAACTAATAGTTGGTTTTATGAAAAAAAGTCAATAAAATAGACAAACATCTGGTTAATCTGATTTAAAAAAAAACAGAAAATAACCAAATTACCAATATCAAAAATGAAAAGGGTGAACTAACCACCAATGAGGAGGAAATTAAAGAGAAAATTTGGAGCTACTTTACTGAACTGTACGCCAATAAATTAGACGACTTGTGTGAAATGAATGAATATTTACAAAAATACAAGCTGCCCAGATTAATATATGAGGAAATAAATTACTTAACCTCATTTCAGAAAAAGAAATTCAAGAAACCATCAATAAACTCCCTAAGATAAAGTTTCCAGGTTCAGATGGATATACAAGTGAGTTCTACCAAACATTTAAGGAATAATTAATTCCTATTCTACATAAACTATTTTAAAAAAATAGGATAGGAAGGAGTTCTGCAAAACACCTTTTATGACACCAACATGGTGCTGATACCTTAACCAGGAAGAACCAAAAGAGACAAAGAAAATTATAGACCAATTTCCCTAATCAATAGCTGCAAAAATCTTAAAAACCAATTTTAACAATGAGACTACAGCAAGTTATTACCAGGACAATATGCCATGATCAGGTTGGATTTATACCAGGCTGGCAGGGATGGTCCAACATTGGGAAAATACTCAGTATAATTAACTATATCAATAGTATAACAAACAGAAATCATATGATTATCTCAATAGATGCTGAAAAACCCTTTGATAAAATAAAACATCGATTCCTATTAAAAGCACTAGAAAGTTTAGGAATAAAGGGGGTTTTCCTTAAAATAATAAATAGTATATATATATATATATATATACTATATATATATATATACTATATATACTTTATATACTATACTATATATACTATATATACTATACTATATATACTATATATACTATACTATATATATATATATACTATCTCAAACCATCAATAAATATATTTAATGAGAATAAATTCAGAGCATTTCCAATAAATTCAGGGGTGAAATAAGGATGCCCATTATCACCATTACTATACAACATAGTTTTAAAAATGCTAGCAGTAGCAATAAGAGAAGAAAAACTGAAAGAATCAGAATTGGTAATGAGGAAGCAAAACTTTCACTTTTCAGATGATATGATGTTATACCTAGAGAACCCTAGAAAATCATCTATAAAACTCCTTGAAATTATTAACAAATTCAGCAAAGTAGCAGGATACAAAATAATCTCACATAAACCATGAGCATTTCTATATATGAACAACAAAGTCCAAGAACAAGAGACAGAAAGAGAAATTCCATTTAAAATAACTCTAGGCAACATTAAATACTTGGAAATCTACTTCCCAAGACAAACCCAGAAACTGTATGAACACAATTATAAAACTCTCCTTACCCAAATAAAGTCAGATCTAAACAATTGGAAAAATGTCAAATGCTCATGGGTAAGTTGAACTAATATAATAATAATGATAATTCTGCCCAAATTAAATTATTTATTCAGTGCCATACCAATCAAACTATAAAATACCTACTTTATCAAGCTAGAAAAAATAGTACCAAAATTCATCTGGAGCAACACAAGGGCAAGAATAGCAAGAAAACTGATAAAAAAAAATGTAAAGGAAGGTGGCCTAGCTCTACCAGATCTTGAACTACACTATAAGGCAGCAGTCATCAAAACTGCCTGGTTCTGGTTAAGAAAAAGAGTAATGGATCAGTGGATTAGGTTAGGTTCAAAAGAAACTGCAGTAAATGACTACAGCAATCTACTATATGACTAACCAAAAGACACCAGCTTCTGGGATAAGAACTCACTATCTGATAAAAATTTGGGGGGAAAATGGAAAATAAGGCAAAAACTAGGTATAGATGCACATCTCTCACTCTATTCCAAAATAAGGTCAAGTATTTAGACATAAAGAGTGATACCACAGATAAATTAATAGACCAAAAAACTATATTTCTGATCTATGGAAAAGTGATAAATTTATGACCAAACAAGAATTATAGCACATTCTAAACTGCAAAATGAATGATTTTGACTATATTAAATTAAAAAGGTTTTGCACTAATAAAATCAGTGCTGCTAAAATTAGAAGGAAAGCAGAAAGCTAGGAAACAATCTTCACAACCAGGAGTTCTGATAAAGGTCTCATTTCTAAAATATATAGGGAGAATAGCATCAAATTTATAAGATCACAAGTCATTCCCCAATTGATAAATGGTCAAAGGATTTGAACAGACTGTTTTTAAATGAAGAAATTAAAGTTTTATATATATAAAATCATGAAAAATGCTCCAAATCATTATTGATTAGAGAAATATAAATTAAAATAACAATGAGATATCATCTCACACCTATTAGATTAGCTCAGATGAAAAAAACGGAAGATGACCAATGTTGGAAAGATTGTGGGATGATTGGGACGTTGATGCATTGCTTGGTGTAGTTGTGAAGGGATTCAACCTTTCTGGAGTGAAATATGGAACTGTACCCAAAGAGCAAAAAACTGTTCATACCCTTTGACCCAGAAATTCCAATTCTAGGACTATATCCAGAAGAAATTGTAAAAAATGGGAACAGTCCTACATGGTCCAAAATATTCATAGAAGCTCTTTTTTGTAGTGGCAAAGAATTGGAAATTGAAGGGATGCCCATCAATTGCAGAATGACTAAACAAGTAATAGTACATGAACATTATGAAATATTGTTCTATAAGAAACCATAAGTGGTTGGACTCTAGAGAAGCATGGAATGACTTATGGGATCTGATGCTGAGAGAAAGGAGAAAAGCCAAGAGAACAATGTACTCTTCAACAGCATTATGAGATGAACAACCTTGATGGAAGCAACTCCTTTGACTGGTTATGGACTATATTATCCCCAAAGGATGAAAAACAAAACAGAACAAAGCACACAGAAAAAAAAACCCTTTCGAATCTGATGAACACTTTATAAAAATTATTTCTTATGTATCTCTTTCCCTTAATCTTAAATCCTCATGCCAAAAATTACTAATTTGCAAGTATGTTTAACAAAATATGTATGTAAAATGCTAACTTGACTGTTCCCTGCTGAGGGAAGGGAGGGTGGAGGGAAATTTTGTAACTTGGAAATATGCATGTACATTCTGATGTAAATAAATTAATAAAAAAATTTTAAAAATTATGTAATCAGGCTAATGAGAAATACTAAGAGAGAAGGTATTAAGCATTAAAGGGGACTAAGAAATTCTTACAGAAGGTACAAAGTGGGATAATAGTTGGAAGCCAGAAAACAGTGACAAAGAGGCTGTATCTCTGGATCAGAATATAGATGTAATCAGTAATATGGATTATATGTGGATTTTTATTGCATTTTTACAAAATGTTAAAGGAGGTAATTTAAGAAAATTCTGGTTAGGATTAATTGATAATTGATACTATATGCAATCAGTTATGCCTCTGCTACTGACTGACTCATAATGATCACTGCCCATCAAAATTGCCCTCCAAGTAAGGGTCTCAGTTCTTGTCTATGTTGCTGAATATTTATGGAATATACTGTAACTTAAAACATTATCATTTTGCTGAGCAGTCTACTATAGGAAGGCCATCAAAGTAGTCACTCTTCATAGGGATGGCACAATTTTTGATGAATCAAAAAATGTTACTCATACCATATCCCCACTTACAGCCAACTCAAGGTCCCACAGCAAGCAAACAAGTGATGAAGCAGTAGATACAATATTCTGAGAGCTATGGTCACAATTACACACAGGTGGTCAAGACCAAGGTTGTCACTTCACTGTAAGCAGCAGTGGGATTTTGAAGAGTCTGAACAGTCTTAGAAGGATTGCACCGATCACCTTCTGGTGTAAAGAAGGGGTTATAAAAGGTGCCCTGAAAACTGTCTGCTTCATTCAAACCTGGCCTGATTGTCTGGCAAGGGGGTTGAAATATTAAAAAATGTGCAAAAACTTCTGCAGAGTTGATTCCACTCACAATTGTACATAGAAGGGTGCACACTTATGGATGAGAAAAAAAAATCTAGCAGATCTGAAAGATGAGCATCTATTGTTGCAAGAAAACCCAGCAGGTGTAACATCCACATAGCAGCCCTCAATGAAAGCCAGCTTTCATCGAAGCTCAGTACATGTTTTTCTGGAGTGTCCTCAATGAAAGATATTTCACTGGATTAGGTTTTGCAATCAAAACCTTTAGTTAGCACACTTGTACACATACCAAAATGAATGAATGGCAATGTGATTATCATTAGCAGGAAAGTGCCATGTCACTTTCATTGTTAAAGATGCTGCCACCATGATGCATTCTGGTAAGGTCAAAGGAAAATTTTATGAAGATCTGGAGACCCTCATCATCAATATGCCAAAAGAGGACAAGCTTATAATGTTTATTAGCTTATATTTATTAGCTTATAATTTAATGCTAGAGTAGACTTGGATTAGTAAACATAGCAAGGATTCTTTGGGAGAATTCTAAGTGGAAACAGCAACAGCAATGGTTAGTCCTGAAGATTTGTGCATCTCATGAACTCATTACAAAAATTGTCTTCAGCTTACCTAAGTACAATAAAATCTCATAAATATTTCCTTATAGAAAACATTGACATTCACTAGATTAGGTCATTATAAGGAGAAAACACACAATGTGAGTGACAAAAGTGTTGTGTGCTAGACTAATCATAGATTTATCCTCTCCAAGCTAAATATTCTCATCTCATTCAAGTAGTGGTCCCTAGGTAAGATTACTACCAGGAGACTTAATCTCAATGGTTTAGAGTAATTCTTGGAATGCAAAAAGTTCATTGTTAACTCAGGAAAGCTTAGCCAACACACAGTTGGCAACACTAGAGCAGAAAAGGAGTGGGCAACTTTCATAGATTTGGGGTATGTACAGCACTGCATTTGCTCATCTGGGTGAGAACACACTTGAAAACAACAACAATGGTGGAAATTCAGAAACTGTTCAATGAATAATAAGAACTCCATAGGGTTTATCAGTATGTCATCCATCTCTAAGAAGGTAATATTTAACTCAATCAAAAGTAAAGTACAGGGGCGGCTAGGTGGCACAGTGGGGCGGCTAGGTGGCGCAGTGGATAAAGCACTGGACCTGGAGTCAGGAGTACCTGCGTTCAAATCCGGTCTCAGACACTTAATAATAATTACCTAGCCGTGTGGCCTTGGGCAAGCCACTTAACCCCATTTGCTTTTCCAAAATCTAAAAAAAAAAAAAAAAAAAAAAAAGTAAAGTACAAGTGAAGCTTAGAAAGATGCAAGAATCCTGGCTAAGTAAGAATGCAGGTGAAATTCAGTTTTACACTAACAGCAACAATCCAACAGGCTTCTCTCTCTCTCTCTCTCTCTCTCTCTCTCTCTCTCTCTCTCTCTCTCTCTCTCACACACACACACACACACACACACACACACACACACACACACACACACACACTCTCCTTATATAAATAAGTTGTCCTGTGACAATCAGGCTATTAAAGAGAACTCTGGCAAGAATCTTGCTACAATGACTAAGACAAAAATTGTCACAGGACAACTTATATAGAATGGAGTTAACTTTGAACTCCTGAACAATAATCTTCTCTTGCCAGTCAACTTTTGTAAGAGCAATGTACCCCCTTGCAAGATAAACCTAATGGCATTAAAACCTCTTGTTCAGTTGGAAATCTGACTAGTGAGGGATTTGAGTCAACCTTATACATTCATATATATTTATATAAGGAGAGAGAGAGAGAGAGAGAGAGAGAGAGAGAGAGAGTGTGTGTGTGTGTGTGTGTGTGTGAGAGAGAGAGAGAGAGAGAGAGAGAGAGAGAGAGAGAGAGAGAGAGAGAGAGACAGAGACAGAGACCTTAGACAAGGAAGGGTTTTATATGGTGGAAAGAAGTAACAAGGAAAATCAAGAACTCTCAAGAACTTTGGAATCAATTGAATGACATGTGAGATACTGGCAAAAGACTGCTCAGTGAGGCACACCTACATCAAAGATGGTACTGTGTTGTATGAGTGAAGCAGAATTGCAGTAGATCAAAAGAAATGTGATGAGATGTGCAAATTTAGAGACATCTCTATCCCAAATGTTCTCATGGAGCATTTGTACCTGAATAATGGTAGAGCATTCCAAGCTCTTATTGGTCTAATTAGCTATTGTCTGACACACTGTACCTTGACTATAATTTAGTTATGACATTTTTGTTCCTCTTCAAGAATGAAGGACAACAATCAACAAACTAACACTTTGAATCCATTTGGATTTCTGACTGAACAGTCATCTTAGAGCAGGAGGGCCAGTTTAAAAACACCTCTCTAAAAGTCCAGGCTAACTTTACTTTCATAGGTGTCTGGCAACTGGATGCCTAAAAGAGGAAAAGAGAGAGTTTTTGAACACATCTATTACCTTCTGCCAATAAACTGCAACCCTTCCTGCTTGTGAACGGTTGCAAGGAAAGGTTTAATTCAGTTCAATTCAGTTTACTTTGCATCAGTTAAAAAGTTCAACAAATATTAAGTATTGACCACATACAAAAACCTGGGAGGCACCTAAGTGACACAATATTGAACTTGGGGTTTGGAAGACCACAGGTCAAATCCAGCCTCAGAAGTTTACTAGCTGTGTGACTATAATTAAGTCACTTAACTTGTCTGCCTCAGTTTCCTTACCTGTAAAATGGGTATAATGATAATAAATACCTCTCAGGGTTGCTTTGAAAATAAATTGAGGGGCAGCTAGGTGGCACCAGTCCTGGTGTCAGGAGGACCTGAGTTCAAAACCAGCCTTAGACACACAATAATTACCTAGTTGTGTGACCTTGGACAAGTCACTTAACTCCATTGCCTTTAAATCAATCAATCAATTAATTAATTTAAAAAAGAAAATAAATTGAGATATTTGTAAAGTACTATGGAAACTTATGTTTAATATTATATATATATATATATATATATATGATAGCTTTTAATATTTGCCCTGAAGAGTTTATATTTTACTGGGGAGGGATACATAAGTTTGCAAATATTTTAAATATTATATATATATATATACATATATATATATATAAAGAAATTCAAGATAATTTTAAGGGGGGAAAGAATGCCAACAAGTAGGCAAACTAAGGGAAGACCTTGCTTATTAAGTTTGCCCAAATTTAATTTTGAAGGAAGTTAGGAATTCTTTGAGACAAAAATGATGGAAAAGTATAACCCAAATGTGGAAGAATACTTCTGCGAAACCAGGAATAAGTGTTATGTGCAAAGATGAAATATTACATATAGATAGGTGAGAACCAGATCATGCAGGGCTTTAAATGTCAGACTGATAAATTTTCCTTTTATCCTGGGAACAATAAGGCTCCATGGAAGTCTTTTGAGTATGAGGGTGTCATGGTCATATTGTCTTTTGGAAATATGAATTTGGTAACTGTGTGAATGATGGATTGGACACAGAGTCTAGAGGCAATAAAATCAGTGGTAGGGTTTTTGCATTCATCTTGGATACAAGTGATGAAATCCTAAATAATATGAGAGACTGTGTGATGAGAGAGGAAAGTTACATTAAGGTAGAATTAATAAAATTTATTAACCAGTTGGATGTGAAAGATAAGGAAGAGGGAAGAATCATGAATATTTATAAGAGTAGGATCCTGGATGCTTGGAAGAATTATGATCCTGTCAACAACTTGGAGGAGGTATTGCTTTGGGAGAAAAATAGAATAGGTTCTTGTTTGGTATGTTTGTACTGAGTTTGTGATACCTGCAGAACATGCTGGTGGAGATACCGAGGAGGTAGTTGAGAGAGGAAAAAGGAGAGGGAGGGAGAGTTAGAAACAAGAAGACGAAGAGGAAGGAAGAGGAAGAAGAAAAAGGGAGAGACAGAGACAGACACCAGAGATGGAGAAAGAGAAGGAGGGACAGAGACAGAGAGAAAGAGGTAAGTGGGTATATAGATTTATAAGCTATCTGTAGACATAGAATATGAAAGTGTGTGAGAGGCGTGATTCACGTTTGGTAGAATAACTTATTATCTTGGGTTGTTTGGCAAGCTCAAAGTGTGATTTCCTCCCAGTTTCATATCTGTAAATTGTGTAATTTTTCTCAGTAAATGAAATTAAAAATAAGGATCTTTCATATCTTTTTTACAGTTTAATGAAAAAAAGAAAATTTGATATGGACGTACAAACTTTATCAAAAGTGAAGATTAAAAATGATGAGCTGGTCCAAAAATTATTAAAAGACATTGTTCATGTGGTTAATATGTACAATTCATCCAAATCAAAAATAGAAGACTGGGAAGAAAGGTTAACAGAAGAAAGAAAAAAATTCTCGGTTGTATAACTTTTATGTGTTAATTAGTTCTTGGTTAAAAAAATGTAATTTAACATTATTTCTAATTAATACTTAGAAGTTAGTAAGTGCCATAATTGTGATTATTTTTAGAATTATATATTGAGGAGTGATTACTTAGAAAAAATCAGAAAGAAAATATCACAACAATATACCAAAATTTGTCTGGCCATTCCCCAGTTAAAGGGCACCCCTTCAATTTCCAATTCTTTGCCAACAGAAAAGAGATGCTATAGATATTTATAGGACCTTTTCCTTTTTTGATTTTCATCTCTTTTAAGATACAGACCCACTAGTGCTTTTGCTAGGTCAGAGTTTATGCATGGTTCTATAGACTTTTGGGTATAGTTTGAAATTGCTTTCCAAAATAGTTGGATCATTTAACAAGTCCACCAACAGTGTATTAGTTTTTCCTCTCCAATATCTAACATTTTCCTTTTTCGCAATAATAACCACTTTGATAGATGTGAGATGGTACCTTAGAGTTGTTTTACTTTGAATTTCTCTCATCAATAGTGATTTAGAGCATTTTTTCATATGACTAGAGATAACTTTGATTTCTTTTTCTGAAAATTGCCTGCTCATATCTTTTGACCATTTGTCAATCGAGGAATAACATACTTTTATAAATTTGACTTAGTTCTCTATATATTTAAGAAATGAGGCTTTTATCAGAGTTGTTATTGTAAAATTTCTTCCAGTTTCAGCTTTTCTTATAATTTGGTTGCATTGGTTTTGTTTGTGCAAGCACTTTTTAATTTTATGTAATCAAAATGATTTATTTTACATTTTATAATACTCTACAGTATTTTGGTCCTAAATTCTCTTATCCATTAATCTGACAGATAAACTATTTTATATTCTTTTTATTTGTTTATGATATCACCCTTTATGTGTAAATCATGTTCCTATTATAACTTTATTTTGATATATAATGTGAAATGTTGATCTTTACCTAGTTTCTGCCATACTGTTTTCTAGTTTTCCTAGCAGTTTTAATCAAATTATTAGTTTTTTGGTTGAAAAAGCTTGGATCTTAAGGTTTATCATAATCTAGATTATTATAGTCATTTGCTGTAATAAAATTGAAACCTAATTTATTTCAATCATCCACCAATCTTTTTTTGAGCCTGGACCAGATGGTTTTGGTAACTTCTACTTTATAATACAGTTTGGGGTCTTGGATGACTAGACTATCTTCTTCAATATTTTTTGATTGATTCCCTTGATATTCTTGATCTTTTCTTCTTCCAGATGAATTTGTAATTTTTCTAACTTCATAAGATATTTCTTTATAGATTGATTGGTATGCACTGAATAAATAGATTAATTTAGGTAGAATGTTTTTATTTTATTAGTTCAACCTATTTATGGACATTTAATATTTTTCCACTTGTTTAAATCTGACTTTATTTATTGAAAAGTGTTTTAAAGTTGTGTTCACATAATTCCTGGTTTTGTCTTGGCAGATGGGCTCCAGAGTATTTCACATTTTTTGCAATAATTTTAAAATGGAGTTTCTCTTTCTGTCTCTCCTTGCTGGACTTTGTGGTCATATATAGAAAGGCTGATGATTTATGTGGGTTTACTCTGTATCCTGCAACTTTATTAAAGTTTTCAATAATTTCAAATCATTTTTAGTTGATTTTCTAAGTATAGTAAAATATCTGCAAATGGTGATAGTTTTATTTCTTCTCATTCATTTAGGTTCTTTTTTCTTCTCTTATTCTTATAGTAAACATTTCCAGTACAATATTAAATAATAGAGGTGATAATAGACATCTTTTTCTGACCTCTGATTGTAATGGAAAGGCATCTTCTAGCTTATCTCCATTACAGATAATGCTTGCTCTTGGTTATAGAAAATTGTTGCTTATCATTTGAAGGTAAGCTTCATTTATTCTTATGCTCTATAGTGTTTTTAAAAGGAATAGGTGCTTTATTTTCTCAAAGGCCTTTTCTGTATCCATTGAGGTTATCATATGATTTCTATTTATTGCTTTTGATATGGTCAATTATTGCTGATAGTTTTACTATTACCTAACCAATCCTACATTCCTGATAGAAATTCCACCTGGTCATAGCATGTGATCTTTATGATATATTGCTTTAATCTCTTCATTAGTATTTTATTTAAGAATTTTACATCAATAGTCGTTAGAGGAATTAATTGGTCTATAATTTTCCTTCTCTGTTTTGGCTCTTTCTGGTTTGAGTATCAACAACATATTTGCGTAAAAAAAAATTTGGTAGTACCCTTTCTTTTTTTTTTCCCCAAATAGTTGATATAGTATTCTATTAAATGTTTGGTGGAATTCTCCTATGAATTCATCTGATCCTGGGGAGCTTTTCCTTAAGAAGTTCATTGATGATTTCTTTAATTTCTTTTTCTAAGATTGGATTATTTAAGTATTTTTTTCTTCTATTAATCTTGGTAATTTATATTTTTTTAGGTTTTCACCCATTTCATTTGAATTGACAAATTTATTGACATATAATTTGGCAAAGTAGTTCTTAGCAATTGTCTTAATTTCTTCTTCATTGGTGGTGAAGTCACCCATTTCATTGTTGTTACTAGTAATTTATTTTTTCTTTCCTTTTTTAATCAAATTAACCAATGATTTATCCTATTTTATTATTTTTTCATTAAAACAGCTTCTAGTCTTATTTACCAATTTAATGGTTTTTTTACTTTGATTTTATTAATTTCCCCCTTGATTTTCAGGATTTCTAATTTGATATTTAATTGATGTTCTAATATTGTTCTTTTTCTAGTTTTGTTGTTGCTGTTGCATGCCCAATTCATTGGTCTTTTTTTTGTTTTACTGATGCAAGCAATTAAGAGATTTTGAGTATTCCTTTATTTGTTTTTGAGCCACTTGTCTGGGAATTCTTTTTGTGTCTGGGACCAAATTGCACTTTTCTTTGAGTTTTCACATGTAAAAATTTTGACACTATTATCTTATTCTAAGTTTATGCCTTGAGTCACTCTGTCACTATAGTAATTTTCTTTAGTCAAGCTTTTTTTATTTGTCTGCTTTTTTGTGACGTGGTATTTTCATGTGAGATTTGGAACCTGTCCTACACAGGATCAAGTGATTTTGTTCTGGGGTTCTGGGTTTTACTGCTGGCTTTCATTGTGTTTCAGACTTAAATATTAGCTTTCTTTGAAGGATAGTCTTCCTTTCTGGCTTCTTGGCCTTTCCTGGGTTTGGGGTCTTGCTGTTGGATTGCTATGGAAGCAGGCTCTCTCTGCTGGTAGGTCCCAGCATGAGTCTTTTTTTTTTTTTGTCAGGGATGCGGGCTTCACTACTAGTCAGCTGTGGTCAAAATCAAAGTGAAGATTTTGCTTGTGGTTTGAGGTAGGGCGTGGGGGTGGGGGTGGGTCACTGGGGTATGGGACCTTGCTGTCCTGAATAGATTGCTGCACAGGTGGATTGCCCCAGGCTTGGAAACTCTCTGCAGGCCCCCTGTTATGAGGCAGACTGCTGATATTGTTCCTTTCATCCCAGTGTAACAGTTGTTTCCTATGAGACTGGTAAAGTTCTTTCCTTCTTTGCTGTACCTGGATCATTTCTGAGGGAGTTTCCTAGTTTTTTGGAAGGGAATTTGGGAGGGTTCAGAGGGTTCTACCACTTCACCATCTTAGCACTACAAGTGAAGAATTCAATTTTCCTAAAATGTGGTTATTTAGGTATTCTATTTCCTGATGTTAAACTAGGTAATTTCTATTTTTATAAATATTGATTTCACTCAGATTGGCAGATTTATTGGCATATAATTGAACAAAATATTTCCTAATTATTATTTTAATTTCTTCTTCATTTGGTGATGATTTCATCCTTTTCATTTTTTGATACTGAATTTTTTAAAAATCAAATTATTCAATGACTAATCTTATTATTCCTCCTTTAAAACCAGCTGATTTTATTTATTAACTCAATATATTTTTTAACTTTCAGTTTTATTAACCACACTTTTAATTTTTCAGGATTTTAAATTGGTTGCTCAACTCCAGATTGTAAAGGTGCTTTTTTTCTAGTTTTTAGTTAAATTATCAATTCATTGTTCTGCTCTTTATTTTGTTGATATAAAAATTTAGAGAAATAAAATTTCCCATTAGTACTATTTTGGTTGCATCCCATAAGTTTTAGTATATTGTCTCATTGTTATCATTCTCTTTAATGAAAATTAGTGATCTTTCCTAGAATTTATTCTTTAACTCACTAAATCTTTAGGATTAGATTATATGGTTTTCAAATAGTTTTTAATTTAATTTTTTTCACTGTACTTTTTTGAATATAGTTTTTATTATATTATGATCTGAAAATATTAAAATATTAAAATGTTTCTGCCTTAATTTTATTTTGAGGTTTTGTTAAATACCCTAATACATGGTCAGTTTCTGGGTAGATACCATGTGCTGCTGAAAGGTACATTCTATCCTATTGTCATTCAGTTTTCACCAAAGGTCTGTCATAACTAACATCTAATATTCTATTCATCTCTTTAGTTTCTTGTTTACTTTTGGTTGAATTTTTCAGGTTTTGAAAGGGTATAGTTGAGATCCCCACAAGTATAGTTTTGATGTCTATTTTTCTTTTAATTCAATTATCTTCTTTAAGAATCTGCATGTTAAATTACTTGGTGCATATATGTTTAGTATTGATATTGTTTCATTGTCTATGGTACCTTTTAGCAAGAAGAAGTTTTCTTCCTTAACTCTTTTAATTAGAATTAGTTTTGCTTTTCTTTTGTCTGAGATTAGCATTACTACTTCTAGTCTTTTATTTTTTTTAAATTTCAGTTGAAGTATAGCAGATTCTTTCAGCCCCTTTACTCTGTATCTCTTTGTTTCAGTTTTCTTGTAAACACTATATTGGAGGATTCTGGTTTTTGATCTACTTTTCTATCTCCTTTTATTTTATGAAAGAGTTCATCCCATTTACATTCACAATTATGATTAATAACTACATTTTCCTTCCCATATTTTCCATTTTTCTTTTTGACATGTCTTCTTCTGAATTCATGTCTTGATGTTTCCTTTCACCGTAATAACTTTCTGTTGTTTTGTTTTTTGCTCATATTTTTGGTCCTTTTCCTTTCTTTTAAATTTGAATCCTGCTCCCAGGATGGAAGGGTTACTGGCTTTCTTGTGCCAGGCCTCAGGCTGCATTGTTGTTTCCTTGAGGCTCATGGAAATCCCTTTTGTCTGGTGATACACTGAGGGGGTGGAATGAAGGTTGATTAGTGTTGCTTAGGTTTCTGGCAGTGAGTGCAAGTCCTAGTGCTGGTGTCTCGTGTGTGCTGTGATAGGTAGGGTGTTTTTGCTGAATCACATGGTAGTCTAGGTACTGGAGAATACCTATTCACCCATGGCAATCGTGAAGCGTGTGGTAATTTTTGGAGCTTCAGTTTGCTTGTTCTCCTGGCTATGCTTAGGTGTGTGTGTGTGTGTGTGTGTGTGTGTGTGTGTGTGTGTGTGTGTGTGTGTGTGTGTGTGTCTGTGTGTGTGTGTGTGTGTGTGTAGGGTCTCTTGGTATAGTCCTCTGCCTGCTCTACCCCACTGGGCTTCACAGCCTACCAGTGACCTACTGAGGTGGGTCTTGATGCTGGCTGCTGGGAGTTTTCCTGTCCTGGACTGTGTTCCTCTATTATTCAAGTGAGATAGATTTTCCTGCCAGTCTTCCAGGTTTCTTGGGCTAAAAAATGTTTCACTCTGTCTTTTTTTTTTTTTTGCTGATTCTTCTTTTTTAGGATTTGTTTTGGGGTATTATTTTATGTTTGTTTGGAGACAAATATGGAAGAGTTATAACAATTTATTGCTTACTCCAAAATTTTGGTTCCAGGAAGTAAGAAAAAAAGTAGGAGTTTTTCTTTTGACTTCTGCCTCTCCCAATCCAGTCTCCCTTCTATCAGGCCCTCCCCTCTTATCTTTTTTTCTCCCTTCCTTCCTTCTTTGAGTTAATTCCACCCTTCCTCTTTGAGTCAATTACCCTCTCCTGGAAAGCTCCTTTGTACCTCTTTTGTAGTAGATAATTTATCCACTCTACTTCTCTCTCTTCTCCTTTTCCCAGAACATTCCTTTTTCTCACCACCTAATTTTTTCTTTTCTTTTGTTTGTTTTGCAAGTAATGGGGTTAAGTGACTTGCTAAAGGTCATATCTAGGTAATTAAGTATCTAAGACTGGATTTGAACTCAAGTCTTCCTTACTCCAGGTACTCTATTTACTGTACCACCTAGCTACCTAATTTTACTGCCTACTTTTAATTTTTTAGATATCCTCCCATCATAGTCAACTTATATTTGTGCCCTCTATAGATGTACATTCCTTCTAACTGCCGTAATAATGTTAAAGTTCTTAGGAGACACAAGTATTATCATCTCTTGTAGGATTTTAAAAGTCTAATCATATCAAGCCCCTTATGATTTCTCTTTCTTATTTCCTTTTTTATGCTTTTCTTGTGTGGTATATTTCAAGTCAAATTTCTATTCAGTTCTGTTTTTTTCATCAGGAGTGTTTGAAAGTCTTCAGTTTCATTAAATGTCCATTTTTCTCCCTGAAAGATACTCAGTTTTGCTGGATAGGTAATTCTTGGCTGCAATCAATATTTTTATTTGCCTTCTGGAATATTATTTTCCAAGTTCTCCAATTCTTTAATATAGAAGCTGTTAAATCTTGTATTATCCTGACTGTGGCTTCACAATATTTAATAATTTCTTCCTGGCAATATTTTCTCTTTGACCTGGGAGTCCTGGAATTTGCTTGAGAATTTTCATTTTAGGATCTCTTTAATGAAGTGATTGGAAGATTTTTTCCAACTTCTATTTTACCCTCTGGGTCTAGGCTATCAGGAAAATTTTCCTTAATAATTTCTTGAAATATGTCTAGGTTTTCTTTTTAATCATCATTTTCTGAAAGCCAAATTCTAAAATCATCTCTCCTTGATCTATTTTTCATGTGGTTGTTTTTTTAAAAATGAGCTTTATTTCACATTTTCTTCCATTTTTTGACCTTCTATGGTGTCTTTGCATGGAAAAATTTTCCACCCCATTCTTTTGTTGGTTCTGTTGCCTCAAAATTAGTTTTGAAATGTAATTTTACATTTTTAAATTTGGATTTGCAAGAGCTCAGAATCCCTGCCTCTACTAAGTTCCATTCTTACAAAGAAATTTTATTTAAAAGAGGAAAAGACAAAACATATTAGCATATGTTTTATGCAATGTTTCATTTCCATGGATTACAATCTTTATAAAGGAAGAGAGAAGATCTTATAAAAGAGAAGATCTTATAAATTTTGATTTTTGCATTTTTCCAGTTACATGTAAAAAATATTTTAATACTTTTTTCAGTTTTGAGTTCCAAATACTCTCTTCTCTTACTCCTCTGTAAGCAATTTGCTATAAATTATATATTTTCTATCATGTAAAATATAGTCTTTAAAATTTTGAAAAATTCAATTTTGATTGTTTTCAGTTACAGTTTGTTTTCTTACATTGTTATCATTGTGTTTGTTATTTTCCGGGATCTTCTTGCTTTACTCTGCCTTGGTTATGTTAGATGTTTCCTATTCACCATGGTTCTTATAGCCCATATTTATTTAGCCATTCCCCAGATGATAGACATTTACTTGTTTCTATTTCTTTGCTGTAACAAAAAGAGCTGCCATAAGCATTTTGTTTTATACAGAGTATTTTTTTTTCTTTTCATCAATCACTTCCCAGGAACAGATGACTAACTATGAAATCTCTTGGTGAAAAATTATTGCATTTTAGTCAATTTATATGTGTAATTCCAAATTGTTTTTAGAGTAGTTATACAAATTGACACTTCTACAACCAATGTAATAGAATGCCCATCTTTACACAACTCCTCTAATATTGACTACTCCCATCGCTTGTCATCTTTACCAATTTTTGAGCTGTGAGATGAAACCTCAAGGTTGTTTTGATTTACATTTCTTTTCTTTAGAGTGTTCTATTATTGTTTCAATAGTTTTTTAATTAATAGTTTGCAATTTTCCTTTTTAGAACAGTTTGCTCAATCCTCCAACTGCTAATCTATCTGAAAATGATAGTTTTCTAATTATTTTTCATGCCTTACTTTTGTTAGAATAGACTATTGATAACTAGTACCTCTGAGCAAAACTTTTGGCAATTTTTTACATCATTTTTATTAGGTTTTGTGGGGCCAAATGATTTATAACTACAATGTTAAAATGGAATGATTCAACTTTAAAAATAATTTACCTTAAACCCTAAACCTACTATAATTTTTGATAATGATGATGTTTCATTCTCAAAGAAGACCATGACATAAGGCAGGTCATGCTAAGATAAGCATGTGAATTGGGGGGTGCTGTAGTAAGTCACCAATCTGAAACAAAAGCATTCTTGACAGACTCTCTTAGTCTCAAATTCTTAATCTTCCAGATGGGAAAATAATAATTACAAATACTAGTAACAGTAGCTGCCTTTGGAACTTTGTACTTTAAAACATTCAAAATGCTTTATAGCTATCATCTCATTCAATCCTCATAACTACCTTGTGATACTGGTGCTAATATTTTCCTCATTTTATAGATTAGGAAAATTGAGGCTCAGAATAGTTAAAAATCTTGCCCAGTTTTGTACTTTAAGGGTCTGAGTCAGAATGTAAATTCAAGTCTTACTGAATCTTGAGTTCAGCACTGTATCCTCTTCCACAGGCTATCTACTTCCTCCCTATCTCTGAGTAAGTGTTTTTTAAATACCTTATTTAGATGTGACTCATTATTATTTCCTTTTTTGGGCTTTGTGGTTACCCAGCTCTTCCTTTTCCACTGCCCTGGGGAAAAGCAATTTATTAAGTAGTGAGTGGATCTCGCTGAACCAAGGCTGGCTCAAGATTTTCTGCTTTGTTTAACAATTTACTGTCTTTCCAGTATTATCTTTCTCTTCCTCTGCCCTCTAAAATCTTTGATATCATCTTAAACAGTTTATCTTGACACTAGATCAGTGATTTAAAGTTTTTCTTTCCATCCTGGCCTGATTTATTAAGGAAATTTTGGAAATAATAGGTAGGTAAGTGATTGGGCAATTAAAGAGATCTTAGGGGGCAGCTAGGTAGTGCAGTGGATAGACCTGAGTTCAAATCTAACTTCAAATACTTAATTACTTTTCTGTGTAAACTTGGGCAAGTCACTTAACCCCATTGCTTTGCAAAAAGAAAAAAAAAAGAAGCAATCTAAGCCAAAATTAGACATTGAGATCCATTTATATCCTGCTTTAAAGATGGATGAGATATTTTATTAAAGGTACTTCATAGCTTCTTTGGACCTTTAGTCTTTAATTTCAAAATGAGTGCCAGGCAGGGATCCCATATTATCTAAATGTTGTTTCTCTTCCAGGGTCTAAATGAAAGCTCTTCGGAAATTAGGTTCTTAAGAAGTGATTATTGAATTCAAAACTAAATTTCTTCCAGCCCTAAAATTCATCTTTAAAAATTTACTTTATCCTATCTTCACTGAGACCTAGATATTAAAATATCTTTTCCTTACAATATATTTTCTTATACTTTGTCATTATTTCTTTCTAGGTCACTCCTTTTCAATTTTTTAAAATTTTACCAGCTCCTACATTGTCTGATTTAATTAATAATGATATAACATAATGATATTATTTAAAATTATATCTAAGAATTAAATTTTAAGTCCAATAATATCCTGACTTGATACCTGGGATCAAAAGTATCAGGGAAGTAGAATCTGATTCAACAAGATGGTAGCCAATAAGAAGTCCTTCTTACAATAGCAAACAGAAGGCAATGTCTTAGCTGGTGGCAGTAGCATTGGATTGTCACATTTAAATTGAACAGATTGAATTGAGGCCATTCTCTGAGCAAGATAACATTTAGTAACAGTGGCATGCTGTCTACCCACTAAATGGATCAACGGTTTGCCTACATTGTGTCATGAATGAACATCGCCATCCCAGTAGGAGGCATTCTGGGAGAATGCCAAGATTTTCAGCAGTATCACTGATTGGAGAACCTTTTACTTTCCCTAATCCACCTCTCCATGGATGACCATTCCCCATTCCTAGAAGATATTTCTTTTATGCCTCCGTTTCTTGGAATCCCTAGCTTCCTAGAAGTCAGCTCAAGTACCACCTTCTACATGAGGCATTTCCTGTTCCTTGTGCCTCTTCTAGATGCCTTTGTAATTATGTTTTGTATGTACTTAAATTCATCCATATTGTTCTTCTTTTTCCCTCCTTTACCTCCCCTTAGAAGATAAGGATGGGCTGATTCACTTTTGTTTTTGATACCCCCAGTGATTAATAAGGACTTGTTTATTGATTAATTGATAAACTAGTTCCTTTGTCATAAGTAATTTGAACCATTTCCTTTTGAACACAGTATATTATACTTAGTACTTTACTCACAGGAACAAAATGACATCTTATCAATAACTTGTCATATCTTCTCACTTGGTAGATTTAAGTCCCATGTGGTGAGATCACTCACTATGTTTGATTTGAAAAGAGTCAGAAGAGACAAGTTTAATTTTTTCTTCCCCTATGCTCCTCTGAGGGAAATTTTTATTCCTCCCAAGAGAAGAAGCTCTGGAGACAGCAGCAAGAAAAAAAGCCTGAATCTTGGAATACTGTGCTGCTTTCCTTCTACTTCCACTTGAAGAAAGAAGAACTTAATAGAAGTTTCAAAGTCAAGAAATAGGCTGGAAAATATGCAAAAAACCCCCCAAAACAAAACCTAAAAGACCAAAGAAAGTTACTGAGTGAGGAAAACCAAGAAATAAAAACAGAAGACAACAGTGTAAAAACAGCTACAAAGTCTCAAAGAAGGCTAAATAAAGTTAAATTATTTATAGTTCTATATGGCAAGATGGTACATACTATTCCTAAGAACCTCATTAATATTTGGTCAGTTAAAAGGAACGTATATAAAAAGAGGGCACAGATGTGTTTATATTTGAATGATTATGTTTGGATGAAGAGGTATGTGAAAGAGAAATACTTTGGGAAAAGGGGAAGAGATAGAATGGAGAAATCTTTCTCACAAAAAAGAGGCGCAGGAAGGGCCTTTACAATGAAGGGGAACATTGAGAGTAGTAGGCAATCACTGAACCTTATTCTCATTGGAATTGGATTAAAGAGGGAAGAATTAAATATATTTATTCAGTTAGATATGAAAATTTAACTTAATAAGGAAATAACAGGGAAAAGTGATGAGAAAGGGAGATGATGATAAAAGGGAGCCTAGATTAAGGGAAGCAGTGGTTAGAAACAACAAAAAAGACTTTTTGAGGAGGGATAGGATAAAAAAAGAGAAACCTCAAGACAAATAACGTTAGGAAAAATATACTTCAATCTATGTTTAAACAACAATGTTTAGACAGAAATTACCTCAACATTTTTCCCACAGTTGCTATTCATTTTCCCCTCAGTCCTATTCCTCCCACCCCCATTTATTGTTCTCCCTCTCTTTTCAACCTGTCCCTCCTCAAAAGTATTTTGCATATGATTCCCCTCTCCCTCTCTTCTATTACCTATACCCCTTTCCTCTCCTATTTTCCTCTCACATAAAATAGATTTCTATACTCAATTGAGTGTATATATATTATTCCCTCTCTGAACCACTTCCTATGAGAGTAAGGCTCACTCACATCCTTTCACCTTCCCCCTCTTCCATTCCATTTCAAAAGTTTTTTCTTGACTCTTTTATGTGAACTAACTTATCCTATTCTATCTCTCCTTACCCTTTATCTCAGTATATTCCTTTCTTCCCCATTAATTCCTCTTTTTAATATCATACTTTCAAATTCAACTTCCTCCAGTGCCTTGTCTATATTTGCGTCTTCTAACAAATGAGAACATTCATGAATTATAAGTATCATCTTCCTATGCAGGAATACAAGCAGTCCAACAGCATTAAGTCCCTCATGATTTGCCCTTTCTGTCCACCCTCTCTATGCTTCATTTGAAGATCAAACTTTCAATTCAGCTCTGGTCGTTTCATCAAGAAAGTTTGAAAGTCCCCTTTTTCATTTAATTTTCATCTTTTCCCCTGAAAGATCATATTCAATTTTGTTGAGTAGTTGATTGTAATTTAAGCTCTTTTGCCTTTTGGAATATCATATTCCAAGCCCTGTGAGTCCTTAATGTAAAAGCTGCTGAATCTTGCATTATACTGACTGTAGCTCCATGATATTTGAATTATTTTTTCTGGCTCCTTGTAATGTTTTCTTCTTGACTTGGAAGTTTTGAAATTTGGCTTTAATATTCCTGACAGTTCTCATTTTGTGATCTCTTTCAGTAGGTGATTGGTGGATTCTTTCAATTTCTATTTTATCCTCTGCTTCTACGATATCAGGGAAGTTTTCCTAGGGACTGTCTTGAAAATTGAAGTTTAGACTCTTTATTTTGGTGATGACTTTCAGATAGTCCGATCATTTTTAAATTATCTCTTCTAGAGCTGTTTCTAGGTCATTTGTTTTTCCAATGAGATATTTTACATTTTCTTTTAGTTTTTCATTCTTTTGGTTTTGTTTTATTGTTTCTTGATTTTTCACAAAGACATTAGTTTCCCTTATCTCCATTTGACATTTGAAGGAATGATTTTTTTCAGAGAGATTTTGTATCTCCTTTCCATCTGGCAGTTCAGCTTTTTAAGGCATTCTTCTCCACTTCTTTGACCTTTTGGAATGCTTTTTTTCCATTTGACCCTAATTGGTTTTTAAGATATTTTTTTCCGGTATTTTTGGGTATCTCACCAAGTTGCTGACTTAGTTTTCATGATTTTCTCGTATTGCTCTCATTTTTCTACCTAATTTTTCTTCTACCTCCCTTACTTGATTTTCCAAATCTTTTTTGAGCTCTTCCATAGACTGAGACCAATTCATATTTTTCTTGTAGTCTTTGGATTCAGAAACTTTGATTTTGTTATGTTCTGAGTCTGAATTTTGATTCTCCCTAGGACCAAAGTAATTGTCTATGGTCTAATATTTTTTCTTATGTTGTTTGCTCATTTCCCCAGCCTATGATTTGATTCTAACTCTCTGTTAAGGTAGGGCTCTATCTCCAGGGTGGAGGATGCATTGTCCTAAGTTTTAGAGGGTCCTTACAGCTATTTTAAGGGACACCCCCCCCCCCAGACCTAAATTCTTCCAAGGTCTTATAGAAGGCTATGTCTGTTCTCCTGGCCTGTGCTCTGGTCTGTACATGACCACAGGCACTCCTTTCTATCCTGGAACTGTGAGAAAGATCCCTGCTCTACTTCAGGTAGTGAGCTCTGTTGTGCTTCTGCTCCCTTTCCTGAGACTGGGGCCCCAGACTGTGACATGGGTCTGAGTATGGGCAAAGCAATAGGGTCCTGCCTCAGAAATATCAAAGATATCCCTGAAATCTCATGTGACCCCCTTACCATCCATGAGTTGAATGCTTTGAACATAGCTGCTGGGTGTCCCGCTACCAGGATACTCAGACCTGCTCCTGATCCCTGGGGCTGGGTCTGCACTGAGTCCTGCACTAGACTGGGCTCTGTTCTCACCCTGCTACTGACCTTCCAAGTTGACTTGGGCTGGAAAACTGTTTCATTCAGTTTTTTTGTGAATTCTACCACTCTAGAATTGGGTTAGATTCATTATTTAAAGGTATTTTAGAATGGTTTGGGGGAGAGTTTGTGTATTTCCTGCCTCTGCTCTACCATCTAGGGTTCACAACTTGCTGCTCTACCATCTAGGATTCACAACTTGCTTGCTCTAAAATGTTTTTTCACCATTTTCCATATACACACAATTAATTATTTTATAGAAATACAGAATTTTTATATTTGTTCTTGTTAATTTGAGTATTCTTGCTTTGGGTTTATCTGTTGGATATATATTGAAAAGTTTTTCAAAGAACTCTGTCTCTATTTAACTGTTCTGTTATTTAGCCTGTACTTACTTACTTAATTTTTGCATCCTTTCATTCATTTATTCCTTTATGTTGTATATGAGGTCATCATAACAAATTTTATAAAATTTATCACTAATACCAATATATCCATGACATCATCTGATCTAGTCATCCAGTAAATCTAAAAATAAAAATGAAGAGTTTACTTTGGGAAAGTTTACTAGTGAACTCATACTATCTCTTAGATAACTATTTTCTTAGTAATTATAAACCATGCATTTCATGAATTGCTCTAAAATTTTAAAGAGGATCTATATGAATATTAATGATTTATAGTTTTTAGAATCTGTCTTTTACCCATCTTGCATAGATTCCAAATTTTTATGGACAATGATCCATCATCACAACTGTAGGTATTTTCAATAGTAGTTGTTATTATCATTGTCACTACTGTGTTATTTTAGCTCACATTTACCCATTATCTCAAAGTTTATAAAGTACTTTGGATCCTTGAAATTTAATTTATTTATGCTTAGAGAACAGAACTTTATGGTATGGTTATGGTAACTTTCATTATTATTTAGTGGGTAACTAGACTAACAAAAAAACTTCAATTAAATAGCACTCAACTATGTTTTTAGTTAGAAAATTATACAGTGGTTTCCTAACAGATGAGAAATTAAACTTTTTAACTGAGAAATTTCTAATTTGAGATAAAAAGGTGCATGAATTATTCCTTATGGAGCTTTCAATTTATAAATACTAGTATGTTTTGGGGGCTTTGATCCATAAAAATATATTGAGTTTTTCTCCTCATTTTTTTTAACTTTTCCAAATAGTAATGAATCTGTAATTCTGATAGAATTGTTCAAGAAATGCTCTTATGAACCTTAGAAGTTGTATAGTTCAAGTCCTTCAATTTACAGATGAGGAAATTGAGGCTATACTTTCAATGTAGCTTCAATTAATTTTTTCCGTGTCTAATGTGTGTAACATGACTTTATTACTACAAATAGAGTTCTATTATTCAATCAAATGTTTTATTATTTATTTTACTCCAATTTATACATTTTTTGAAATTATCCTTTATACATCCATTGAAATCATTCCTATTTCTTAAATAAAGGGACTTTTTCAAGTAATTACATTTCTAGACATCTGATCTGGGTCATAAGTCAGGGCCTGGGGTCAGAGCAGGTCCTTTCATCTTCCCTGTAGCTATTAGACTGAGCAGGATGTTGTCACAGTATAGGAGGTATGCCAGAATACCCTCTTGTGTAGAATTCCTTAGAGTCGTGGTAGCTGAGGCTGAGCCTGTTTCCAGTTTAACTCCATGCTCGTGGAAAGGCCCCAAAGTTCCAAAGTATAAAATTACCAATTAAGCTAAATTTTATTAATAGTGAACTACAAGTGACATTTGTTTACTTCCTATAGACTACCTTGAAGAATAATCCTAGATGCTTAGTGTTGAAAAGGATCTTAGGGGCACTCCAGCTCTGTCTTAACCCAATTTTCATCCCATACACAAACATACAACAAATGTTCCTTTAGCTTTTTTGATCTCCCCCCAATAGAAAATGTGCTGGATTTTGAATCAGAAAACCCATTTGCCAGATGAGGATGCCATTTTCTGTCCTTGTATTACCTTGAGCAATTCATTTGATGTTGCTAGGCCTCAATTTCCTCATTTATAAATTGAGGAGCTTGGGTTAAATGACTCCTAAAGTTCTTTCAATGTCTATGTCTATGACTATGATCCTATGATCTAATAAGATCATTTTTGGATATTCTAACATGGAAAGTTAGTACCTTTATTAACCTAATAAACTACATATTTATCCTTTTTTACCCATTCATCATAGTTTTTCCCCATTTACTGCTAATAAGTCCAAGAGCTAAGCCTGGCCTTTCACATCCACACAACATACCTGCCCACGGTATAGCATTTATTTAAAAATCAGTACTATTCTAGGAATTTGAAGATTTAAATTATCTCATGCTAAAACCTTGGGATCCTGTCCTTGTGTTATGCATCCTTACCTTTCAAAGTGAATAAATTCATAAGACTCTGAAATTGTAACAGCTTTTGAAGCTGGGAGAAAAGGATATATTTTGTCTTTTTGATCATTTAGATTTATTATCTATTACAGAAGTACATTTGGGTATAATCAATTAAGAAAACAGGCTTAAAATTACTTTGGGAATTTATTTTCTGATAGACATAACACTTTTTTTTTCTAAAATTAAAATAGACAAAATGCTTTGCCTCCAATTATATAAATTCATTTTTATTTTATGAGACCTACGTAAGATGAGTATTTTATTCTGGGTTATAGCGTATATGTAACATTTTTTCATTGAACTTTTTCTCTGAAAACTGTAATGTTCATTAGACTGAAACCCTAATTTGTTACTTTATTTGACCCCTTTTTAGCTCCTGGAATCATGGTTTAAAAAGCTAACCCGAGATCAAGAAGGAATTGGACAATTGATTAAGGTCAAAAAAAAATCCAAATTTGCTTTTATGTTGTACATTTTAATTTAGCCTTTAAAATCTGTCTTTAACAAAGAATCTTTTCACTACATGAATTGCTAGCAAGCAATATTCTCTCTCTTGCTGATGACACTTACCTTCTTTGCCCAACTGGTGATGTCTGACCATGCATGAAGAGACCCCATAGCTCATTTTGTGGACTAATGGAAATTTCTGCCAGTCTAGTAAAAGGGCAGTAGTATCTTATTCCTAAATGTCCAAGGTCCTTGTTAGCTATGTGATGATGACATTATTTACTTTTAGTGTCTTTCTTTTAAGCTTCTTTATTTAACCCTGAACAAAATATCACTGAAGCTTACATTTCTTTGGTAAGGAATTTTTTAAGTTTAGGCATGGCATATCTAGGCCAACTGAATGGTCTTTGGAATGTGTTTCACTTTTGGCTGGATTCTTTTGCTGTGATACAAATCCCAGGATAACCCATTGTGTGGTATATATGTATATCATATATCCTTAGGAATATATTCTTAGAAAAATATCCTTAGAAAAATATGTTAGGCAAAAGAAAAAAATCCTATGTATATTTCACAAATGAATATAACACAATTTTAAAATATAAGACTACTTTAAATTAATAAGTATTTAGTTTTTTCTCCCTTCTACCTCCCTTTTCTTACTCTGCTCCCTTCCTGATAAATTAAAAATGAACAAAAATGCTTTGCAACAAATGGATAGATAGATTTGGAGATTGATTTTATACAAAACTAGTATTTTTCCACTGTTCTTTCAAGTTAAATGTGTGTAAATTCTTCAATTCTTAATTTTTTAGTGAATTTTCTCATTTTTGTACTGCTTTAAAGACACTTGGTTATACTTGTTTTCTCTATAACTCACTGACTAAGTTCAGATCCAGTCTGCAGGCAATATAAATATTGCTGGGCTTGCAGTTTTTTATAGAATTTTTGATAATCCTCTTGAAAATTTCAGAAAACATTTTAGAGAGTGTTGCTTGCAATGTGCAAGGCACTGTGGCAATGAAATAAAGATATACTTACATACATAAATACACAGACATGCAAGTATTTCTTGTGGAGGAGTTCATTTCTTGAGGATAGGTACTACATAGTTTTCTATATATGTGTAAATATAAAGAAACATATCTATATATATGCATATATTTGCATATCTGTATATTTGTGTATATGTATATGTGTGTATATGCTTATACATAGAGATCCCCAAAATCTTAGTTTATTTTAAAGTTTCAATATATGTTAAGTAGTTTATGGGATATTTAGACCTATGTGTCTATATGTATGAATATTTATATATGCATATAATACTCTGGGTGGCACAGTGGATAGATCAAATCTGACCTCAGATGCTTATTAGCTTTATAACACTGGGCAAGTCACTTAATAGCTTTTGCCTCAGTTTCCTCATCTGTAAACTGAGCTGGAGAAGGAATGGCAATCTCCCTCTAGTATCTTTGCCAAGGAATCTCAAATAGGGTAAAAAAGAGTCAGACATGATTGAAAATGTCTAAACAACAAATATATATATATATGTACATATATATATATATATATATATATATATATATATATATATATATATATGTGGTGGTGGTGATTGATGGATTAATAAGTAGGTAGAATTTTCTCATTGGAAACTCCCTGGACTAATTAAATTAAGATCCAGGTCTGGGAATGAGAAAACTCAATGTATTTGTGGAGTTCAATATATGGTCTGCCATTTATGATCTTAGGCAGTTACCTGAGGGTATTGAGAAATAAGTAATTCATACAGATCCACACAGCCAGCATCTTTCATAGTCCTATAGCCCAGAGAAGCTGAGCAAGCTTCTCTATCCATTAAGCACTATAGCTTTCCTATAATATAAGAATATGTATTTTAAAAAAAATAAAGAAATTAGTTTGCAAGTTAAAGGAAAGAATGGATCACCTCTTGCTATAGAGATTGGGGAAGGCTTCACTGAAAGGGTGACATTTGATCTGGAAGATTGGGTAAGAGTTCAAAAGATTGAGCAGTGGAGGCAAGGCATTTCAGGCATGTGGAGTGGCATGTTCCAAGTCACAGTGGTAGGAGAGCAAAGGACTCCTTTGAGTAATGCCGAGTAGTCTGATAAAGACAAGGATCCATAAAGGGGACTAATATGGGACAAAATGGAACAGAGAGGTTGGAGTCAGAGTGTGGAGGACATGGTGGGAATGAGGGAACACCATAGAATGAGTGTTATGTTTTAAATAGATGGATGTGATAGCCAAAGAGAATGCAACTGTTTTATTAGGAGTAGGCCTTTCCTGAATTTTCACATCAAATCTTTTCACTCTTTTCCCTTCATGACATTGTTTTCTTTTCATTTCCCTCAATAGATTAGAATGGATACTGTCACAATGGATCAGCAAGAAGAGAGAAAATTTTTAAAAGAAAAGAAAGAACAAGTTGTAGAGATATTGGCCAAGGTTGAAAAACCTTTTCTTTGTCTAATGGAAGAAGTTAATAAATGCAAAATTTTGCAAGAGGAACATTTTGAGGTATTCATAAAGGAATTGTTCAACCTATTAGCAAGACAAACTGGGGACATATTAGCTGATAGTACTATGTTATACAAAATGGGGGGAAGATAGATTTAAAAGGTGGAACTGTATAGTCCATACATAGAACTTCCCTTGTACAACATGACTATTTCTTAGACAGGACCAACTGGATATCCCATAAGCTTGGAATTATCTTCAACTCTTCTTTCTTCCTCACTCTTCATATCCAATCATATACCAAAATTGTTGGTATCTCGCCTGTGTGACCCTTTCTCTCTTTAACTACCACTTTATCTCAGGTTCTTATCTTTCTCTCCTGAACCCTTTAAATAGTCCTTTGATTGCTCTCTCTTCATTTTTAATCCATCATTCACATGATTACCAACATTGATATTCTTTAAAAGAGAAATCTGGGGCTGGCTAGTGGATAGAGCACTGGCCTTGGAGTCAGGAGTACCTGAGTTCAAATCCGGCCTCAGACACTTAATAATTACCTAGCTGTGTGGCCTTGGGCAAGTCACTTAATCCCATTGCCTTGTAAAAACTAAAAAAAAAAAAGACAAATCTGACAGTGTCTAGACTAAGAAGCTGAGTGGCACCACAAACATAGTTGTATTTGAAACAAGAAAGTATGAGATCAAATTTAGCTTCATATACTTACCAGCCATGTGAACTGGGACAAGTTGCTAAATCTCCACCTGTCTCAGTTTCCTCATCTGTAAAATGCAGCTAATATGAATACCTATCTCCCATTGTTGTTGAGGATATGAGGATTAAATGATATAGTATTTCTAAGATGCTTTGCAAGTCTGACAATGGTGGTTTATAAATATGGAATGTAGAAATGATGATGATGATAATGATGTCATCATCACTACATTGTTTAAAAAGTTTCAAGGGTTCTGACTAGATCAAATACAAATACCTCTGTTTATCACTTAAAACCTTTCATAATCTCTTTTCAACCTATCTCCCCAGACTTATTATATACTATTCTATTTCAATTATATTATTTTCTAACCCAATAGGCCAGAATTAGGTGGCTAGGTGGCAACTTTTGCTAGACCTGGAGTTAGGAAGACTCCTCTTCATGGGGTCCAATCCAGCCTCAGACCCTTGCTACTTGTGTGACCTGGAGCAAGTCACTTAACCCTGTCTTCCTCAGTTTTCTCACCTGTAAAATGATCTGGAAAAGGAAATGACAAAGCACTTCAGTATTTTTGCTGAGAAAGCTCCAAATGTGGTCATGAAAGATCAGATAAGACTGAAAGGGTTGAATAACAACAGAAGTCAAATTGACATTCTTGGCATTCTCCAAAGTACATGGTGTTCCATATCCCATCTCCTTCCTTTATACTGACAATTCCATTTTCTCATTTAAATATCATAAAATTATTAACTTTCCTCAAAGTTTAGTTCAAGTAGAACCATGATAAATTGTGGGACTTAGCCTGATTTGCCTATATACCTCCTATCTATTCCTTATTCACTTACTAGTGCTCTTGAATCTGGAACTTACTTTGTATTTATTTTACATCTATTTTGTGTTTATTTAATCATTGTTTGTGACTAGAAGCACGTAAACACATTGAGGTGAAGGACTTTTTTTTTTGCCATTATGTCCTAAATACTTTAGGTATTGCTCTGTACACATAATAGTAGTACTTAGTAAATGTTTTTGACATGAATGATGTGACTTGTAAAATACTCTTCAATTAATCAGTGATGGAGTAAGATAATTTCTAATCTAAATTTTCTAAAAAACACATGTATAAATTTTGAATAAATAATTAAACTGCTTGAGTTGCTTCTATAACCAGAAAAAACTAACAACATGAAAAGTAAAAAAAATTATTTGAAATTTTTTAGTATTGAGCTAGGAGCTTTGAAACATTATGCACTTAACTCAGAAATCCATGCTTTGAGGGTTTTGAATAATTTTCCCTTCAGTTTTACTTCCCAACCTGAACTCTAATTTATTCAAACTGTCCTCCTTTCCACCCTCCCTCCTTCCTTTCCCTCCTTCCCTACATCCCCCCACCCTTCCTCCCCTCCCTCCCTCCTTCCCTCTCTCTCTCCCTTCCTTCCTTCCTTCCTTCCTTCCTTCCTTCCTTCCTTCCTTCCTTCCTTCCTTCCTTCCTTCCTTCCTTCCTTCCTTCCTTCCTTCCTTCCTTCCTTCCCAGGGCATATCTATCATCTACCCAGTTTCTCCCTGGAACTTATAGGAATTTGGTACATGGTGACTGAACAAAGAATACATAGTGTTTGTCATCCACTAGAGGTAGCATGATATAAAGCAGGGGTGGGAAACAACTGATCCATAAGGGCCTGGAAATCATTGGGTCTGGAGCTGCAGCATACATTACAGGCAGATTTGAAATTCAATAAATCTAGGAATTTTTTAGGGATGAATTAATTAAATGACCAAATATAGCTGATGATATTATAAATATCTAACTGACCTTAATCCCCTGCAGGATCACTCTCTTATCAATTGTTATCTCTGATGTTCAATGGTACTTTTACTTATGAAACTCCAGAGAAATGTTTAATGCTTAAAATATATTGCTAAACATCATTTTGGACCTACTCACCTTTGCTCATTTAAATATTTATAACCTTTGATTTATATTCACAATTTACTGGGAGAAAAAAACTACTAAAATTCTCTAAGGAGTTTAATATTTTTATTCTTCTTGCTCATTACTATTACAAATCATTAACACTTTTGCTTTTTTATAGTTTTTGCTGGATTTTTTCCTTTTAAATCACATGCGGAAAGACTATATTATGAAACTCTGTCATGATAATTATGATGTTGGTTCCTGTGTTTTCAAAGTATAAACTGTTTTGCTTATTGAAGCTTGCACTTTTTGTATGCTCTGAGAATGATTCTTTACAAACATAGAAGAAACAATGCTCTAAATGAGACTTTTGTGGAACTGACATTAAAAAGTACAAATTGACTTTTTTACTATTTACTGGCTAAATTCTTTTTGATGCTTTCAGTAATGGACTTTGAAGTGCTTATTCTTAAAAGAAACAAGTATTTTCAAAGCAGTTAGTTTATGGTAATAAATGAACCTATCAGCCCCTCCCAAAACTTTGTAGAAACATTCCTTTCTTAGGTTTCTGGAGACCTGCAGGGTAGTGGTCTGAAATACACACACACACACACACACACACACACACACACACACACACAGACATGCTAGATAGAGGGTTAAATTTGTTTTAACACTCAGAGAGAAAACTTTTAAAACCTTTCTAAAAAAACTTGAAAGTAAATAATACAAAAGCATTGTATTTTTATCATGAATGGAAGAAACCCATACCTTCATATTTTCATGAGTTTTGAATATCCTGACAACATAAATCTCTTTTTTTCCAAAGAGTTTATAACTTTATAATATCATACAATTCAGTTCAATTTACCAAGTAAGTAACTTTTGGTTTTGGTATTTTACCAGTTATGTTATTTTACTACAACTGTTGGAAGTCAATTTAGAATATATTTTCATGTAAATGTCCTCAATTTTAGATTAATTGAATCTCACATTTTAAATCTTGCAAATATATTTTGCAATTTAACTTTGCAAAATCTAAATATTTTATATTTATATATCTACATATTTCAAAGAAACTTTGTAATTTCACTGTGGTCTATAGCAATCATTTAATATTTTTAATCCTTTATTCATATATATTAGCTTTTAATTTTAAGAGGATTAAATTAGAGATTTGAATACATAGTGTTTGTAATCCACTAGAGGCCGCATGATATAGAGCAGGGGCAGGAAGCATCTGATCCACAAGGGCCTGGAAATCACTTGGTCTGGCACTACAGCCGCTATTGCAGGCAGATTTGAAATTCAACAAATCTAGGAGTTTTTTAGGGTTGAATTAATGAAATGTTTGATCAAATATAGCAGATGAATGATACTATAAATAGCCAACAGACCCTTGGTAGTAAAAAGGTTCCCCATCCCTAATATAGGGAGGGAGCATTGAAGACAGAGAGAATGTTTAATGTTCTCCCTCTGATATACAGTGGTTCTATGACCCTGGGAAAATCATTCAATCTTTTTGTGTTTCAAGAGAACTTTCTAAGACTGTAAATTGCAAAGAAAGTGCCTACCTAAATTGGTAAAGGGAGTTTCCTTACTTTCCTAAAGGAAATGAAATTCTTCCTATCAAAGAAATCCCAGGTCCAATTTCTATTCCCTATGAATTCCACAGGTGGCTATCAAATTGTGTGTGTATGTGTGTGTGTGTGTATGTGTGTGTATACACACATATATATGTATGTATATATGTATATGTATATATATGGATATGGATGAGACTAAATTGAATTACTTTTAAGTGGTCATTACTTTATTTGAATTACTATAAGTTATCAAAAGCAGGATAACTTTAGACTTTTTGTAGCATATTTTTACTATCTGGATATTTCTAGGAAATTAAAGGTATGGAGCATCAGAAAAATGTTATTATAAAAAAGATGACTGAGGTAAAACAAAGCTTGGCTCAGAATAAATCGTCAATTCAACAAACTATAACTGCTGCTGAGGTAAGGAATTTAGTGACAAGCAGTTTTGAAGTGAAAATTTATAAAATCTATTTAATTTCCAAATAAATTTAGTTATATAACTTCTACTTAGTTGGCTAGTATGAATTACACACACACACATGCACTCCAATGATTTGTGTATA